>NC_086376.1:19775253-20094503 GCF_036588685.1 Mytilus trossulus
GTTATTGCAAAAGACTCAATAAATCCAAAGTTAGTAGAGTACAAAAACTAAAAACAGTAGAATATTAAAAAACAAGACAAAATCGTTACTGAGAAAGTAATTGACGAATGCTGATCATTTTTAAGTCTAGACAATTGTACAAACAAAAGAAAAAGAAAACAAAATGACATTCAGATTATTAGACAAACCAGTACTTCTTATAAACAGAAGACAAACACTATACACCAACAAAACTGAATAGAAATTTGCAACTTACGAAATCGTGAACATAAACTGCAACAGTAAAAAACACACACAAAAAAACACTACTTAAAGACCTACTAAATATTTTACTGTTGTTTATTTGCTGTCATACTGTGTTACAAGAATGTTACCTGTTTCATTCATATGAATAAATGCTCAAACACAAGATGATATGAATTATCATGAACTAACCAATTACTCTAAGGACATTCTAAAGCCTGGAGAATAACAATATATCTAACGAATATCATCATCAAAATTGATAAGTGCAAGAAACGTTAAACATCCAAATACCAGATTCATAGACAAAGGTAAATAATGTTATGTTGGATTAAACATGTCTTGGCTAAAAGTGTTTTGTCTATCAACTCATATAGATAATTTTGTCATGTGTCATCGCCGATTTCTTATTAAAAGTGAAATTCAGAATTATATAATAAGGAATGATTGTAATATTTTTTCTGTATATTCAAAATAGCCCTTAAAAATTTGGTTCAAACTTTTAATAACACGCCGTACGGGTCATTCAGTGGGCACTTCATTTTTATATTATACAGAAAAAAAAATCATAGTCATTCCCTAAATAAAGCATATTATTTGATACTGGATAAATGAAAAATAATACGTCTGCAAAATATTTACTTTGTTTGAAAAACAAATATAGCCTATTCCTTTCACACCTGTTGACTCCAACAATATTGTTCAAGCTAAATGTGTTTTAATTAGACGTTTTCACAAAATAACTTTTTTCTGTTTATTTTGCAAATATATTTTTCTTTTGACTATTACTGTCAAGTTGACGTTTAATACAAAAGAACGTATAATATTCGAGATCAAGAATGTAATATTGATCAAATAATGCATAAAAAATGTTTTCTTTACACAACTTCCTAACCTAAACGCCTACAGGAAATTAAGTCACAAAATTGTATTATATCTCATGGTTGGAGGCAAAGCTCAAATTACCCCCATTAAAATTATTCGGTATCAGTTTCTTGGAAATTATTTCCCCCTATTTCCGAGTTATTACTTGCCGTGTAATTTATAGGATTTCACTTCGGTTTTTTCTTCCAAAACATGATTTAAGAGAAAAAGCATGGTCTATAATTGGTTAAAGTCAGACAGATGATTTAGAGGGAAACAACTGTTTCCGTTTAACGATCCTTGTACTATTACAATAATGATAAGACAATACCCTAAAACCGTAAAGTAATCAAACTGAATTAAACCAGTCTAACGTCTGGATTTCACTTTAATACGTATCGAAGTTAAATATGATGTTATAATTTAAGAAAAGTTCTAAGGCTATGAAACTTTCTAATGAACTGCATTAAACATTTATTATTGAGGAAGTATGATAGTTATTCAAGTGCGAATTATACGGGTTTCTTCAAAACTCCTCTGAAGGTCTCCGTCGAAACCACATATGTTGATTGTTTTTTTAACAGCACCAGGTCGATACCTCTTATAAGCCTTTTACCTTTAATTACTACTTACACCTCTGGCCATGGGTCGATGCCAATGCTGGTGGACGTTTCGTCCCGAGGGTATCACCAGCTCAGAAGTCAGCACTTCGGTATTAACATGAATATCAAGTATATTTTCATTTTTATAAATTTGCTGTTTGCAAATTAATAAATTATATTTTTCTTAAAATGTCCTGTAACAAGTCTGTAAATGACAGTTGTTATCTTATAGTTCTTTTCTGTGTGTGTCGCATTGTTTTATTGTTGCACTTCAGTGTTTCTGTTGTTTCGTTGTTTTCCTCTTATAGTCTATGTGTTTCCCTCTGTTTTGATTTGTTACCCGGATTTGTTTTCTCTCAATCTATTTATGTATTTCGAACAGTGGTATACTTCTGTTGCATTTATTTAGAAAAGCCAAAACAAAAACAAACAAAAAAATCAAAAAAAATCCACGGATATATTAAGACCCAAAACATTTGAATAGCTATATGACAAAAAACAATAACAGTCAAATTCGTATCGGTCTCCTTGTCCTGCGGGAGATAATTTCCTAGCTTCAAATTTCATAAGGTCATCAGAGCCATGGAGTAAATGTTATGTTAAGTGTATATTATTTAAATAATAATCAGATTTTTTGATGAGGCAAGTTATTATTTTGCATCAGTGACTGAAGTCTTAAGATAAGTGTGTTATAAAGAATAAAAGGCATTGGTTTGATGTAAAACAAACGTTCATTGTTTTTATTTTCCGATTTATACTATTTAATTGTAATCTTTTGTTTTAATGAAAATAAATGATTTAAATGTTTATTTTATATTACAGAGATAACTTACATCCGATGGTTAAATAGCATCTCTCCACGGTACAAAAATGTCAAAGACGTATACATATTTCGGAGGAGTTCCTCCAAACTTAACAGACATATTTATTGAATCAATGCCATCTACGGAACCGCCTATTCAATCGGCATCCACATCATTACCATCCTCTTTAGAAGTTTTCAGAGTTCAATATGCGGCTATGCACGGATATGTCAGCGCTTTTGTTTGTGTCTTTGGGATCGTAGCTAATCTTGCTAATATTGTGGTTTTAACGAGAAAGAATATGCTAACGTCGACAAACTTGATTCTTACATGGCTGGCTGTTACAGATTCATTAAAGATGGCTGATTATCTAATGTTTGCAATAGAATTTTACATATTGAAAGATTCAAATCTTCCATATTTAGCAGTAAAGAATATCCATTCTGTCCGATTTCTATTATTCCATGCAAGTTTTGCATTGGTTTGTCACAATATTGCAATATGGCTTACAATATCTTTGGCAACCTTCCGGTTTTTGTATATATGGTTTCCGAACAGGGGAATGGTGTGGTGTTCAATAGAACGAACTAAAATAATGGTTGCGGTTGTGTACATTATTGTTATAATAATCTGCATACCAAATTATATGATTAATTTTATTGGACCTCTTCCTACTCCGGCCAATTTCACGGGAAATGCAACAGAAGAGATTTGGACTGTTTTTATGGTCAAGGAAGGGAATGCCTTACACACAATTAATTTCTATATTCAGGCAATAATGATCAAGCTAGTGCCATGTATAATGCTGTCAATTTTGACTTTCCTTCTTATTTATGCTATGCACAAAGCATACAAAAAACGACTTGCCCTTATGAACCAGGGCAAGAAAGAAGAATCAGATCGACACCATGAACATAATCGAACAACAGGAATGCTGTTGGCAATAGTAGTTTTGTTTTTAATTACGGAGCTTCCCCAAGGAGTTTTGAGTTTACTGATTATATTTATACCAGAGTTACAAAACACTGTTTACAACAACATCGGAGATGTCCTTGACATTGTTGCTTTGTGTAATAATGCAATCAATTTCGTATTATACTGCAGTATGAGCAAACAATTCCGAGATACATTCGTCCGAATATTTTGTAAATGCTGTCCAATCGGAAAACCAAATCTGTCTCGACTTAAACTGATCACTAACAATAAAAATGGGCATACGAACTACGAAACGAATTCAAAAGCAACTTATGTATAGAAATTCATTATAAACTTAGAGAAGAATGCCAAAAACGTAATAGTCTGTGATATGTATTAATATAGGATTAGATGTGTTCATTCTGTGTTTCCATGACTTTTTGCGACTGTTATCAGATGTTGTAATGCTACATCAAAGAAGTGAATATATTATTTATTCCAACATTAGCAACATTATTCAAAAAAATAATCATTAGTGTTAAACATAGCAATACATATGAATTTAAAGGAATGCGAACCATATTTGAATTGTCTTTAACAAAAAATGTCGAATACCCTGCAATAGAAGTACAGCAATAAATTCCATTCCTGTTTACCAGGGAATGTTCCGAAATATTGATACAGTTTTTACAATTTATGGAAGAAAGATAAAAACTAACTGATATGATTCTTTCATTGTTAATTAATATTAAAATTTCAATTATAATTTTCCAGTTTACAACAAAACTTTATGCTAATTATATCACATGAAGCTATCGTTATTTAAAGATAACACAGATTATGGGAAACAAACATTCTCTCTGAGATTTTCATATGCATCACGATGACGGCAAAATATTCTACAAAACTAATTGAGTAGTAAAATGTCTAACAATTCGCTTACTTCTTTCGATTTTAATGAAAGAGAAAACACCACAAAAGTCTGACTGGAAACTTAATTACAGAGGATTGCGCCTTCAAGAATGTTTTTCACAACAAACAACAAACACATTTTATGAAAAAAAAGTAAATGAAATTTCAAGATTGAACACAATCAGTTACACAAGTTTTTCGTTTACTGTACTTTAATTCAATTTACCTTTATAGTACTATATAAGGAAATTTTCAAAACTGAATCAAATTCAAAACAAAGTAAATTCCGTGTCTGATACACAGTAACAGTCTAATTTTAATAGGACAGAAACATATAGTACTTGGTTTTAAAATATACCAATTTAAATGAAACTGAACCAGGAAACGCTATATGATTTCAACTTGGCTTGCTAATTTTAAGTTTTGCATTGTTAAAATCTTCATGTGTTAATTAAAAGCTAAAATATACTGAAGACCAATTAGTGGCCATCGGTTGTTTTCTGCACTTTGGTCGGGTTGTTGTCTCTTTGACAGATTCACGATTTCCATTCTCAAGTATAACTTAGTCTGTGATTGGCTTTTTGATTAACAACAATGACTTTGAAAGAGGGACGAAAGATACCAGAGGGACAGTCAAACTCATAAATCGAAAATAAACTGAAAACGCCATGGCTAAAATAAAAAAGACAAACAGACAAACAATAGTACACATGACACAACAACGAAAACTAAAGGTATGTTACTTACTAACGTGCATTTCAATACCTAATTCACCACATTTGAAGGGAAATCTTGTAATAAATAACATGAACTATATGTAAAAGAGGGACGAAAGATACCAAAGGGACAGTCAAAGTCATAAATCTGAAACAAATTGACAACGCCATGGCTAAAAATGAAAAAGACAAACAGACAAACAATAGTACACATGACACAACATAGAAAACCAAAGAATAAACAACATGTAAAATAAATACAGTGTCATCGTCTTAGAAATAGATATTGTTAATTATATAAAGAAAGAACATTTCGAAAAC
Organism: Mytilus trossulus; assembly: GCF_036588685.1. Classification (NCBI taxonomy): domain Eukaryota; kingdom Metazoa; phylum Mollusca; class Bivalvia; order Mytilida; family Mytilidae; genus Mytilus; species Mytilus trossulus. Next base: position 19,780,630 of record NC_086376.1, read on the forward strand.
TAAAATAGAAATTTCCTGGAAAGTTCGCATCACGGTCTTACGTTTAGATACAAATTTTGCATAACGATTGATACAATTACAATTTGAACCTTGGAATGAAGCACATACCCCTGGGAAATATGTCTTATCAATTTACAGTAGTTATAACGAAATCTGCTACTTAGCAATATATGTATTTATTCAGATCATAGTTCATTCTACATGTATGTACGAATATCTTTTATCAATAAATCGTTTGATCTCATCTGTTTGGTTATAAGTGCACAGAGAGCAGAACAGAATTATCAAGCTTATGGAAAATTTACAGAGATCAAACTAATGTTCTTTATAATTGTGACTTATTTGCAAATTATTACACCACAAGAAGACGTTGTGTTGTCTAACGATCGATGTGTTGTTTTAAAAAACGTTAGAAAATATAGTGATGACCATACGTCAAGCTGGAAAACATGTACAAGGGATATAAAACATATTCACATTCAAAATCAAAAGCAATTGGTATATAGAGCATAACGTAAAACAATTGACACTAAAACCAAAATGTATTGTTTTTGTAGTAACATTCAGTACATTCAACTTCAAAACGGTACAGTGTTATGTTTTAGAGAACACTTACAGGTACACAATATATTCAAGTCTTACAATTTGCTTCGTCAGATAAGTTTTTCGTCTATACAAGACTAATCAGTGGCATCGAAATCAAAACAGCTAGGCTGGCTTCATACGGGATATGAAGGAAGAAACGATGTTAGCAATATCCTATATCTTTTCTTTCCGCTATTTAAAGGATGTTCTCTCATCTAATTCTATATTAAAAAATAAAATTGTGTGAATATGTGGAACGCATTTATCCTATCGAACAAAAAAAAGGTATACAACAGATACTGTTTAGTCTGCCTCATATCTTGATTTACATCTAGAAATTGACAATGAAGGTAGTTTTAAAACGACTTTTACATCATAAGAGATGAATCAGCTTCCCAATTGTAAACTTTCCATTTCTATATAGCAACATTCCTACGGCACCTTCATACGGAGTATATATCTTCCAATTGATAAGATATTCCCTGCCTTGTTCTTTCTATCATTGCCTTGATAGAGGGTTGCTGCTGACAAGGAAGCTATTAAACCAAGAGTTCCAAATGGTGGATTTGAAATCATCTCTTCGTAAATTTTACAGACGCCATCACGAGTTGGTTGACCGTATGGAATATCCGTTTCACAGTTGATAACGAATATAATCCTTATGTCGTAACAACAATCCTTTCCCTCTTCACGAATGTTTAAAACTACCAAGTTATACTATTAACCGGGTTACACGACGGGTGTCTTATGTAGACCAGGATCTGCTTACCCTTCTGGAGTACATGAGATCACCTACAGTTTTTCCGACATATTTTATTGGTCAACCAATTTTTATGATGGTGATCGTTACACTTATGAATAGTCGATTTTAATTGTTTGTCAGAGTAGTGTGTTGTGATCTCATTCCTTTCAATGAAGTTCATACAGCTTGAAAATGCATAAGCGTCACGTATTCACTGAGTTATATAAACGTCATAAGTTTGAGTAGATGGTATAACGAAAAATCACAAAACTACTGAACACCGAGGAAAATTCAATACGGAAAGACCCTAATCAAATGTCAAATGTCAAATCAAAAGATCAAACACATGAATATTAAATAAAAGAACTTTACCTGCACAATAGTTCAAACAAAACAAAATATTGCCGTAGTTAATTTATTTTATAAATCAAATATATTAATTAACTAAGAATATTTATCTACAAAATTTGAGGAATGGTTTAAAAGACTAATACATAGACTTATGTATTATATATGTGGTCTCTTTTGTGTTAAAGAGATGCCATCTCATTGATGTATAATAAACATTTCAATTAATATTAAAAGAAGATGTGGTATGATTACCAATAAGACAACTCTCACAAGAAAAATGACTGTTAAGAAATAACATTCAGTAAGAACCTCACATGTGATTATCTACTGGTTTGCATTTTAAGTGGAACTTGTGTTTAAAATTTTGTATTATTCAATTAAACTATGTTTGCCAAAATGTTCATTGAATATACTTTTTCTGTATAACTTTTAGAAAACATGTCTTATTACATCAGTTAAAGGAAGACCTTAAAACCATTTATATTCGAAACATAGAAATTTTCTAAAATTTATGTAAACCACATTAAAACAGAAAATTAAATAGTGATCATTATTCTATATTTTTAATATTCGATATAATATGAATAAATGAAGATGTGGCATGGTTTCCAATGCGACAACTGTCGACAAGATACCTAAATGACACATATAACTAAGGATTTTCTTACCCCAGGAGTAGATTACCTTAGCCGTATTTGGCACAACTTTTTGGAATAGTGGATCCTCAATGCACTTCAACTTTGTATTTATTTTGGCTTTTTAACTATTTTGATGTGAGCGTCACTGATGAGTCTTATGTAGACGAAACGCGCGTCTGGCGTATGAAATTATAATCCTGGTACTTTTGATAACTATATCAACAACTATAGGTCACTCTACGGCCTTCGTCTGTGATTTAAACACAATGACCAATACCGAAAAGTCAACTATTAATGGGACCGAAATGAAAATTGGTAAACAATTTAAACAAGAATACTTAAGTCTCGTTTAGTAAAAATAAAAGCGTGCCTAAGTCAGTATGAAGCGAAAACTTCATATCTAAACATAAATCTTAAATTCGTTCTGGATATGTAACCTTTCCCTATGTTCTCGTGCCAGTTCCAAGTCAGGAATCTCGTCAATATTCGTGTCTAATGTTTATTTTTACGATTGTTTTATGTCATATTTATTAGCAGGTCTTTTTTTTTGTATGACCACCGTTGTACTGATCTATATTGATGTATACGTGTCTTGTGGTTTGTTTTGTGTTATAGAGATGCCATCTCAGAGATGTATAATAAACATCTCATTTAATATAACTGACTTAAACAGGCACATACAGAATGTGGTAGAGTTAAAACATGTAAGCGTTCGCCACCTTAACTTGGACAGTGGTGTAATACAACATAAAAAACCCTCTAAAATTTAGTTGAAAATTGTTTAACTCTTGTAAACATATCCAACAAAACACAGAGTTGGTGTGGCCGGGAACTTGTACATTCCTCCAAAAGAACCACTGAAACAGATTTGAAAGTACTCGCAGTTCCTGACAGCTAATTCAAAGCTTCCAATAATTGATAAACAAATCATGGATCTAAGACTAAATTATCAGACATCCAATGAATTTCGAGTAAAAGACGTTTATCAATATTGATAACCGTACAAACAGTATTCAAAAATCTAATGCATACTTTACCGCTATTTCAAGTTATTTCATAAAAACAGAATTTAGCAGTTTATCATTGTCTTCCTAATCTTAAATTTAAGGAGAAAATTAGTAAGTGTATTTCTTACAAACAACTTTATATATGGTATCAATATTTAAAGTTTTTATGTATTCCAACTTATCTGAAAACGTCTATTGGAACAGAGTTGTGCGCAATACAATGGCATTATCTCGTGTTAACGTGGTCGTGTGTTATTCCTTAAAAGTGTCACAATAAAATCGTGGATTTAACCAGTAATAACCAACACCAGTTAAGTTAAGTATTATTTTAACTTAACTGAACTCTTTCAATTCGACAATATGAATTGACGAGGCGATGTTTATCATTTATTTGTGTTTAAAGTTTTGATTGTCATGATTACGGATACATGAGTTTTTATTGCTTGTTCGCGCACACATGTATTAGTCTGCAAGATAAAAAAAAACAATCGATTGCTAACTTTACAGCAGATTGAAACATGCACATTCGCTATTTAGGGGAAGGTATAATCGAACCTCAAAAGCATCAAAGTATATGCAAATATCAAGATTACAAAGCACTTCTGTAACATTCAAAACATCACCATATAGTCATATGGTTATACTCCGTTTCGGAGAGAAACATGTCAATTTATGTACAAAAAAAACCGATTTACACTTATGGAAAAAAGAACGGGACACACATTTGCGTGCAACGTTATGTATATTATTTTCACTACCACATAAGCAGGAAATGTCAATTTTTAAGCGTTTTTATAGGGATATTGCAATACAGTTCTGTCATTAATGTCCGAATAATCCAAATATAAAACTAACAAACAGACAATTTGTCATTAAAAAATATATTTTACAAAGTGGCTAGGCGTCTAAGTTTTAATAAAGTAAAACAGGATTGGTTTCCATATAAATGAAGTTTACATTCTTTCTATTGTTTCTAAAGTGGTGAATGTTTACTCCTGCCTTAAGTAACTTCGCGTTAGGCACAACACATAATCTAGAAAAACTAATAAAATCGCAGAAATGGGAATATTGAAAAAAAATATATTCTGAATATACATGAGCCACAGTCGTTTAAATAAATGAAAATAAATTGAATATCGAAAAAGAAGTCTTCTGAGTACTTTATCGTGCCGTTTTATGTTTAGCATTTCCATCCAATAATGGATTGATATCAGAGTACGAAGCGAGTACACATTATTTTTAAATAATTAATTTTTCTAAACAAAACAAAACTTAAACGAATTTTTAAAAACAAACAAAATAACATTTTGTGCCTTAGGTTAATTAAGGTAAATTCATGGTATATCGGGATCTTGGATTGTACAATCACAGTACCAAATCGGTCTAGTTATTTGCCTAAATCTGCAAATTTGGAGACAGGTTTGCAATTCAATGGTTATACTGTTTCTCTTAATAAAGAAAATTTGTATTATACAAAATATTTTAACAATAATCATTTTTTTTTAAATCTTTTTTTTTTAAATGAGCCATTTCAGGGGAAATAACTCTTTTAGTACAAAATTTATACTGGGCTAATTGGGATTTTTTTGAATTTTTACTTGTAGAAAGAAAACAAGTTTGGTGACACCATGATTCCTTTTTATTTTCTTAAAACATATGATGACACATATCTTCTCACAATTTATTTCAAAATTCTATCACATGGAAACATTTTTTATGCACAATAATGTGTTTTTTCATGAACAAACTAACCAAATTTTGGCAATTTTCAACGACTCATAGCTTGAAAAATAGCACGGTGACCCACACTTTTTATTAAATATTAGAAAACAGCATAGTGAAATCTTCATTTTGGCAAATTATAAGAAAATTCTGTCAAAATAATATATACTTATGATCTACCGAATCGTGTTAACGTCATTCAACTCGTTAAAAGACGTCGGCAAAGTAATGTTTTTATTTCATGAAATTTCCGCAACTGGATTTTGAATATACAAATATTCTAAAACGACAGTAAAATAATTAATTTGAAGAACTACAGCCAATGACATGACCAATAGAACATAGAAACAAAACAATACAAAAAACCAACAAAAACTGCGAACACTATTTTACACGTAACACTATTTAAAATTGTTTACTCGTATGTGTGTTGCTTCACCCCGTATAACCCCGATACAAATGAATCCGGACGTTGACGCGTTCGAAGCGATAATCAGGACAACATTTGAGATGACAAGCACTTCGATTGCCTCTCTAGAACTTATACGATGCAATATAAACATGTCAGTGTGCATGATTGTTTATTTATTCAATTATACAGTTGTTGTAAGTTTTTAGATAATGCATAGAACGTTTGATAAAACTGCTCGATGCAAAACGCACAGACATGGTGCAATTTCATACGTTTTATGAGATAAACTATGCTGAATATCTTTTCGTACATACACATTTGCGCATTAATACCTTAGGCAATAATAAATAACTATACATTGCATTACTGCGTGCCTTCAAATGTTCCGTAGAACTTAGAATAAACGAAATATCATACTAAATAAGTTTTCTTTAACTGTATGTTTCGTTCCATCAAATGTGTCGCGTTCGTTGTGCGTTTTTAAATAATCACTGTACAGTTCGTTGACAAAAACCTTCACAAATCACTTTCTTGTCAAGGTATTCGAGATGGTTTCGACGACTCTTTTTCTGTATTTTATTGTAAATTTTTATCTGTTTACTTAGTCAAATTAGTTGAACTCAAAATATCAGTCATACAAAGCCAAAATTTCAATGTTTAACTAACTAACATTAGATAGGAATGTTTCTATTGAAAATTGGGACTTTCAAAGTTATTCCAGATGAAATGAACAGTTAAAAAATATATTCCAGAGAAAGTATAGTACATTATTAGGCTCTTCCAAATACCGATGTTTGTCCAAATTCGCCTAGACGAAAGCAGATATAGGATCTCGTTGAACTTAGTTTACCGAATGAATTACATTGCCTTCCAATTGCTTTTTTTTTAATTTTTAATTTATTTATTTTCTTCATCTAAAGCCATTACGTACGCGTGTCATTAACAAATAATGGGGTGCAGAAATTGGTCAGTACCATCTGTGAAACGTTTCATTTTTTTTATATAACTTTTAAGACATGAAAGAAGAAACAAAGCAAATGACTAAGGTTTAAGTTGATGATTGATGCTAAGCTATACCGCATAATTTACCGATGACACAAAGGGTAACTTGGGAATATAAATACGGTCACTTCTGTCTTCTCCAAAATAAGTCAAAATTTGAATGAAATGCATATGGGCGGGTAAATATTAAGGTGTTAAAAGTAACAAGAATAACGAATCGTTTAGATTTTGTCATCACAGTAGAAAGACTGTAATGTTCGAGCAAGTTAAGCACAATATTTAAACCTTAAAAATTAAACAAACAAAAAACATTATTGAAGAAAGCAAACCAGTTGAATATCAAAAAATCTCTCTTAATCTTTACATCTTCACATAAAAGAAACTGTATTACTATTGGTGGCTATAAGTTACATGGTCATTGAATACACATATTATGTAGCCTTAATGTAACTCTATTGTAATCTATGACCCACTAGTTCTCACAGAACTTACAAGTTAAAAACAATTCATACGAGAAAACTAACGGCCTAATTTATGCACAAAATAGTGAAAAACAAATATATATAACTACTGAATTACACACTCCTGGTTTTAGACAGGCACATACAGAACATGACGGGACTAAACATGTTAGCGGGCACCCAACCCACCACCCTAACCGTACATTGACTGTCACGTAAATACTTTCAAAAATTGTATCCAATTAGAAATCGGACGTGTGTACATGTCTGCTAAGCCATATTATGCATCCGTCGAGTTATTGTATTTTCAATTTTGAATGTGTTTTTAATTTGATATATGCTTTTGTGTTCTCTTAAATTGTTTCTTTTTGAAATAGTAACACGAACACGACTATTGTTCCCATATTTGGACTATTTTATTTATTATGTCTGTTTAGATCACGCATTATTGTCAATATAACGGAATTTGATGGGACTGTCGTACGAAGTGAGAGGTTTAGCGCTATGAAACAAGGTTTAATCCACCAATTTTTACATTTGAAAATGCCTGTACCAAGTCAGGAATACGACAGTTGTTGTCCGTTCGTTTTTTTATGTGTTTTGTCATTTGATTTTCCGATGTGATTAGGGACTTTTAGATTTGTTTTTCCTCTGAGTTCAATAATTTTGTGATTTTACTCATTGCTACCAATTTACACTTTCGTATACATAAGGATTTTTTTACATGCACAAAATGTCTCTACGAGTGTTCCAACAATACAACGGTTATTATGGGTTGCTGTCTGCATGAAACGTTGGTAAAAAAAAAATTCTAACATGCATATTGGTTATAATCATACCAAAGTGTATAATTTGATACATGCAAAATTCATTGACAAACGCAATATTTTGTCAACGAAGCGTACAGTACAAAAAGGTGCAATGACAACGAAGCGTACACAACATGAAAATAAAGACAATTTAAAACGTGTACTTTTCTTTTTCTTGACACATCATAAAGATACGATCTTAATAAGTTTTATAATTTCAAATATGAAATTTTCACAAATGTATGTTTAAAAAGCTATGAGGTACGAGAAACATTAATTTTTTAAGATTTAAAAATACCTTGCACGTTTTATCACTGATATCGTCGTGCGTTTTTTAATGTTTGTATATAAAGATGTCACATATTTGAAAAACCTTTAAATATCTAATGAGTTTTATGGCAAAGAATATATTGGAGCAAAATATCCGAAGAATAGATATTGTATTTTCTTTAAAAGTATTATTTTTTATTGTCAGAACTCAGTGGTACACGGTGTGTTCGATTCGAACGCGTCGACGTCCGGTTTCATCTGTATCGGGGGTTATACGGGGTGTGCTTTATATGTCGATTTAAAGGATCAGAGAACTTTTTGGCAGATTTTATTCAATTCATTTACAAGTGTATCCTTTTTGTTCAATATCATGATCGTAATCAATTGTTGTCTTTAGTCAAACTTCAATATGTGTTCATTTAACAAAAATGGCGCTGAGTGACAATTTTTGAAAGAACGCATAAATCAAAAATTAAATGACAACACCATGGCTAAAAAAACCCGCCAAACAACAGTACACAAAAAACAACATAGAAAACGAAGACTAAGCAAATTGAATCCCATCAACAAATAGAATTGATATCAGGTACTCCAGAAAGTCTCTGTTAAATCTATTTACAATTTGTTCTATGCTCCCGCACGTTGATGCATATTTCGAAATTTGTTTTGTTGAGCTGTATGTGGACTTCCAGGCGGCTTTTTTCCTTTTTTGAAACTTTGGGTTGATGTTTAATTAATTTAGACCACACAGAGTCCTACATATATTCATTATATTTATATATCAGGTCAACATAATTCTTCACCGGATAAAGGTAATTATTAAGGGAGAAAAATATCAATCAACAATACTACTGTTGAAATCAGTTGAAAAAAACGTCCATTTACAAACTTAATTTATCAATAAAACAATAAATGCATTTTATTCTAATAACATTTGGTGCTATCTCTTCAGAAGTACAATTTTTTTTAAAACTTGAAATATATAATTTGTTTTACTTTGAATTTTAGAGTGTTATCTATAATATATTTTATAAAGTCTGGAAAAAATATAAAATTTCAATCCTGGTATATATGTTTATTTAGAAAAACAAATTCAAACAACAGAAAAAAGAAATGAAAATGCACAGAAAATAATAATGACGCTGTTTATTACTGAAATACAATAGTAATATTAGTATTTGTGACCCATTGTTTTGGATAGTTAAACAGTTAAAAATCCTGAACTTGAAAAATAATTATTCCAATAAAACCGGATCAGGAAGTATAACCGCAGAGAAAATTGAAATAATTGTCAATCATTATGGTGTCATTTTAGTTGTTTTGTCAACTTAGAATTTTAATGTTCTTTCATTATTTCCGTCTTGGGTCTGATATTGCTTTTTAATTCACAATTTCTACAACTGGAATCGCTAATTTGTAATTGAACGCTGTTGTGCATTCTTTTTCTAGAGGATGGAAACAGGGGTAGCGTAAAGCTTAACGTAAAATCGCATAATCATATAATAAAATGTGTTTTTTTTTGTATCACATGATTTATTTGTTTTACATTTTAATTTAGAAGAAAGATCGACATAGCTAGATAAAACAATTAATTACTTACAAAACGCTATATTATTGTAATTGTTGTGAAATACACCAAACACCAATGATAAATAACCTTATCTTGAATTATATCATTTTTTTTTTATTTATTTGTGACGTCATTGTTGTTGCGTTGATTCCGTCGAGTGACGATCAGTTCATGGTTCTGTTGTGCTATCTTTGTGAGAGGTTGTTTTACATGTTCGTATTTATTATGTGGTTAGCATGTCGATATAAACTATTGTTTTGTTTATTTATGTATTTCTCAGTCCTGAATGTTCTTGCGTTTATTTGTACTGTATACTATACTGTACGGGAGGATTTAATTTAACCTACATTTTCATAAAATGTCCTGTACCAAGTCAAGAAATGGCAGTTGTTATCTTATAGTTCGTTTCTGGTGTTTCGTTAGTTTTCCCTGTATAGTTGATGTGTTTCCCTTGGTTTTAGTGTGTAACCCTGATTAGTTTTCTCTCAATGGATTTATGACTTCCGAACAGCGATATACTACTGTTGCCTTTGTTCATATACAATATGAAAATTTTGGAATTACGGGTATTAGCACATAATCTAATAACGCCTTTGAAAATAAATTGCTTTCAAATGATTTGGTTTAAGCGCTTACAAAATGCTAAATCAATAAATCTATAAAATAAATTTCAAAAAATTTATATAATAAATTTCAAAAAATTATATAATAAATTTCAAAAAATTTATAAAATAAATTAAAAAAATTAAAAAAATAAATTTCAAAAATTAATAAAATAAATTTATTCCTGAAACCAGCACCAAGTCGATACCTCTAATTGATGACTATTTTAGCCATCGTGGCTATCAATGTATGGACGTTAATATCAGTATATGGATACGGTTCAAAGCATATATTTTTTTTTAAATTATCCGTTGATCAATTAAGCAATTACTAATAAACTTAGATTCTAACCATCTTTGTTTAGATTTTGCGTTTTTAAAAGTCAATTTATGGAGGCTCGAGGATATAAAAAATTCAGAAAAAAATAAACATTTTGTTTCATTACATATTCTATTTATTACCTTTAGTAGTTAATAAGCTGTACTTAAACTAAACTATTGTAAGATAGAAGCGATTTCTGGAATAAATTTCTTTTTTTTATTTCGATATTATCTTTATTTCTCCTATTAGTTCAACAGAAATAAAGCACCTTTATCAAAATGTATGCTTCTTTCGAAGGCAGATTGTGAGCTGAAATGAACGGTGACCCCATTTTTGCATTTTACTTTTCTATTCACTATAAGATAAAGTTGATTTATAGAAAAATATAGAAAAATCTTATATCAAATAAAAAAAAAATGATTAAGACCCGCGAGCTCCCTTAAGTCATGTTGCTCGTAAATTTATACGTATTCATACATTTAAGGCAATGTTTCTGACGCAGTTAAACAAAAACAAAAAAGTTACGGACGCATGGACTTAAAATAAAGTATCCTCTCTTCTTTTACTATCGCATTACTGAGTCGCTTCCTGTGTATCGGACTAATTGTTCCAAGAGGGAATCTTCAAGTTAGTAATCTGTGTTTCTGCACTCCCATCATTTATAACATTCATTTGTAAAATAACAAGTTGATAAATTACAAAATTACTAAGGTTCCAACTCCTTCAGGAAAAAAATGTCCTTATAAGAACTCGGCTACATTTCATTTGGCTTTTGGTGTTACTCTTATTAACAATTTCCATTTTGCTGATGTGAAAATGTCAGAAATTGTATGATTTTGTTGACAAAATATTGGACCAGTTTCTGCCCTTTATTGCTTATTATATTATGTATTTCGGTTGTTGAATCTTATAAAATTAATAACCAACGAAAAAGTTGTTTTTGTTATATGCTGCATTCTACTTTGATAAATAATTTACCAAAAGTCTCATTTTCACACATAAACAAGGAATGCAGACACTAGGATTGAAGTTTATCAATGTTTTAGTTATAAATCGCAAACTCATATTTTACAAATTAGTATTAATTGTATAACATGTGTCGCCTATCTTAAAAGGTTTTGAGTAAATATCAATTCAAATATCTACTAAAACAATAATTTACAAGGTGTTATATACACATTTTTAAAACGAAATGATAAAATACAAGAAACCTAATGGAAGTTGAGTGCATATTTGGCCAATACATAAGTAATCAATACATGTGATTCCATTAGACTGACAGTACATATGGTGATGGAGCAAATATGTGAACTAAAAGAACGTAAAAAATTTAGAATTTACATTAAATTAAAATACGGTTATGTATATATGCACCAATAAGTAAAATGAGAAGATATAAGCATCTTGCACTGCAATAACACCGAGCAATAACAAATTAATACTGCTGTTCAAAGTCATCTATCTGTTGAGAGAAAAAAAAATCCGGATTTTAAAATAAAACTGAAGTAAACACATCAACCATAAGAGCAAAACAATGAAACATCAGAATCATTGAAGTGCAACAAAAACAAACGTCAATGCAACACAAATAACCATAATAGAGATAGGAATATTTCTACAAAACCAGAAATCAATGCAAAAGAACGGTTTCAAATATGTGAACACTAAACATGGCATAACAAGCTTATATAATATACTTGCTGAAACAAATTTAAAACAGCTATTTCGTATTGCCGACTATCTGGAAATTACCCAAAAAAGCCATTCAATTGAATAACTATTTTATGTCAGTTAAACCCATTCAATGATCAATAAAACTTTCGCTACCACGTTTAAGATATAGATCCTCCTCCACTCTAATGGATACTCAAATTACATATCGTTGTTAAGTTTTTGCCATGACAATTGTCTTTTTACATTTATTTTGGACAAAAGTATAATTAAGACTTCTTAATCTAAGACCAGATGTATATTATCAGGAGTTTTTGACTGCAAAGTATGAGACGGATTTTGTGCACATGTAGGGGCTCTTTTTTTATAAACTTTTTATAAAATACAAAAACAAATTCATGTATCAGGGAGGCTTGCCATTGGGACCGTCAAAGAACTATGGATAGAAACCCAAGTCCTAAAAGGGTTAAAGATATCACTTTTGCAAGAACTGATAAGGATTATAAAACACCTAACAAATTAAAGCATTATCCTTGTACGTACAGAGCTAGTGCATGTGTAAATTATGGAGATGTTTTTTTAAGTGAACTTTTAGATAGACTGCAAAATATCTACCCTGGTTGTGTTCTATACAAGATATTAAGAACAGAACAGTCCTTTGACAGCTTTTTATAGATATATGATACACAATATTTGTTTCATTATACTGTTAATTCAAATTACCAGTGTTTGTGCAGAATATGACGAATAGGGCTATGTCAATAATAGTTCGACTGGTTTTTTTTAAGATATGTAGAAGTATTGATAAAAGGTAAAATCACAAAAATCCTGAACCCCGAAGGAAAATTCAAAACAGAAAGTCCATAATCAAATGGCGAGAAGATGACATATTACTCGAACTCAATTAGAAAAAATGATTGTTAAGAACAACAGCAATATATGTGAATGTGAGTATGAAGGATCTGTCGTGTTGTGTGTGAAGGAACTCCGACTAACGTACACATTAGAAGAGGACGGCAAGGATAGTCGCATACTTCGTTCCAATATAATGCTTACAGTTTGTTGAAACAAAGTCTACCTCCAAAATCAACAAATATGTTTCAACAAGAAACTCCAGCATATATTGATCACTTGTCTCTCTGTAAAGCAGTTTTTACCTGTTTGTTAACTGTGGACAAAAAATGCCGTGTGGTAGCCCAAAGCAATAATTTCATATCGTATTCTAGCATATATGGTTTTTTTTATTAAAAAAAGCAAATAAAAAAATTAAATGAGTAAACATTCTACGGTTATGCCATCTTTGATTTCATTTTCTAAATAATTGATTTGAGTTACCGTTCTTTGAACCTGGTCATTGCGTTATCTGATTCTTAACAAACAGTATAAAAAATAAGATGTGGTATGATTGTCAAGAGACCGAGTGACACAGGAATTACCAGTTTTTATCACCAGAAATGAGCATAGCCCAGACTGCATAGTCAGGCATATACGAACCCGAAATCACAAATGTAAGACAATTCAATCTAGAAAAAATTAACGGCCGTATTATTGTACAAAAAAAATGAACGAAAAAATATGTTACACACCAGGAAGCGACTACCACAGAATTAGAAGCTCCTGATTTGGGACAGGCACATACACACAGAATATGGCTGGGTTAAACCTGTTAGCGATACCCAACCCTCTTCATAACCTGGGATAATGTTGTAACAGTACGATATACCAAGGAGGTTATATATACCTCCTTGGATATACTAACTAAATATAAACATTCGTTGTAAAAGGCTTAACTGATTAGATGGATACACATAGAAGTACTGGGTACCTGTACATCTCAACAACAAAAAGAGAGTAAGTACAGTTCTGAGAGTACTTGTAGTTACTGACAGCAACTTGTAGTTCAAAGTCAATAAAAACTAATTTTAAAAAATGCATCTAAGACTAAATAGTCACTCAGCACACATCCAATATTCAATGGATTTAGCATAACAATGTCAAAAACACTCAGAAAATACATAATCTTTTTTACAATTTTATTTAAATACAGTTTAATTCGGTATTAAGGGATTTCAACTCTAAATAGTTATCAAAGGTACCAGGGTTTTCAACTCTAAACAAGGTTATTTGCAAGGTTAATATCAGGTTCAGCATAAAGTATTTTGTTATAAAAACTAATTTACTTTACCCCAAGTGATGAATAATTTACAACACTATAATCCCGCAAATATGAAACGGAGTATCAGATGAGTAATATGAATGTTGGGTGTACTTCGATGAAACATCTGTATGCATATAGCATTCACGATAACGTTAAAGAAACCGCATTACGTTTAAAGCAAATGATAAAAATCATAATTTTAAAATTAAAATATAAAGCTACTTATGTGACGTGACTAAATCAAACCGACTAAAAGTGAACGTCAATTCAGAATACATTGATTGTCCACTTGATTATCAAGATTATGCTATACAATATCGATGTTTTGTGTATTTTACAGTTGAACGTTTATTTATCTAATAATTTTCATATCGGGCTACTCGATCGCTGGTGACCATCCTCCGGTGATATTTTAACTGAAAAACACTCCTTGATACATGAAGATGAATACAGTCTTAACTTTTAGAGAAAAAATAATGTAGTTTGTACACACCAGGTGCTTATCTGAAATTAATCAAAATCTAACAATTTCAGCACATTAAACACCAACCTAAAGCTATCTAGTAGTAATATTTAGTATTGAGAAATATTAAATAACTTTATTTATGATATTTCATTTTGATTTGATTTTTTATTTCATACGAAAACATATGACGCCGTTTTTTGACATACAAAAATCGCAAAGTAATCGAATCGTAGTAAACCTTGACAAAAAAACTAGATACCTTAAATCCATCTACAAGACATGCTTTTTAAATTCGATTAAACACCTGAATAAAAACACAACAGTGAAAACCGTAAGCAGTGAAAAGTGTTATTAGTACGAAAACACACCACACGATGGTACATTCTATTTTTAAATTATGGTAGCTAGTTTTATTTTAAGTTGCTGTCTAAATAGCATAAACCATATTTGGACTAACTTCGTTATTCAATTAAAAACAAAATCCACACAATATAGCGTAGCATAAATAAAAAGGCGTGAAGTAAATTATTTTAGTGGGCTAGTAACCATCATTAGTTCCTCTTATTCAGGTTATAAATGCAGACAGAGATACATATCTATACTTTGATTTGCCAAAGTTTATTCTATAACAGGGACATGCAATTCAATTAGAAAACCTATGATGAATGTACATTTTGCTGTCGTATTTACTGTATACTAAGAGTATATCGTTTATAAATATATCAATCAGATAAAATACAACAGACAATTGGAAAATTTAACAAATCAGATATAAAAGGCAACTAAAAAAAACCAGCAATGAAATGAGTCTAGCAAAAAACACTTGACCAACACACAAGAAACGAAATGAAATTAACAATTACGACATTTTAGGATTTACTTAAAAAAATGCAAGTCAATATAATTTTTGTAACTCAACAAAGAAATTAAAAGGCAACATATGTAGACAGTAAACAAAATTTACTGACATATGGCAATAATAGGTATAATGCATAATTTAACAAACAACTAGCTTGTTTCGTGGTTTTGTGTTTGATAATCAATAGGTGAAAAACAAAAATTCTATAATTTAAAAAAAAAGTACAAAGAGACTGTTATATATATCTCAAGGTATTTGCAAAGAAATTAAACCAAATTGAATAAGTTCTGCAATCTAACTTTACGAACTGCATTAAATACCTTCTTTAACTTGAGAGAAACTGTAAACAGATACATTGTATATCTTCATGTTCTTTTGATTGAAGTTTTTAAACTGAATAACATTGCCCAAAAGAAAAAAAACTGAAAAAGCATTGCATGTTTTACAAAAGCATTGCATGTTTTACAAAAGCTTTGCATGTTTTACAAAAGCATTGCGTGTTTTACAAAACCATTTCATGTTTTACATATTTATGCAACTGTCTTTTTCTAAATAATTAAAATGAGTTATTATTCTTTGAACATGTCTTTAGCATTTTATTGATTGCACTAGTATTTCTGATATTTTAAACTGTTTTCCTTGCATGCAGCAAAAGTATATATAAAGGGATTCTAGATCAATCATTGTCCACACTGCACATGAGTGAGGATCAAATGAATGAGAGAATTATGGGATATTGTTCAGTTAAACAAACATAAGATGCACGTTACCTTAAATTCACCGTTAAGACCGCCATAAGACTGAAAGCTTCAAAGTCTACAATTTAAACAAAAAAAACTTGTAGATTTATAAATCTATATTTTTTTCAGAGTGACAAGGACAAAATAAGAAAAAAAAATACATCCGGCAGGGAAAAAAGATAAAAAAAAACCAAGCAGACAAAACAAAACCGAAATAATTATAGATGAAACAACACGAATTTAAATAAAAAAAACAAAATTCCCTGAAATCATGTGCACCGGAAATATAAGCAACTTTGTGCTTAGTTAGTGTCTCCTTCGTGTTACAAATGAAAAAGACAATTTGAAAGATAATTTGAATATTAAAGGTTAAAATTATTATCACTTTGATAAAATCTACTTTCAAAAAAGAGGGTAATTTTGTAATATTAGTGTCGAGTTTACCATGTTTTTTTTGGCCATGACGTAGAATTGATGTATTCTACAAGCAAAATGAAACCATGCATTATTATCCCTGCAGTTTTGTACTTTACACTTAAGATATATGTAACTATTTATAACTTCTTTGCCAGAAATAAATTTAACAATGAAATGACGCTAAGAGAAGACGAATGGAAAGAATTTTGCGACAAAAAAGAATAAGATACGTGAAGCTAATGTTTATAACATCCGCAGATAGGTTTTGTAGAGTGAACTGTAAAAAAGTAAATTTGTATAGACTTTGCTCTTTCAATAGAATTTATCATACACATAATGATCTTATCACATTCCAAAATAAATTAAATATGTAACAAAAAGTTTGTAGGCATCAACCTAAGCTTGCAGCATATCTACATGCTGATCACATAAACATAAATGGCAATATTATGCCAAGCATGAAATACCATTTTGAAAGCGCTCTAAATTATGATATTTTGAGCTGAAGAATCTTCATCTTTTCTTTCATAACATAACTCTTCTACTGAAAGTTAAGAAACAATGTTTAATAATATTGAAATGCTATTTAAGAAAATGGGATGAGATGAAATGTGTCAGCGAGGATTCTCCAAAATTATTATAACGTTATTATCTTCCTTAGTATCGGAATCTGTTAATCGGCTTATGTCAATTTTTTTTATAAAAGATCGTTTACTTTCATATTTATCATAGAGATAAATGCATTTTATTAGATGTTATTGGTGTGTTAAATGGAATGATTACTCACAGAAGAGGGACGACCGATACTAGAGGGAAAGTCAAACTCATAGATAGAAAATATAATCTGACAACGCCATGGCTAAAAAATAAAAAGACAAACAGACAAATAATAGTACAGAAGACACATAGAAAACTAAAGACTAAGCAACACGAAGCCCACCAAGTACTGGGGGTTATCACAGGTGCTCACATGTGGACCGTCGTATGTGGCACCCATCGTATTGCTTATGTTATTACTAATCTGGTAAATAGGCTAATTTGGTAAGTCAACTTCGTGAAAATGTAAGGGTACTGTAGTTACGACATAAAGAACATATCCGATATCATTTGTGAAACAGTTATTCCATAATGGTCAACCAACTCGTGATGGCGCCCGCAAAAGTTACGAAGGGAAGATTTTGACATCACCGTATGGAACTCTTGGTTTAATAGCTTCCTTGTGAGAAGAAATCCGCTATCAAGGAAATCATGATAGGAAATAAAAGTCTGGGATCATCGTATCAATTGGGAGATATATACTCCGTATGCAGGCGCTGCTGGAATGTTGCTTCATAGAATTGGAAAGTTCACAACTGGGAAGGTGGAATGCTCTGCAGATTTTCCATTTATGAATAGTGGTAAACGATGTTCTTGATTAAAAAAATATATTTTTTTATGATAAAGAATATCAGAATGAATAGCAATTTAAATTCAACTTTGGCAAACAATTATTGATCACATAGTATCTTTCTTTCTCAACAAACCATACCATTTTATTTTTTAATTAGAATCACTGCTCTTAGTTTTTCTTATACCTAGTTTGACATTTGTTTTTATTAAATGAGGAACGCATGGCTAGTGAGAATCAGACACAGTCGGTCTCGTCTCGTTTCGATTTCGATTGCCTGCTATTCCCATTGTTTTCTCTATCTTGATTCTTATATTATCTATGGATGTGTGAGATTTTAACCTCAATAAACTACATGTACAATAACTGTTTCCAATTAATTTCTAGACTTATCACCGAATTTGCACTAACCATGCATTGCACGACGGGCGCCACTAGTTGTCATGATCGTATTTGTTCTGGAGAACATGAGATTACTGCAGTGTCTGGTTGTGTTACGGTTCGTATATATGTCTTTATTTAGTGGACTGGTTTATCTGTGTGTACTCATCGTTTCAATTTAATGTGTCTATTGGATTATCAAATTTACATGCTTATATAATCTTCCTTTTCAATTGTTTTTTTAAATGATAAGTTTGTCGCTTAATTTTTATTTCATGAATTTGAAATGTCAGTGAAACTGAGGTTGATAACCATAGACAATATTTTGGTGTCCCTTAAATGTTTTTCGTTTTATTAATATTTATAACTTTCTTATCTTCGGCAAAACATAGAAAACTAATGAATAAACAGAAGATAGCAAGTGGATTGACACAATGTTTTGTCAATTCATGTCAAAGAATTATTAACGACACTAAGGTTCAAATGAAAAACGGCAAAGGGTTATCAAATACTTCTCTAAAAGTTGTACCTACCGTGTTGATGATCGGAGGTGAAAAGTGATGTCACAATCAAAAAATGAAGACAGGATTATTTAAAGTTTGAAAGGAAAGCTGCATCCAACCGAGTCTTTTCACTTTGAATTCATTTCACAGATAATAGTGGATTTGTTCCAAATGTCCTAACCACAATCCAGTTTCCTTTACCTCGAATGAGACCTACCATATAACACTGTCGTTTAAATAGAGTAAAAAGTCGACGAGAAGAGGAGCAACGTTGGTTCTCATAGGAATGCCGATTGAAACGGTATGTATTTCGCCTATCTAAGGTTTGGTCTTGAGCGTATCTGATACAAATGTTATCCAGAAACACAAGTGCCACGCCATTTGTGTATATAGTCGAAAAGGTTTTTTACCTTAGCTGCATTTATCAACACTTTTAGGAATTTTGTTCCTCAATGCTCTTTAACTTCATACTTTATTTGGTCTTTTTAACTTTTTTGGATTCGAACTTCACTGATGAGTCTTTTGTAGACAAAATGCATGTCTGTTGTAAATACAAAATTACGTCCTGGTATCTATGATGAGTTTATTTAATGCTTGTCGTTTGAATTTCATACGATTTCGATTGTAAATATACATGATATTTTGTATCTCCATGGAGATCACTATTTTGTTATTCTAGGATAAAAATGTGCTATGTTTCTCGCTGCAATGAAGACCCATTTGTTGTCTTTGACTGCTGTCTGCTATTTTGTTAGGTTGTTGTCTTTTTGACACATTCCCCATTTCCATTCTCAATTTTATCTCCTAAACTTTAACAAGTAAGACAATATCATGTTGCAAAAAGCTAAAAGTAAGTAATTTTCTAAATAAAAAAAAACCAAAAACATATCATATTTAAAAACAAAGTTATCTTCCATATATTCTCCAGTTTAAATTTTATGTTTAGTATCGTGTCTGTTTTATATTTCGGCCAAACAAATTACCAACTTTGCAGGAAGACCAGTACTGTTGTAAGCGACAATAATTATCAGATAACATTGACAGCTCCTGCACAAGTTTATTTCAACGTAAAATTGAGAATGGAAATTGGGAATGTGTCAAAGAGACAACAACCCGACCACAGAGCAGACAACAGTCGAAGGCCACTCATGGGTCATCAATGCAGCGAGAAACTCCCTCCCCCGGAGGCGTTCTTCAGCTGGCCTCTAAATAAATATGTATACTAGTTCAGTGATAATGGACGTCATACTAAACTTCGAATTATACACAAGACTCTTAAATTTAAGTCAATCTAAATCAAGTATGTCATTATTAAAGCAAAGCTACTCTACATCAAATTTTGAAAGAGAGGGAAATTTATATTAGCATAGTACTGCATTACAGATTCCCCAGTCGGAAAATATTGTCGATACCTTAATCAATCATTTGTCATAGCAACACAAAGCAATATTAGTAATGAAACAGAACACCATGCAAGGGTATTAGTTTCTTTGTCTGAAAGACACAATGCATCTGTTCCTTAAACAAAATGATATTCATCTAAAAAAAATGTTTATTATTGACTTCGTTTGATTGCCTGTCAATCTTTGGCGTAATATAAGTCAATTCAATTAATTCCGTCGGATGACAGACAAGAATTTTGTACTCGTGTAAAGTCGTGTATTGTTTGGTACATTGTGGTGTCAAGATATATAGAGAACGTGGTCTACAATAATGGCTAACTCTGTTGACCTAAAGAACATTCGTTTATTGAAATTTGTACTGAATAGCCAAGTGACTACTTCATGTGATTAACTTTATATATTAACTCTATATGTAACAAACTTAAGGCTTCCGGAAATTTTATGCGGGTAATTTGTCGTGATTCTAGCTAGCGAATACAACGCAAAAACCAAATAAAACACAATTCGACAACTAAATTCATGAATAAAAGTATATATTTTGGTGAAAAATACTTTAAGTTATGCGCTTCCATGTATGAATATGTTATAAAATCTACCAATTCTATTTGTTGCATTATTTTCAAGTCAATGTATGAATGTGTGTCTTCGTTCTTTTAAATGATCAATGATAAGTTCATAATTATACATTAACTGTTTACAAAGCTTTGCATTTTTCAAAATACATGGGATTTTCAAACTCAGAAGAATATTACCGTAGCTGTATTTTTGTTAAACCTTTTTGGAATTTTGGGTAAAATGGTCTTTTTTTTCAATGTCGTCCTTAATTAAGCATTTCAGTCACTTTGGACTAGTATATTGTAGTTGAGACTCGCGTTGGATATACAAATTTTCAAGTCAGGTATCTTTGATGATTTTTTTTTTATTAATATGTATTTCTTAGAAAGAGTGCACACATTAATTTTGTACATCGTAAACAATAAAATATTTTATTTAACAATTCTTGAAATCTAACTTACGTAATGTCTATACGTTTCATTAGAAGTCTTATACGCGACTGTATTATCAGATTTTATCTAGAAAAGGAGAGAACTTTTAATCCCTAACGTATTTCATGTTGATTCTTATCTCCTTGTGTGTTTATCTCTATTATGAGAATACCTTATAGGGCTTCAATCCTTGGTTTCGATTGGTATTTTCTTTTCTTTTTTCATAAGTGTGGAGTTATTTCCTAGACTTTTGATGGATTCTATCTTTGTATCTACTTCCAAAGATCGTTCAACTTGTCAAGAAAGGTTAAAACCAACCTGTTAACCATTTTTGTAATGTTACCGATTTATGATCAAACAACTCATGAGTGCGTGTTTAAATTAATTGTTTTCTGTTTTTATGAAGTTTGCATTATACAACCCGTCTTACAGTCTTCCCTTTACAACAGCAAATAATAAAACATATGGTCATATTTAATTTCATCATTGTTTTCTAGAACAAGCAAAGAAAAAAGACTTCAATATCCGTTTTACAATATTTGTTTACAAACATTAGGTACAAGAAGGGTACTTTGATTGAAAGACCAAGTGTTATACAAACTGAAACAGATTATCTATTTTAATTGATAAATATACATTATTAGGTCAATGTCAGAAAATATAACCTGTTTTGTATAAGGCTGAGAACCTGGGGAAGGACGAGGTTTTTACACAACTAGTTGCAGTATAAAAGTAATTACATGACATGAGATGATATAAAATGCAGTTAAAAAAGTGACGTCTTTTTGTAACCTTTTATATGTCAAAAATTAGTACTTTGACCCATTTTTGTATACTTTTTCTTATTGTGACTTGAATGGAGAGTTGTCTTATTATATTCAAAGTGTTAGATTTCCATGTGACGTCGATAATGTACTCTCATTTTTTTATCACGAATTATCTTCAGTTTTTTTTAAATTGTGTTTGGTGTACGGACGGTTTTTATATTTGATGTTGTTGCCGGTTTATTTTTTCCAATTATGAATTCGAAAGTCCCTTTGACCTGATATATCATTGATATGGTCACATTAATAAATTAATTGTTAGCAAAATTTTCAATTTTTGAAATACTAAGGCTTTTCTACCTCAGGAATAGATAACCTTGTATTTGGGAAAACGCTTCGGAATATTTGGTTCTCAATGTTCTTCAACTCCGTACTTTATAACGCCTTGAACCTCTTTTCAATCAAGCGTCAATGGTGAGTCTATGTAGAAGAAACGCGCGTCTGGCACAATATAAAATTTCAATCCTTGTATCTATGACTTACTTTTAGTATTTTTCGCCTTTTTGTTATACTCTGATTTGACAGGGTCTGTCTTTATAAGATCAATTGAAATTTCTAACGTTTATAAAAAAATCTTTATTTTTACTCTGGTAGATAGTCGTCTCATTGACAATCATAACACATTTTGTTTTTTAGTATATGTTGTTGTTCATTTTAAACTATTTTAGCTGTTGATAAATCAGTTACTGTTAAAATCAGACATTTAGCTTACAGTCAAAATAAAATAGTAAAAAATACCGTACTTAAAAGAAAATTCAAAACGGATAGTCATTTATCAAATGTAAAAATTAAAAGCTCAAATACATTAAACGAATGGAAAACAAACGTCTAAAATTAACTTTGTATAGGTATTTCCTTATTTTTGTTGTTGATTTTAAACTTATTTTATATTTGAAGATATGAAAAGGATTGAGCAACAGGCACAGCCTATACAACCTTCTCCATATTACATGTACAAGGCATAATTCATTTATAACAACTGTATTTACAATAATGCAATATAAAGTAACATGTATGGTATGAAATATATGTTTACAGTGTTACTTACTAAATGTAAAGTATATTTTATTTCATAGGCCATTACTGATAATGTATTCAAGAACCTTGAAACATCCAAATATCCTTTATAAGTCATTAGAACTATATATATACATGGCTTGAAAGAGATACTAAGCTTGCTTAGTGGATTAAATGAAATAACGTTGAAGTGAAGGAGAAAAAATAAATAAAAAAAAAACTAAATGAAACGAAGAATAAGTAAGTTTCAAACAAAACGTTCCCTATGCAGCAAATGTTAGATTTAACCTGGTTGGATAGCTATCTTAACCTCTCACTTGTAGGACAATCGCATACAATTTCCTAAGATTGAAAATACAACTGTTAATGTTTCAGACTGGTAAGTTACACCTTTTAAACATTCTTTGAAGAACAGTACCGTGGGCGGTGATGTTTGTTGTTGTTTATCGCGTTATGGTTTTTATGTTGTTTACGTTATTGTACAGTGGCTGTTGTTGGTTAATTTTGTTGTTTGAACTGAAAAGTGATTATGGGGATTTTTTGGTGTTATTAATTTTTTGTTCTTGTTTAATTGACAACAAATAATCGTCGTTGAATAAACGGAAGTAGACTTGTATTAGCTCAGCGAAAATAGACGTCACACTAAACTTCGAAACATATAAACGAGCTAATTAAAAGAAAAACATGACTTACAAAGGCCAGAGGCTCCTGAATTGGGACAGGTTCATAAATGCAACGGGGTTTAAAATATTTGACATTTCAACTCTCAAATAAACCTCTAGCTAATGTAGAATAAACAAACACAGAATTAGGCACATAGAAACTCAGTTTTCTTTTAAAAAGGAGCGAGTCCGATGTTTGAATAGGTTACATAAAAACTAAGCAAATGAATTTTGTTAGCATTATAAGTAGCAGATGGTGAAATGACTTTTATTTCATATTTTGAGACATCGTTAATGGTATCCTAAGAACTAGTCTCTTAATAAAGTCTGTCATGAAAAGGGTATGCACGTATAACGTACTTAACAATAGGTTATAATCATATTTTATTCCTCTTTTACATTTTACATCAGTATTTTATCTCTAACTTTATATTGTGAAATTAT
Source organism: Mytilus trossulus (assembly GCF_036588685.1). Classification (NCBI taxonomy): domain Eukaryota; kingdom Metazoa; phylum Mollusca; class Bivalvia; order Mytilida; family Mytilidae; genus Mytilus; species Mytilus trossulus. The sequence goes on from NC_086376.1 coordinate 19,805,041, forward strand.
GTTTTGAGATAGTTAGATGTAAAATAACAATTTAATTTGACATCTGACAAGATTTACACCTTGTTTAAACCTTGGAATTAATAAAGGTAATTTTAAGTGTTGCACGTACTGTTCCAAAGTAGGAAAACAGTAATTCCTCGTTTTAAATAATAATTTATAGCACATTCAACAAGATGTCTCGTTATTTTGTATTTTTGATATTGCTAGTTAAATGTTGAATTATAATTATTCTTCTGTTTTTTGAACTGATTGAATCTTACAGGAATGCCTTTCCAATCTCAATTTCAATTTAGCAAATTATTTTGATTTTTTCTTCGCTGCCTTTGGACAACGTTCACTCTTGCCGAATATCTGTGTCATATGACCAAAGATGTTGTACCCTTTTTCATGTCAAACTTAAACTAATTGCTTATCATCCGAGTTCTAATCGGATCATCAAAGTGATCTTGAGGCAAATAACAAGCTTGTATAGGGATCAAAAACTTTTTTTGTTTAAAAAATAAGAAGATGGGAAAATTTTTTAACCGGCGACAAATAGTGTTGAAGTTAGCGTTTATAGGTATCAATAATGAGTAAAACTCATACTGCATAGTAAGCCATTGAAAGCTCGGCAATGAAAAATGTCTGCTTGTTTTTCAACAATTTTCAATTGATCGACAGCAAACATACATGAACATTAGATTAGAAAAAGGCAAATTTAAAAATAAATGTGAAGTGGTTCGATTAAGAGTGCGACAAGTATCTTTTAAAGTTCAAATAAAGAGATGCATATGTACATGTGTAGCTATGTCTGATGAGGTTAAGATAGAAAAAAAATATTTAATAATCGCATTACACGGAATATAGACACTATTTACTGTACTCAACCGTAACGTGAAAGATAGTGTGGTGACAAAACACCATAATGCAAATTTATATATAGACATAGGAAGATGTGGTGTGAGTGCCAATGAGACAACTCTCCATCCAAATAACAATTTATACTTTAATATTTTAATATAAGAAAGATCATTAATCATATTTTTTAATTTTTGATAATGTTTTGATTTTCAAATTATTTGGGCTAGAGTATCACTGAATAGTCATTTATTGTCAAAATGCAAACCTACTCTAATTTTAGTATCATCAATGTACTTGTTTTAGTCCTAATTGCTATAAACATTTAATGTTTTAAGCAGCAGATGGCGCAATAACTTTTTATTACATATTTAGACATTGTAAATGATATCTTCAAAGAGCTTATTTCTTTATAAAGTCTGTCATAAAAACTGTATGCGTCTGCAACGTAATTAACACAATTTTACGTTGTTTTTTTTAATTTTATATATTTTACAACCGTGTTTCTTATATAATCCTGTCATGTCTATACTGTAAATTCAGGTTTTGAGACATAAAGATTTATAATTACGGTTTTTAATTGACACCAAGAGAGATTTAAAACTTGTTTTAACCTTGGTGTTAAGCCAATTAAAAGTGTAACATTAGTTTAATGTAGTACAAGACAGTGATTTCTCAGATAAAATGAAAAACAAAATAAAGCCCATTTAACGAGATTATATCTTATTTTATGTTGATGATTTGTCTTTTTTCTGTTAAGTCATGGCGTTTTCAGTTTATTTTCGTTCTCTTGTATCTTTCGCCTCACTTTCGCAGTAGAATGTTTGTTTTTCTATTTTGTTTTATGTTTCATTTTTGAAAACATGTGTGTGTGTGTGTTACGTTTAAGTGTTATGTTTCTGTTGTGTCGTAGTCCTCTCTTATATATGGTGTGAATTTTGAAATGCGGTATACTACTTTTGCCTTTATCTATCTTGTCTTATGTAAATGTTGAGAATTCAAATGTGACGTCACTATATGTGTCGATCTTTCCGCTAATTCGGCTTTGACTTTTTATGTGCTGGTTAAGATTGTTTTATGTTTTATGTATTTGTTGAAGTTATTCACCACTTCGGTGTGATCATGTATATCTATTTCATAGTCATTTTGATAGATTTACTGTTTCAAAAGTGTAGATTATTCTTAATACTAAGGATATTCTTATTCCAGGCAGAAAACCTAAGCTGTATTAGGCACACCGTTTTGGACCTGTTGGTCCTCAATGCTCTTCAACTTTGTACTTTATTTGGATTTCGAACTTTTTTTATCTGAGCATCACTGATTAGTATCGTGTAGACGGAATGTGCGTCTGGCGTATTAGATTATAAAACATGTACCTTTTGATAGCTATTATTTGTGTGTTTGTCTGTCCTATATGTTCTCCCATTTATTTTTTTATTTAAGTCCTGTCATGAAATGTTGTCATTTAAATGACATACAGAATGTAACATTGCCATTAAAAGCGGGAGGTTTGGCTAGCAACAAAAATAGGTTAAACACACCAAATTTTTTTCTTAAAATGTCCTGTACCAAGTCAGAAAAATGGCCGTTATATTATAGTTCGTCTCTGTGTTTGTTACATTTAAGTGTTGCGTTTCTGTGTGTGTTACATTTTAGTGTTGCGTTTCTGTTTTGTCGTGGTTTTCCTCTTTATTTGATGTGTTTCCATCAGTTTCTGTTTGTAACCCGGATTTGTTTTTTTGTCATTCGATATTTTTGAATTTATAAATTTCGAACAGCGGTATGCCTTTATTTCGTACGGTATTATTAGAATAATAAATGGCGCTCTGAAGAAAGCTCAATGATTCAGGTAAGAAACAGGACATAGACCAAAAGTGATCCCCCAAAATAAATAATTAAAAGAAAACAATAAAAGAGGTGGAAATACTCTAAATTATTAAAGCATTATGCAATGTCTTTTCTTTTGCAAAATTATATTCAGGAACATTTCCTATTTACAGTTTTGAATACACCCTTGGATACTTGTCTTAAAAACGTGTCAGTTGTCCAGTTTATTTCATGTTTGAATTTTTTTTTATTTCTATAGGAAATCTTAACTGCACTCATTTTGCACGTTAAATCATATTCTACGATCGTTCATTATGTAATGTAATCTGTTATGTTGCTAATGAAAATAAATCATTACACATGGTCTTTTGTTAAGGTTGCATGTCTTACATACAAATAAACTAGATTGAAATCAAATGGTTTAGATGCATTTGTTAGTATCTAATAAACTCGTTATGACAATAATCAACTGACGCTTCTGTCACACAAAAAAATGTTTATTTTTTCAGTGATCGTTGTATTTCAGATTTATCTGGATATTTTTAAGGATCTACTATTATCATGATGATATTTTACTTTGTTTCCATTTGAATTTAAATCGGATTTTTTTTGCATTGATCTATCTAATTTATCAAGGATGAACACTATACGCAAAGAGAAAAAAAATACATTGTTAAATATACATTGAATGATAACTTCAGCTATCAATCTTTTGTTACTAGTATGCAACCAGATGTTTTGAACATTGTATAAGATATGTTATCTGATTATGAGATTTATGAGTTGTTTGATGCATCTAGTGTTTTAATAAGACAGTATGAATCAGTTAAGAGCATGTATCTTAGGTTAAGATCTGACAAAGTATTGGTGTTAATTTGCATTTTTCGTGTTTAACATGTTGAACATCGCGTATTATTAAATGGGGATCAGATCTGATAATATTTATTATTTCCTGCAGGCAAACTTATTTTCCAAAATGGTAGAATTAAAAGATTGAATCAGTCAGATAAACATCGTCAAACATTACTTAAGATACATTTTGAATGTACAGTACAATCCATTATAAGATTATAATAATGTAATACAACTTTTCCTGTGAATTTTATACTGCTGTCGATGTCTATCTCTGTAAATAATATAGGAAATCATCACGACATGAAAAAATAATTGAATAGTTCTATATAGCATTTATATCAACATTTTCTACATAATCCCAAAAAGTCACATGTATAACAGCTTTGATGATAACTTACTTGCACTGAGATTGAATTCTACTTCTGAATTATTGACTTTTACTGTAAAATGTACCCATTAGTTATCTTAGAATTAATGAGATATGTAAAGTCTTCTGCAGTTTGCATGTAAAGAATTGCAGCTAGGTCTTGACCTGAAATAGTATAAACCCCAATCGGCAAAATATTTTACTTATTCGTATCACATTCATTAAAATTAACAGAATATGTTTTGATGATATTAAAAACGATTAAGCTAACCAATCTTGGGTTATTGGCTTCTTATGCCTGATGGTCTATCATTGAGACCTTGTGAAAACATATATATTGTGACAGCAGTATTCTAAATAGTGGCTGAGTTTAGGGAACAAGATTATAACAGGTTATTGAATATGTATCGTTTCGTTTTCGAACTCTTTCAAAACTTTATCTGAAAAGCAGTATTTTTAAAAATCTTATAAAAACAATATTTTGGATGAATGTAACAATTCAAATGTTTCGTTTTAGCATACAACATATTCGAGTAATATTATTAGATTGGAATTAAAATAGATAATAGGATCTTGAATTTTTATATTTGTATTTCTAACTGTGTAACCTATTTAAAGTAAAAATGTCTTGTATGCTTTCATTATTTTTAATCCCTTTAATTGAACTGTGTTTAATAAATCAAAAATTCATATTTACAATTTCTATGACTGTTATTTCTATCAATATTTAAGCGTTTTCATATATTTCCGTTTTCTAATCCATTTATCAGAATTTTGCATAAAGTTACATGGCATATTTATTTTTAATTGTGTATTTCAAAAACGTCTTGATCTACTTTACCGACTAATGGGTTGTATAGTGATTGACAGAGTTCAAGCTTATAGTTAGGGCTACAAGTACCTTATTTTATCTAATAAAGTTAAAGATGTAAAGAGAGAAAATAACGACGTTATGAAATTGCAAAAATGTGAAACCGGTTATTTTCCCTGGAACAAGATAAGAAGTAAATTTAATAAAGAGAAATCTTCGATCAGATGAGTTAATAGTGTTTCTCTGTTTGATAATTTGTATGAGTTTTATTTCTAAAGTATACAATTCTTTGATGTCGAATTTTTAATATCTCGTTTTTAACATCGTTGTTAAACATCATGTTTTAATCAAAACAAATTAGTGAATATTACAAATGGACTTTAGATAAGCACCACTTTTGTGGTTATGTTTTTCTTTCTTAATAGAGTGATCATAATATTTGTCACATCGGGCTTATTGTGAAAAAAAGTAAAATAACAAATTTCTAAGCCCCTTAACAAATAAAAAATCAAAAGCTCATACGCATCAAACGAACAAAAAACAACTGTCATCTTTCTAACGTGGTGCAGAGACATATTCTGATGTCAGAAATGGTGGATGAAAATGTGTTATTTAGCCACTTAAAACTCTTACTTGTATAACAGCCGCAAAACATTCCATTATATTGATTACATTATGTAAGAAAAACAAGCAGACATAATAAGCTAAATGAGACCTTCGTATTTGGTTTAGTATTTTTTTCAATGTTTTTTTTTGTAGAAAAAAACCCAAAACAACATCATTCACCGCATTTAAATGATTAACCTTTAACTGGATTACGTTAGCTTTTTAATACGTGATTAAATAAAATAAATTGACGATTCAAACAAAATTGTAATTGGGGAAACTACACCAGATTTTGCCTTTTTTTGAAATTTATACAGATTTCATTTATCGATAACTTTTGTTATTTACCAAATGATTCAACGTATATCATCCTGAAACTTTAAAGATATTTTAATAAAACTAATACACTATAAATATGTAACTAGTCTAATCAAATCAATCTGTATCGTATAATCGTACAAAAAAGCATAACAATCAGTCATGTTAGTAAAACAAACTTATGAATATAATGTTTCATAATTTAAAGTGATTTCAATCTTTTAATCCAAAAAAGTGTTTATTTAGTTTTAACGATTTCCAATGATTTGGAAACCTTACAAGTTGCAGAGTAAATGAACTGCCACGACAGTGCAGTGAATCTTTATAATCATCTACACATTGTTTTTTTATTTCTATGATTTCGAATTATTCAACCTTATATAAGTCAAAGAAATCACCGCAATCATCGGCAATAATACGCTTTCTTTGAAGTCTCGCACAACATAACGACAGTTTATTGAGGACGTGAACTTGATAACATGTTATCTGACAATCTAATTCCAATTAAATTAAGAAAAAAACATTTCTCCAGTGCACAGTGAATAACGACACAGCTAAGTATGTGATTATAATCTTAATATTACTCGATCTCGTACCATTTTATGTGTTTAATAAACGGTATTTGTTTTAACATCAATATTCTTAAATTTTTGTCTTAACCAGCACCAATATTGTGAATACTGCACGTTAAATTTTCACTGAGTACTGCAAGTCTACAAAAAAATTAAACCAAACGTTATAAATTTCATGCGTTCGAATAAGCATTATCATGAACACTTAAAAAGACAAATATTTGAAAGCCAAGGATCTATTAGAACCGAAACAGTTGAATTTATAACCAAAAAAGACAACAAATATCTAAACCCAACTTTGCCTGTACAAGTGCTGGTTGATGGTTGTCTTTAAGACAGAAATTTATTGTTATCTATTTGTTCTTATCTGGTAAAGAACGTGCTTTAATAAAAATTATAAACCGTTTGAAGTTCACATCAACCGATTTGAAGTATTTCATGAAACATTTGTTGAAATTGCTATCAAATTTAAATATTATTGACTGTAAGAACTTATGGCAACAAACGCTCAGCTTTAATTAAGGAAGCGACATCATGGGATTCAGATGCGGTATACGATGCTTTGGATTAAAGTAAACAATGGTTATTTACAATTCCAATGAGCGTGTTATTCACATGATTAAGTATCAGTATAGTCCCACATTTTTTTCGTCAACATTTGACCTACTATAATAAGAAAGAAGGTTTAGTAAATATATATAAATATATGGCTTATTTTTGAACGCGCAGATGCTTTTTAACTTCTGCTTATTTCCATAACTAACAGTCACATAGAAACTGCATATTTGGTAGAAATAACATTGTTCGGACACATTCATGCCAAAAATTTAGACCTACGATTTTAATTTTATATGCAATTTTTTTTCCGTGGAATTTGAATGGAAATAATTTTGATTAGCGTTTGTATTAATCAATACATGGAGATGTGTGGTATGTGTCAATGACACGATAAACCAACGCAACACTTCGTCGTACAGCCCTTGGATGGTGTTAACTTTCCAAATTAACGTGTATGGTGTAATGATGTATTGCATATGGTGCAATGGTAGAAGGTGTATGGGGCTATGGTATATATTGTAAGGGGAATGGTGGGATTGTATAACATGTATAGAAAATGTGGTTATCAAGTTCAAAACTATGAAAAACATTGATAACAACTGATTTTTAATTTCATACATTAATTTACAATATTTTGTCCAATTAGCTTTTTTTTTTAAATAAATATTTATTTTTTTATTCGCAAGCTTTCTTGAAATTATATTGCATTATGAAAATTTTCGGATGGTGTATATATAATGTGTAAGGTGTATGGTGTAATGGTGTATTGTCTAAGTGGGAAGTTCACACCATTCAAGGACTGTATCAGAATTCTAAGAACTGTTGGTAAGTTCCTTGTTCGTACGCACAAAGCAAGCATAACGGTTCGCAAATAACGTCACAAGATTGAATGAATTCCTGCTATTTAGACTTAAACATTAACACCAAATTACTTTTCTACATAATAATAGCACTGACATGTTACTAACGTCAGGCTTAATGTTCCATGACTTGGGACGAAAAGATTTATATACATAATAAACGTGTGTCTACCCTTAAATGTTATTTTTGAAAAACGATCAATGTAATTTTAGAAGGTACATTGGCGCTAAATCAAACAATTACTTCAGAAAGAACCCTTTATTTATGATACCAATATAATACATGGCAAACAACAGGTACAAGTAATACAATATCAAACAATTACTTCAGAAAGAACCCTTTATTTATGATACCAATATAATACATGGCAAACAACAGGTACAAGTAATACAATATCAAACAATAGCAAGGATTGAATAGATATACTGCTGAAAGCATACTCAAAGTACTGACCTCAATAGTTTAAGTCATGCGGAGATCGATTATGTCATACAGAAATTTATTGAATTTAAACGAAGCGACTTCCAATCTAGTTATAATAACAGTTACTGCTAATCTGCAAGAGGTTTTAGACTACCGTTTATATTTCTATATATAAAAAAAGAATAAGGTTATGCTACCGAAATATACTTGATATAATCATGTTATAATTGAGGTTCAAAATTATATTTATATGTACATGTACAGCAAATGTCATATAAATGTATACACCTCTAGGTGTATTATTTTTTCGCTGTGTTGCATACTCATTGGTGTCATCCGGCTGTTTTCTGCTCATTGGTAAGGTTGTTCATGTTGTTGTCTCTTTGACAAATTTCCCATTTCCATTCTCAGTGTTATAATACCTTGCTAAAGCAACGTTATGCAATAAAGATTCTTATGAAGTCATCAATCTAAATAACGATCTAACTATCATCAATATAAAAAAATCAGGTTTAAGTGATAGATTAGAAACAAAAACCTTCAGTTAATCTTTACATAAATTGACATCCAATCAAAAGTTTTGAAATGCAATCTGTGTACTTTTGTCAGCTTGAAATAGATTGCATTCGATTGTTCCCTTGAGGAGAAACATCTCAGTAATTTAATTTGAATCTCATTCAATACTTTAGCAGCAGCCATACTGCAGGTCAATGCAATTATGTTTGTAATAATTAGATCAAACAATATTATTTTGGGAATTATGTTGACATTTCTGTTTTTAAACATTTGATTTGAAAAAAAAATGGGGAGAAATGAAATTATTAAATCAATTTTGCAGCACCGCTGGATCTATATGGTATTCAATTGCTGGTGGAACGTGGATTTTAACGAGTATTAACTGCAATATAATTAGTTTTTATTTCTTTTTGGTAGATTGGATAGATTTTGCAGCTCTATCATTTTTATATCATACTATACTTATCGATGATTAATCTGCATCAGTAAATCTAAGAAGTGACAAAAATGCCCAAATATAAGGGAAATTAAAAACGGAAAGACTTTTATGAAATGGCAAACTCAAAAACCCAACCACATCAAATGAATGGAAAACAACTGTTGCATTCCTCTCACCTCTTTGACAGTTGCATAGAATTTCATGATATTGACTAAAAAAGGTGATCAAAATGAAAAGACATAATACGTAAAATATCAAAATTAAGAGTTGAGTGGTGTACATTGTGTTTTAATCCCAATCACTATAAAAGAGGGACGAAATATTCTAAACGGACAGTCAAACTCATCAATCCAAAATAAACTGACAACGCCATGGCTAAAAATGAAAAAGACAAACAGACAAACAATAGTACAAATGACACAACATAGAAAACTAAAAAATAAACTACACGAACCCCACCAAAAACTAGGGGTGATCTCAGGTGCTCCGAAAAGGTACGCATATCCTGCTCCACATGTTGCACCCGTCGTGTTACTTATGTGATAACAAATCCGGTAAATAGTTTAATTCGGTAAGTCACATTCATGAACTGGAAGGGGATTGTAGTTACGACATAAGGAACATATGCGATATCATTTGTTAAACGGTTATTCAATAACGGTCAACCAACTTGTGATGGCGTCCGTAAAATTTACGATGGCATGATTTCAACTTCATCATTTGGAACTCTCAATCATCATTTTAACATATAAACACTCCTTAGACAAAGTTCATAGGTAACCAAGGCGTAATGTATAAATACCAAGCCAAGCCATGATTTATTACCATTAGATAAACTCAATATTAAGGTCACAATTCACAAATACAAATAAAAAGAACAGTATGGCACGTCCTCAGGATGCAAATCAACGTCAGTATCAAAATAAATTTAATTTGTTCTGACATGAATTGTCATTGATATGGTTTTATTTATAAATTTACTGTTTACAAACTTTTAAATTTTTTGAAATACTAAAAAATTTCTAACTCAGGCATAGATTACCTTAGCTGTATCTGGCATCACTTTTAGGAATTTTGGTCCTCAATGCTCTTCAAATAAGTACTTTTTTTTTGCCTTTTTAACTATTTTGGATTCGAGCGTCTCTGATGAGTCTTTTATAGACGAAACGCGCCTCTGGCGTATATACTAAATTTAGTCCTGGTATCTATGATGAGTTTATTCCATACATCAGGAATAATTTGTTTTATCAATAAGGTTTGGTATCTTCCAATAAGTTTGTGCTTTTCGAAAAACGTTCATTGATGACGTTTTATAAAGTCAGACTAGCAGTTACAAGTTGAAAATACGTTTAATTAATTCAAATACATTATGACGTCTGACAAGGCTATTTTATTGCTTTTTTATTTATGTCTTCCTACGACGGCATAACGCTAAAAGCCCTTTTTTTACATCTGGACGTTTGAGAGCGAACGTTTTGGAGAACTTTGTGAACTAATAATGACATGAAAATTTCATTGCCGGTTTGACACTTTTACGTAGTTACAAAGTCTTAACTTTTTGAGCTTATTGATGCTAAATATTTCAAGAAATATCTAAAAAGAAAATGGATAAAATAAGATATGATTCCATTTGAGGTGGACAATTATTTATTTTGTTTCCAAAATATATTCCAAGAACTACCAAAATACGTCACTTCCGTAGAGTAAGAAATATTTAACTCGGTAAAATTTGATTGGCCCGAATTTCCAGAACGTTCGATTTACATTATCAGGATATTATGGTCCATAAAATTTTACCAAATTAAATATTTTATTAGATATTTAAAATATGGAAAGCATAAAAGTCCAATAGTAACATTTGTTGTAAAAAATAAGCATGAGATACTTGCCTAGTTTCACTCCTTTCGTAATTCCTGTGATTCATTGAGCTTTTGTTTGTTACATTATTTTGTCTCATGGTTATCATTTTTTCGGGATTTCAACATCGGTGAACTTTTGCTGTATATTGTGTTAAAAGCCAACTCTTCACCAGAGACCAAATGACACAGCAACTAACAACTATAAGTCACCGTTCGGCCTTCAACAATGTGCAAAGTCCTTAGCACATAGTGAACTGTTCACATTTCCATTCTCAATTTTAAATCATACATGGCACCCAAATAACAAACAATAGGCCATTTTGTTCATATACCAAAGGAAAACTTCATGCAAAGCATGATCGTTTATTGTTTTATTGCATGCAATAATACAAGGTGATTTTGTGGCAAATAAAACCAAGACTTTAAAAAAGATTTTTGTTGTTATAAGATTTCAAACATAGATTACTCACCAGTTTTTATGATGTGCTAGCATTTATTGTTTACCAAAAGTCATAAATAACCATTAAATTAAAAAAAAACACATCGTGATGAGTCACTAAACTCGAGCGCACCCTATAAGATGTACATGAACTGGTACATACATATATTTGTTTTCACCAATATCTATTTTTATAAACTTGTTTTAAGGAAATCATTGCAGTCAATTATCCTTTATTTATTAAGAACCGAATTGCCAAATTTAAAAGTTCAAGGGGAAAGGCTGTTGATTTTCTTCAAAATTTTCATAGGTTTAATATTGAATCAACACAAGAGTACATGCTTCGTAAGATTCATTGGTAGGAATTAAAAAATATCTGGGTTTTGATGTGATTATTTTTTTAATTTACAGAAGAAATCAAATTAGACAGAAAGACGAGTTTCATATGACACGGTTCACTCAGTTACTCAGTTTACATCACCTATGTTTGGCAGATATCTATTGTCCATCTATTGTCAATTTATATCAACACCACTCACAACATGTTTTTTATAAGGGGAGCTCTCAAATTTCATTCCTAACTTAGTCTATTTTGACACCTTCTGTAGGACCGAAAAATTAGAAAAAACAACATAACAAAATCTAGTAAAGCTTGAATATTATGAAAATTTACTTACAAATTTTATTAATCTAGGTTCTAGCTTTAAAAAATTCGAGATGCACAGGTTTGTCTGTATTCAGAGTGAATTTTGTAGTGTTAATACGGCCGTATTTGCGAAAAGATTATGATGAATTTTAATGACATGAATGCGGACCTCTGACAGAAAGTGGTACTTGAAAAGATCTTCAGACAAACACATATCTTTACCGTTATCTGTCTCCACACATCTTGGTCATTCAGAATGATACAATAACAAAAGTTGTCATTACCCAATGGGTTTCCTTGGACTTTGCCTTTGTTTACTGATAATACAAGTTTTTGTAGTTGGTGTGCTTAAAGTAAGTGCATACAAGTTTTTGATAAAACGAAACACAAAGCATACCAAAGAGTTTTAAAACAAATATTTGAACAAAATTACGTAAGAAAACTTCTGAAAATTCTCTGACACTTTGTGCAAGTGTTTTACAAAAACAATATACTTATATGTCACTTAGAAAGGGATTCATTTGGTCTGGCATATAAAGAAGTTACTTTAAAATAAGCAGACTAATAGTTAAGCTTGGCATATATATAATCTAAGTAAACACATCAAGCAGTACATAAAAAAAGATCAGAATGAAAGGTGTATTTATGACTTTCATTATTTATTTCATTCAAGTTGACACAATGTTTTCCTTATCTGAATCAGACTCATGCGATGGAGATAATTGTAGTGAAATGATATCTATGCCAATAATGGACGATATGAGAGCAACCTTGAACGCTAATTTGGATGTATCTAAAATGAATAAGCATTTAAAGGCATACATAAAACAGGAGATTGAAATAGGTGTGAAGACAGCAATGGAAAATCAGATGAAACGAATGATAGAACACAAAACCGAAACAATGAATGCAGAAATAATAGCAAAGTTTAAAGAGGTGGAAGAAATTCAAATATCAAAAACAGGTCAAGTGGAACGCTTTATTAAACAAGAAACAGAAAAGATGAAAACAGAAAGTATGACAATGTCTGAAAAGACAAATAAAGACATAACAGTCAAGTCTAAAGAGGTGGCAAAAAGACAAACAGCAAAAACACATCAGATGGAACAACTCATAAAAAACAAAACTGAAGAAATATTGATATTTTTTAAAGAAAACGAAGAAAGACAAGCAATACAGACAGATCAGATGGCGCAGACCATAAAAAAACAAGTCTGCTGAAATATTGACATTATTCAAAGACAATAACAAGAAAATGGAGACAAAATTTGATGTAAAACTTAAGGAATTCGAACGGAAATTTGAAGTGAAGGATAGATTTAAACATGCATTTTTTTCATATTTGTCTTATGACAAGAGGAATTTTAGTCAGGACCCAATACTTGTATTTGATGTTGTTCCACTTAACATTGGCAGTGCTTACAATGGTACAACAAGAAAGTTTACATGTAAAGAAGATGGAATATATACATTCTCATGGGCAACAAATGAAGGCTTTTCCAGTGTGCTTTTAGTTGATGAAAAACCTATAGCTAGTAATAGTAATGATGTAACCAGTTCATGGTTTGTTGAAACATACACCACAGGATCTCTAAGTGTAATTGTCAAAATGACAAAAGGACAAGAGGCCTGGTTAAAAGTTGAACAATTTGAGGATTTTTAAACTGGATCATCGTCAGAAAGTACACCTTCTTCTGTTTTCTCGGGTTTTAAAATGTAACTTCTTCTTGATACTTGTTGCTAAATATTGAGTGAAAAAGATCAACTATTGAATTGTTTTTTCCTTTAGCCAATTTTCATAATTTTAGTTATCAATGCGCGTCAGACGACCGAACAACAGAGATTACCTACGTGGGTGGGCAAAAACCACTATCACCCATTCCGTCACGTTCCATTTATCATGGTTATCAGTTGTCAAAAGTGAAAACAAGTCACTGTAATCTGTTCGTCTATGTTGACTTATTTGTAGATCTTATTTTTCTGAATATATTTATTACAGAGAATTGTCTCTATCTACATGTTGCCAAAACAAAAAGTGCAATAAATATAAAAAAGCAACAGCCAAAAGCAACAACTTCTATTAGAGCTATCAATCAAATATTTCTATCATCTATCGTACTAAAATAACGATGTCCAATTTGTCTGCCGTCATGGGGTAAAAACGACAAATCAAAGAATTCAACTTTATATATAGCTCATATAGGAAAATTGTGTTAATTTAACATTACACCACTCCAGACCCTTTTGTTGTCCGCCAATAACTAACAAGTTCCAGGTCGAATCCGATACCGATACCAATAGTATATTCAGCTGTTACCTATTACCTTATCTGTACGTTCCTCATCTGACGGGCCCACCACCATACGATGTATTTAGGATTTTGCCATATACACCCGCCTTAACCACAAGTATTAGTTTCTAAGATGACGATACGAATACTAAAAGTCTGGACTTAAATTGAGGCGTATAGGTACACTTTTCAATTTGTTATCCGGCATGACGCAAAACAGCGAATCAAAGAATTCAACTTTATTTATTACTAATATAGGACTATGCTTTAATAAAAAAAATGTACTCGATAACAGGCCTTTTGTTTTCCAAAAAATAATATGACCAATAATTGATAAGTTCCAAGTCGACGGGTCATATAGAATGATTTTGAAGGCAGAGTAAACTGTGCATCTTACAATTGGAATGATTTTATCAGATGAAACTACCAATATTATAATAAGGCTAACACACAGTTATATACTGTAATTCAGTCACAGACCCGCGATATTACGGGTGTGTTCTAGTATATACTAATTACGTATCTTATTGGTCTTTTCATTTTGAATGTAAAATGTAGAAAATTTCTCTGAATCTGTTTATATACTCGTTGCAATGGCAGAATACGATTTGCATGGTTTTTTTTTAAATTCTGAGAAACGATGGTTGTTTCTCGACGGTCATTTTGGAGCAACAGACATATTTTGAGCTGTAGACCTCTAGCCATACAGCAAGTATGAACAATATCGTTAAAATAGAGGTCACGTAAGTTGATTATTTTCCCAAACACTTTATAATAATGTAGTTAAAAAAGCCATTTTTCCATTATATTGTATTTCGTTTTCCATATACATCTTATTTGTCTCCAGTTATCAATATAGCTCATTCATTGAATCCTTACTAGAACCGGTGACAATAATAGCAATATGTTACAGTAGTAAAATAATTTTTTTCCGCAAACTTGTTAAACGAAAATGTAACCTTTGATAACTATTGGCATGTCGAAATGTTCTATTGTATTGTTTATATATGTTTTTGTCTGTCCTGAATGTTCTTGCATATATTTGTACTTTAGTACTGCCATGTAATATTGTCAAAAGTGCGAGGTTGAGCTAGCCCAAAACTAGGTTCAACGTACCATATTTTTTTAAATCCTGTACCAAAACATCAAATGTTCATCCCTTATGACAGAGTTGTGTTTCTCAATCTCACAGTCTACTGCAATATGGTAATCTAATGAAAAAGATTTACGATTGCATGTCCATTCCATAAGTAGGAGCCCTAGCTGTACTAACGTTTTAGTACATCTTTAGAACATATTTCCTTTTTTTCAGTTAAATAATAGACCACTTTCGAGTTTGTCAGTCACCGGCAAGAACTCGTCAATTATGCGCGCCTTTGTGACATCATTTACCAGATAGAAGGGATCGCCTGTATACCTGCACGATAAACGTTCATCAAGCGTCTAAGTGATCGTCATTGTGCAGGATAAACTAAAAATAATATTTTTGTAGATATAGCTTTATAGCGTTCTAACCATTCGCTCATCATTTGAACGGAAGTGACGACGCCCCTAAACTCAGGAATGATATTCATTAAAACCGAACTTTTTGACGGAGATGTATCGAACTTGAAATTTGTCTTTTGATTGTCGGTAAGAATGCGCTCGCTAAATCAACAATTCTTTCCTCTCTCCCCCTTCCTCCAAAAAAAGAGTATTAAACACAAAATGATTCAATGCAAAGAGTCTGCATATTCTTTTTTTACAGATCCATTCAAAACTATATGTTAAATTATGTAATTGTGCCTTCGTAGAAGATAAATGAAACATAAAAAAGGTAATAAAGTTGATTAACAATATTACATAGTACAAGGCAATCATTAACAGATTTAATCAAAGCCAACGCGGGACAGTCCCATACGGATAAAAGAGGTGGTGTTAACACGTTACCAAAACCAATTAATAATGTAATTGAAAGGCCAATACACAATCTTCAAGCATATGTCAGTGTATTTTTGTTTCTCGTGACAGACTTTCCCTGTGTTTTTCAATGGAAAATTCATCAAAAAAGCTATGATATATCTACTGTAAACACACTCTATACTCGTGTTTTCTTCTAGTGAAAATATTATGTTATTGCAGAATATTTCCGCCATTACCAAAGAACTTATTTCTATGACAAACAGAGATGTGTCTTCAAAACATTACTAGTTGTAAACCGCCTGACTCTACATATATAAATATTGATAAAACATTGCCTATCAAGGTTATGCCATCAAAAACTTTTTTTGCAGATCCATCATCATTGACCCTGATATACTGTGTACACATTTATTTTCGTGGGTATACATTTTCGTGGATTGCTGAAAACATGCATATTCGTGGATATTTTTGGTTATGCCAATCTCTGTATACAAAGCCATTTGAAAATATGATATTCGTTGAACATTTGAATTCGTGGTTTACCTGTACCCACGAAACCCATGCAAATTAGTATCCAACGAATCATAATGAATCAGCCGAAGTTCATTCTTCCTTGTCATTTTGTTCAGTCTTTGAACTTTGAAATTCTCTTTTGTATATTATCTTTTTGATTTTAACATTTGATTTTTAGTGATAACAAGGCCTTTGCAAGCTTTATTACTAGACGAAACAAAATCATGTTTGAAATAACATAATGGGCGATGGCAGCATTTCAATAGATAATTTCTTTTTTAAATTCACAAGCGTTCTTTACGAAGTTTTTTTTTATTAGAATTGTTTGCATTTTGTTTATGATGCTCTTTCGTCCTAGCATTGATGGGCATGCCTTCCAGAAATAAGTGGTATCCATCAAAGCATTTAAGATCAAAGTAACAGTAAAATATTGGTCAGAATGGTCGCTTTCTTTCTGCAATCTAACAAATATAACAAAATAGTGATATAATTTTATTTTGGTGAAGTTGTTTGAGATTTATCCAACCGATTTCGTTGTTTAATAAATGATAATGGTTAAGAAGTAAAAGCAATGTTCCACCACTAATTGAGAAGGAGTTTTATATTAAATTCGTATTTGTGATAATTAACTGTATTATATATTTTCACAATTAATGCATTTTGTATTATGTAAACCATAATGTTTATCACCAGCATAAGAGTCAAGTTGATAACATGTCTAATAACCATTTCTCTAATATATAATGCCTGTCATGACGCTCGTGTCCTGTTTATTCACGGATTATAATGAAAATTAGCGTGTTTCTCCCATTTGTTCGAGGATCATGCCAATATGTGTT
The DNA here is from genome assembly GCF_036588685.1 of Mytilus trossulus. Lineage (NCBI taxonomy): Eukaryota > Metazoa > Mollusca > Bivalvia > Mytilida > Mytilidae > Mytilus > Mytilus trossulus. The sequence continues at coordinate 19,822,519 of NC_086376.1, forward strand.
AAACTATTCCGTTACATTTAACAAGTTCTCTGTATGTATCTTAACGCTCCCAAGTGAAAGGCGATGACACACTATCACGTTTGCAAATTCGATCAAATGAAAAAAATACACATTAAACAGAACGGTAGACAGAGTTAAGGAGAATTTGAACAAATTTGATAACAAAGATATGAGCAATCATTGATTGTTGAGAAAAGCATTTGTTATAGAACTTTTATAAAGGGTATTAGTTAATCATCATAAAACGTAGCACAAACCGAAGATCTCTATACAGTAGAACTGAGCAAATCAATGGAATATTTGCATATTTTGTATTTTAATCAGATTCCTATCTAGATAGAATACTATCAGAACATTGCTTTTAAAACATACTCTAATAAGTGGAATCATACAGATATTCTCCAAGGTAAGGTTTATTGTAATTTCTGTCATTAGTTTTTCATTTGTGTATATTAGTTTACAGAACATAAAACTAATTTCTGCACGTCATATCATATTGAGATCGTGTTATTGTAACTAACGATTCCAGTAATTATCTTATCAAATAAAACAGCCAATTTTACACTGAAAAGTATATTAATTTATAATATACAAGCGTTTTCAATGTCATATCAGTATTTTGATTTCATTCCCTTTACACTTTACGATTATATAAGCAATACAAAATTAAAGCACAGTAATACGGGGCGCCGAATGGGACTCTTTTGGTTTTGTACAAAATTCAATTCTGTCATATCAAAATCATTTTTGTCTTAAAAAACTATGTGATACAGACTTGTTTTATGAAAACTTCAATTTTGTGATGACAAAATTCATTTTTGTAGACAAAATTCATTTTTGAAGACAAAATTCATTTTTGTAGACAAAATTCATTTTTGTCATGACTAAATTGACAAAATTCAATTTTGTCATAAAGGTATGCAATATAAACTTATTTGCTTACAAAAATGACTTTTGTTTCCTGATTGGAAATTAAAACATTGTGTGAGACAAGATTCAATTTTGTGAGACAAAATTTACCTTTGTGAGACAAAGTTCACTCTTGTGAGACACAGTTCACTTTTGTGAGACAAAATTGACTTTTGTGAGACAAAATTGACTTTCGTGAGACAAAATTGACTTTTGTGAGACAAAATTGACTTTCGTGAGACAAAATTGACTTTTGTGACACAAAATTGACTGTTGTGAGACAATTTGACTTTTGTGAGACAAAATTCAATTTTGTCAATTTTGTCTCACAAAAGGCAATTTTGTGACGACAAAATCCAATATTGTGACGACAAAATTCATTCTTATGACAAAAAAATCAATTTTGAGGCGACAAAATTGACTTTTGAGAGACAAAATTGACTTTTGAGAGACAAAATTTGTCTCACAAAAGTCAATTTTGTCTCACAAAAGTAAATTTTGTCTCACACAAGTCAATTTTGTCTCACAAAAGTCAATTTTGTCTCACAAAAGTCAATTTTGTCTCACAAAAGTCAATTTTGCATGTCTCACAAAAGTGAGTTTTGTCTCACAAAAGTCAATTTTGTGTAAAAAAAGTCGATTTTATATGCAAATTAGTTCACAAAATCCGAACTAAACTAATTTGCATACAAAATTGACGTTTGTCGCCCAATTTTTCAATTTAGGGAACAAAAGTCAAGTCTGTGTAACAAAAATGAATTTTGTCATGACAAAAGTGACTTTTGTCCACTGAAAGATAATTTTGTATGACAAAATTTTAAATTTGTAGTATGCTACAAATTTTGTTAAACTGAACTCATTTTTGTTGAACAAAAGTCACTTTTGTCCGTACAAAATTGAATTTCGAGTACAAAACCACAAGAGTCCCATTCGGCGCCCCGTAAGTAAAGATATGTAAAATACGTAACATTTTACTAAAATTCATATGTCCTTGTGTGTGATGTTTTTTACTTTAAAAATTTGCATACTATTCTAATGAAGAAACAACATATGGCAAGAGATAAATTGATAACAGTAACAAGTCATGTTATCTGTTAATCTGGATTGGTGAATTAAACAAAAATTGAAGAGTATAAATCTTACTTGATTATAACAATACGGAGTTTGTATTTCTTTTCATTAAAGATTAACTGCCAAAATAAATCGTTAAAGATAGTTATATCGAATTGCTTTGTTTTGTCTATATAGTTTTGTATACAGCCTAAAGGTAAAAAAACCTAACCAACTCGTTTTCTTATCATTCACTTATATTTCAAGAAATATGTATCTGAATGAGCTGACCTTCTTAATACTTTAATACGCAGCTATCTCCATTACACGTCTTAATTATTCTACTAATTTGTCAACTACTGAAATGGATCCAATTGTTTGCTCATAATTAAAAGAAGTGCGCGACTGTCAGTTCTGACAAAACTTCAAATATCATTTTCAAAAATGTTACATGCGAAAGCAGTGCTCTTTTTCTATATGATAAGGGTTTGTCGGACTCATATATTTGAGTGATAAAATGAAGTATTCATCATAAGATCCTGACAAAAGATGAAGCTATTGAAACGAGATAACAAAACGGTTCATGTGTGCAAAAACAGTAGGTAACAAAACATGGTTATAACTCAATAACAACCACTGATAACAAACTTTTGACTGGCGACACACACGTTAGGAATGTATATGGGCTTGACTTGTTTATTATCGCCCAACAGTTATATAATCAAAGGTAAAGAAACAACATAAGAGCAAAGTAGAAATCGTGTTTGTACATAACAGTTATCAAACCTTAAACATTGTGTTTGTAAAGCGAATTATTTCACTTTTTATGTAGTTACCGGAACTGGGCCTTTTTTGTGAACAGAATAATTGATACAAATGCGCTGTTTTAAGACAGCTTCAACATATTTAAATTTGAAATCAAGTTTTGATGAATTTCATGGGTATGAACAAGTAGTTCGCATATACTCTGGAAATTAAGTCAGACTAAATGCATGTTTTTGTGAAAACGACGAAAGATTGTAATGTAGCATAATTAGTAAATCATTGTAGCCATATGCATTTGAAGGATATTACTTGACTAACTACGAATATGATATCATACAATAAAAGAGATAAAAGTTAGTTGATTGTTAATATTTGTCTAGAAATGAGCAATGATACCATATTAATGGTTTTAATTAGATTTTAAGGTTTATTATGTACATTAATATTTTTGTGCACGTTTAGAGAAAAATCCCAATATAAAATTCGAAAAAGTGACAATAAACTATCTTTTCTTTCTACGGACATTCAAAATGCTGTTGCATGCAAAGTAAAACAAGTAAAGAAATATCGTATACCTTACCGGTATATGCATTATGAAAAACTGCAGAATGATAGGAGAAGACTTCTCCAGCTTCTGTCAGCATTGGGATTTTCCCAACTACACAGGATTATATTCACAGTAAATACATTGTACAATAATTCTGAAAGAAAAAACACTGTCTCAATTATACTTCAGACTTGATTGTGACAAAAATATGGTAATTTAAGTTGATAGTGTTCTAACATGGACATGATTACTAAAACAAACAAAAATTTAAAAAAAAACCAAGAGACTAATTCAATCATTTGAATAATTACCGATTCCAGATACTTTTGTCATACCAAGAAAAAATAATTTTCCGATTGTGTCAATCCTAGGCAGAACTGCGGCTGTATATCCTTATAAAATAACACGTTAACAAAGTGTTTTGCTGATTCTGACCAGATTTGTACATGTGTTTCAACAATAGACGATACGACTAAAAATTTATATCTGAGAATTTAAATGGAATAAGTCCCAGTCTTTAGCATAAGTTGGCAGTAATAAAAACATTTTGAAAGAAAGGAAATTGATAATATATGTCGTATTATTTTATGATAACTGATTAATTTGTGTTTGCTTTACGCCGCCTCAGCACATAAAAGGCTACAGGTATATCGTGGTAACGTTTTTTGTTTGATCTTTATCTATCAGCTGAAGCCCCCAAAATATAAATGAACACTATTGAACTTTTACATTTTATTCAATATACTTAATGCTTACTTGTCATTAATTGTCATTTTACATGTGCAGTCGAAATTAAAGTAGAAGATTTGTTGCTTGTATTAAATATTTTCATTAACAAGTCGAAAATGTATAATAAGTGACACGTGTTAATTTTTATTGTAAATGGAGGTAATGCAAAAGCAGCAAATGGCAAGGCTTTTAATGAATATATTATATTTTCTTCATATTCTGACTATATGATGTACAATTGTGGTTTCTACAATATGTTGAAACCTGTATCTTAGCATTTCACAAAATCATGTTTTTCTAAAAATGTACATGACGTCTTTACCCTTAATCATACGATAAGACATACAATGTATTAAATGGTTGTCACAGCTTCAATTCAACCAATTACATTTAAAGTAGCCTGACAACACGTAGGGTTTTTAAATAACTAGCAAACGAATATTCATGGATAAAAATTTTACTAATATGAGAAGCATATTTTGTCAATTTATGAGACAAACTTGTACATCAGCTAACACAACAATGTTAGTTATATTTGCTTATTCAGATTTTTAGACTACAACAGTGCTATTTCTATTGTAGTATAGTCACATTTCATCATATTTCAACATTGGTTTTGAATTTTGTAAGTTAACAGAGATTAAGCTGCTCTTCGGTACTAACATGATTCATAAGAAACCTTTTAAATTGTCGTTTATAAATTTTGAAATGAAAAAAAAAGTAAGGTTTCAACTTCCTCAAGCAAAGTTGATAATTAATGAATTTGTTTTAGATACGTGCTTTCATCGCCGCGATACAGCCTTTTTGTGGTAATGCGGCGTAAAGCAACCAGCAATCAATCAATCTTTGGCTTTCATGTATCTGGCTATGAGTGTTCCTAGTGAAGGTAAATGCAGGTGAGCATGAATGAAATTAATAACGTTGTTGTCACCAATGTCATTTTCAAATAGTCTTACAGTATGCTGCAAAGTTAGAATGTGACATACATTAATATTAGTAACTTTCATTATTATTTGAAACAAAAGGCAAATAACATTTAATGCAAAACAATTATTGATTCAATTTTGAATTAAAACCGAGTATCTTCTTATATTAACTAATTAAAGAAATGAATGCCGTTCTCTTTGATGTCGTTCTTAAGTGAACATGATTAATTGATAACGTATTGTTTAATTTATTTGAGGTTCTCATGAAATCGTGACAGTTGGTCTCAAACCGTTTGGATTTATGCCATTTCAAATGATTTTATCACAATGTAGGTCTGCATTATTTAAACAGTAATAACACTCTATCTCCATGTTAAGAGAAATTACCATCAAATAGATATACATTGTAACATCAGACATAGACACCTATTCATTGTTGACATAAAGAGCAAACACGGATACGAGATGCGTGAGACATGATTTATTTTAAAGTACTTGGACTACATTTCAGGAAGAGTATTGTTGACAACTATAAAGCCAATCGTAGGTTGATACTTTAAGAGAGATGATCCTATGTAAGTTTTCCAACCCATGGTAATTGCTCAATTACACTGCAAGTTAACTTGGAAAACTTTGTAAGCATCAAAAGACATATGTTTCTAATGCATTTCATAAGATACAGATAAACAAAATGCTTCAATAGAAATTATTACTAATTAGACTTATAGTCTTAACTTAAGTAGATATAGGAAGATGTGGTGTGAGTGCCAATGAGACAACTCTCCATCCAAATAACAATTTAAAAATTAAACCATTATAGGTTAAAGTACGGCCTTCAACACGGAGCCTTGGCTCACACCGAACAACAAGCTATAAAGGGCCCCAAAATTACTAGTGTAAAACCATTCAAACGGGAAAACCAACGGTCTAATCTATATAAACAAAACGAGAAACGAGAAACACGTATATATTACATAAACAAACGACAACTACTGTACATCAGATTCCTGACTTAGGACAGGTGCAAACATTTGCAGCGGGATTAAACGTTTTAATGGGCCCAAACCTTCTCCCTTTTTCTGAAACAATAGCATAACATCACAACATATAAAAACATACGATAAAATATCAATTAGCAGACTTAACTCAATCAAAAAACGTATGATTACACAAAGAACGAATAAATTTGATCTGCGATATCTGAATACAAATGCACAGTTAATTAAATATTAGAGACAAACAGTCATGACCAAAAGGCTATCAAATAAATTCAAACACACTGAGAAATATTTAACCAATCAATGTTCACTTTAGAAAAAAACCGTTTTTTTATAATCTTGAAGTTTATACAAATGTTGTAAGAATAAGTGAAAAATTGAAGATATTACAAATAATCAAAGCTGGTATACAGCCAAGATCCATATAAATAAAAAATGACAAAAAAGCATTATAAACAGTATCAACAGGTCGAATTAACAAGAAAATACGATTTGAGAGTACTCGCAGTTACTGACAGCTAGTTAAAAGCCAAAACCAATTAATAGTAAAAAATCATGCATCAGAGACTAAAATCGACTAAAACACATCACAGGGATTTAGTATTTTAACGTCATTAATAGTCAAAGAAGACATGACTTGTGCAATGCCAAAAATAAATGTATCGACAGGTAGTAGTATAGTGAAGAGCGACTTCTATAGAAATAAAAGTTAACGTGGCTGTGTCCCCTATACATCTCGCCTCAAAAGATAATGAAATTTAGTTATGTTTTAATTTGCTAATGACAAAATCAATATTAGTGCCAATGTGAACTATATTCAGAGATCTAATTACAATATTGGTACGATAACCCTTACTTATAAGTTTGTTCAAAGGTTCGATGAGTTTACAAGGATCACATAGTGATTTCCTCGCTTTAAGTACAATATTACCATAAAATTTAGGATGAGAAATACCATTTTTAATAAGCTTTCTACAGGTATAGCCAAATTTACTAATCAAATCTTTGTATCTATGAAAGAATTTAGTAAAAGTTTTAAGTAATTTATGGTATCGAAATCCCTGACACAACAATTTACCAGTGATGCATTGATTACGTTCGTTAAAATCTATGACATCAGAACACACACGGACAAACCGAACGAGTTGCGATATATAAACACCGTATGATGGAGCCAAAGGCACATCGCCGTCTAAAAAAGGAAAATTAACAATAGGAAATGAAAAATCGTCTCTTTTGTCGTAAATTTTAGTGTGAAGTTTCCCGTTTGAAATTGAAATGTATAAATCTAGAAAAGGACAACTGCTGCTGTTTATGTTAGATTTAGTTAAAGTAAGTTCGTTTGGGTAAATTTCTGAAGTATATTTAGAGAACTCTGGATTATTCAACGAAAAAATATCATCCAGATAACGGTAGGTATTTTTGAATGTATCAACCAAATGTAACAATGATGGGTCTTTACTGAGTTTGGTCATAAACTGAGATTCATAGCAATATAGAAATAAATCTGCTATTAAAGGGGCACAGTTGGTGCCCACAGGAATACCTACTACCTGACGATACACTTTATCGCCGAAACGTACATAAATGTTATCAAGCAGAAAGTTTAAAGCTTCAATCATATCCTCACATTTCCAGTAAGTATATCTAGCATACTTTCCTTTTAAGGCATAGTAATTTTTTTTAGTTTCTAAGATAAATGACTTTCAAAATGAATTTTGATAAGACGACCGATAAATTTCTAAAATAATTGTTTTCGTGAAAAAAAAAACCTAAATGTTATGCTATGAAAGTGTCAGTAATCAATCCCGCCTTAATCCGGTCAACAACCTTTGCAAACCCACGTTTTTGATTTGTTGTTAACTTGTTCTCGTCAAAAATATAAATGATTAACTTGCGATTGGTTGTAGAGCAAACAACAATTATTTGTCAATCTTTTATCATAGTTTTATTGAAACCGCATGTTTTAATGGTTTGAAAGTAAAGTATTTGAGGTATTACTCCCATAGTTGTTGGATATATCAGTAGTACAGTAGTACTTGTTTGTTTTATTGATCCTAAATCCAAAGTGGTTACCTTACCATTTAGTTATAAAAAGGAAAAGAGAAAACGAAACAGGAGACAAAATCCTATAGAGACTAGATAAACACTTGTAAAATAAGCATGGCATCTATGGTTTAACCGATGTTTATTGCCTTAAAAGAATTTGATGTTTTCTCTCATATTACACTGTTGAGAAAACAGTCATTAATTGAAAAGAATGACTTTTTCTTTCAGTCTTTAACAAAACATTTGATATAACTTGAAATCAAGATGCTGTCTTTTGATTAGTAGGTTTTTGTTTTTGTTGGTGTGTGAAATTTCAAAGAAATTTCTTATTCTTGCAATAGGTCATCAATATTTTAACAAATGGTCAGTGTCACACCTCGGACGGAATCATGAAATGTATTAAAGACCTTTGTTTTCAATCTTCTTTATATCAAATATGCGCGTTATTGACCTTTTTCAAAATTTCCATCAAAAGTGCTTACATGACATGTTTCTGGAGCATCAGTTATCATATATAATGTTTGAAAGTCAATAAAGCGATAACCTTGATGAAATATTTCAAATATCAATCAGTTTAATAGTATAAATAATTTACGCCACTTCAAAAAAAAGAAATTATAGAATAGAGATGATAAGGCTCCATAAGTGATGGGTAAATTATATCAGTCTTTCAAATTACAAAACCTTTGATATCATAATGAAATAACTTAAATTTATACATCATTATCATTCATATAAACAAATGTCGACGTCGTTGATCGCTAAATTCTTTACACTTCTATTATATAATAGATTAGTATCTTTTGACTTCCTTGGCTGCAATCAAGTCGTGCTGATTTTTTAGCAGTAATGAGCGCAGATAGGTGTAAAGATTAAATTGATATATGATTTTACTAGTTGATCAATATTTCTAATTTGCATTATGTCTCATCATGACTTATAACGTCATATGATATAACACTATTTTCAAAACCGGTATTTCTAAGTATCGTTTTTTCTCTTTTGGAATCTATTGTAGAAAGTTATCATAGACTTACAAAATGTTTGAAAGAAAAACGCAACATATTCACAAAAGTGTAGATGGAATACCTGTTACTCCTTAGTGTCTTTGTATGTTAGAAAAAAGCATGTGTATCAAATAGTCATTTAAATATATAAATATTGTTCTTTAATTGTTACCTGAGTTAAAAGGTATGTTAAGTTAAAATTCATCAACACTTCAATTACTCAAAAATAGCATATATACTAACAGATTAAGACAAGATTTTGTTTTTAGAAAAATTAAGGTTATTGATGTAAACTACTCTAATAAAATTTGTCATAAAGAATAAGATATTTGCTTTATCTTATTTTGGTAATGATTTCTGTAGACTAAATTTATATTTCTTAGACAGCATATAACAAGATGTTGAGAAAAAATCTAACAGAAAAAGATGGAAACCGATTTCTATACTTATGAAATATAAAAGTTATATATTCTTACATTCAAAGTTAAGTTTATATTGCTAGTTAAATGAATGGGCATCGGATTCGTGTGTAGAACCTGTACGCCAACGGTTTGTGGAAATCATAAACAAGTGTAATAGAGAAAAGTGGATATCTTAGCATGCTTAAGTATAGATAAGAAAGCTAATAGCTATATAAGTTGTAGCGCCGAATTGTTCTAGAAAAGATGGACACGTCTACTGATCTGGCCAACACTATAAGAAAAGGGGATTACAACAAGTCTAACAATGTTCTATAAAACTGTCAATATATCGTAGTTATCTACTATCTGAAATCTGTTGTAGACAAAACGTGAGTCTGGTGTACAAAACTTTAATCCTTTTATCTTTGATGAGTTTATTGATAGCTTCTGACAGTAAATCACGTAAATACAATGAATTCACATCACGACAAATTGCACCTAAAAAAATGCATATGACTTATAATTGTTCGATATAGAATGATTCGATAGAGTTCATGATACCTTAAAGCAGCATTCACACAAACAGTCCAAATGTTTTGATAAGGTTTGTGAAGCTCAGCTTTTAGTTGTCTATGTTGTGATTTTTTTTATTATTTTGTCTTTGATTCACCATTCAGTGTTTACATACCTTATCTGTTCCTCTTCATTTTATGCGTTTTTAATGTCCTCTTGGTACCGGTATCTTTTGTTTCTTTTTGCAAATCATTGTAGCATTTTGTAGGCTTTTACTAGACTAGCAATGAAATTATCATCATGATATATAAAGCAAGCATCGATGTGCTTGGATGACATGCCTTAAAATAGGAAATAATACTACACAAATATTTTTATTTGATTTACCATGAAGTGTTAAAGTTCCTATCTGTACCATTGCAAAGAAATATACACATTGAAAATGATAAAAGCTTACCAATAATATATCTAGAGATTACAAGCGCTATCAGTTGTGCATAAATGAAAAACCAAAATCATACTGAGAGAGACGCGTTATATTAAATAGAAAGAGTTCAATATGTGCTGTTGATTAAAATCCGAATTGTATGCCATGTCCGTTTTGATATGATGACTGCATAATCTGCCAACTTAATCTTTTATCGATGATTTTTAAATCATTACATAATATGGAGGAAAAAATTAAATAAAATGAATATCTCAATAATACCTTGGACTTGATGATATAGAGATAATGTATGGGTAATTGAAATCATTGTTATGTTAAGTAAAACGTGATTTCTAAAACACGACACAAATTAAAATACCTGGAGACTAATCCTGCCATTTGAGTATAATGGATTCTAGATCCTATGATTGTATTCTGAAAATTACATTTAAGGATTGTGTTAATCCTAGGCAGAATTGCAGCTCTAAAAACAACTCGTAAACAAAGTGTTTTGTCGGTTGTGGCGAGATTTGCATTATAACCATAATCAATGCTATTCTTATAGTCTGAATTGATATATTCAAACTTAAATTTAACATTTCTAATCTTTATTGCCATAAAACTACATGTTAATTGTATGTCACATACCATAACAAAATGAAAATAAAAAATGTCAACAAGATCATTAATATACACAATGAAATATTTTAAGAGTCCCCTGTCCTCAGGTCAATAGACTGTTTTACAAAGGATCCTAGCGTGTTTACCTGAATGTGTGAAATTGGGTTGAGTATATATGTTATCTTATATATGTCATTTGAATTTAAAAAGTGGATACTCTCATTAATAAAAAAATCAAAATAAACTTTTTCTTTTATTACTGTTTCTATTACAATATAAAAAGAAATGAATTTCATCCTCAATTTGTTTGCATAATCTTTCTTCTCTATGTATATTAAGGTATATTTTCTTTTCTACTAATACATTATGGTCACTTTCTCTAAATAGAACAAAGGAGACAGAACTTAATCAAATTGAAAATAAACCGACAGGATCATGGCAAATTAAAAGACAAATAAGTGCAAATAAAACTACAAAAGAAAAACAGATTTTGAGATAAATAATATTAATAATAGGAATATTACTTTGTTGGTTTTTACCAAGTTTGAGTGGCTAATCAGTGTCATGAATTTAACACCATACTTAACGTGTTATCTATATTTTGATTTTTTTTAACTATAATTTGATATAATGGTGAACGCGATCAAATCTTTTTCGTATGTCTATGGTTTCCTCTTTCTCTTTTGTTCATGTGTTTGGAGTTTTCAGAATAATGAATGAAAAGTTATCTTTCATTAAGGTACACATTCAGTCTTGCTTTCAATCTTTGTAGTAGCATACTTGTAACGAATTATCTAGTAAAGTTGCATATTTCTCATTAAGTGAAAATAATTCCTTGTTTGAAAATTAAAAGAAGTTGTATATTTTCCAATTAAACAACTCTTCGCAAAAGACCAAATGTATGAGAAGTTATAAACTAATATTTCACCGTCTTACCGTTAACAATGAGAAAAACTCTTACCGAATAAAACGGCAATCACTGAATCAGAGACTCCTGACGTGTGAAATGCATGTACTTTTTTTAACCAACGCTTATTGTAAAGCTCGATTATATAACATAATTATGATGCTTTTTCGAAGAGATAAACATAAACAGTCTACAATAGATCTGCGTAAATGGTTAAACATTACTAACAGAACAAAATATTAAATATAACACAATTGTATATCTTTAAATTGATACGAAAAAAGTAAAATAACACAAATACGGATCTACGACGAAAATTCAATACGGCAATTTCCTAATAAAATGGCAAAATCAAACGACAGAACACATCAAACGAATAGACAACAACTGTCATATTCCTGACTTGGTACAGGCATTCTCAAACGTAGAAAATGGAGGATTGAACCTGGTATGAAAGCGCTTAACCTCTCACTTGTATGACAGTCGCATTGTAATTATAACGGTGTGTGAAAAAAATAGACATACAAGGTGAAATTGTCAAAATAGGTAAACAGCCATCATATTCTTTAATGCTAAATTCATTATAGATTCAAGGATTTTTAAGCTCTATACGCTGGACGCTTGTTTTGTCTACAAAAAACTCATCAGTCAGTGACGCTCGTTTATTAAGGTTTGAAAAGACCAAAACGATAAATTCATCTCTTGGAAAATTGTCCTAAGACAATAACGAGATGATTGATATCTGCGATGATACCCACCTTAAAATATTTTTAGACACTCAATCAGCGCATTCGATAAAACACAGAAACAGATAGTAGCAGTGCTGTCATATCCCTTAAGGATGTACACTTCTGAGGAGATGAAAATGTAATTATTTTTTTTTTCTTAAAATGATTTTTAGATTTATTTGACTGTAAAAAAAATAACTGATGAAGAAAGAGTCATATGGTGATGCACTTTTTTTCCATTGCTGCGGCCATTTTTTCAATTGCGTGGATTTTCTCATTTTCATACATGTTACTGTTTATTCATATTTGGGCTTTTATCGCGAAAAAGTCACAGTTCCATAATTTAACTTTTTTTCATACTTTTAAGATAGATAAAGTGTACCCATATGAATAACTTTTAGTTTTATCATATTTTGATGCTTTTTCGTGTAAAATTTACCATGCTGTCAATTATGTTGTTATAAATGATTGAAAAATACATATTTAAGAAAAGAAAAAAGTGATTTGGGATGTACATGTTTCTAGTAAAATCGTGTGTTGTACCCCTCACCATTTTTTTTCCAAAATTTTGGATAAAAAGACTGACTTTGAAAAATGTATTACTCAAAAAATAATCTTGGTAAATACACAATTTTTTCACAGAGGTAAGTTTGATAATAACAATTTTTAAATTCATTGATATTTTCTTGTATCACAGGCATCTGTCGTCTTTTTCATGCAATGCAAATCCTGAGGTTAGTATTAGTTGGTAATGTCACAATACAATGTAGACCAATTTACATATATATAAACAAACGGGGGAAAATAATCCAAAAAACAAAAACAAAACACAGAGGAAACTAACGATTAAGCCACGCGAACTTAGTAACAAACGCGTATCAACCCTTCAAAGATAATCTGTCGTGCTACTTATTTAAGGTAAAACCAATAACGGCAATAAATTGCGTGAAGTGATGGAATTAAGACAAATGAACCACATCGTGGTCATCTGTGACCCAGGTATTACATAAATATCAACTAAATTTTGATTGCGTATAAAGCTTCCGATCGGATCTTTACGATTTAGAATCATTGATGCAATAGATCTTTGTTAGTTTTTGCGCTACATTTAAGACCTATTGGTGACCTTCTGCTGTTTTTTTTATATGGTCGGGTTGTTGTCTCTTTGACACATTCCCCATTTCCATTCTCAATTTTATATTACTCAAAATACAGTCGCTACTGAAATATTTCTACGAAATAAGGAATTCGAAAGTATATATTTTTCATGGAGAAATCTGTTTGCAACTGCCTCTCGTTGTCAATTTCCAAGTGTTAGTTCAGTTATGAAGCAAATTTAACTGTAGCTGTTCAAAGTATCCTTTATTATTCTAAAGTGCATTGGGATACATACATGCAGTCATCATTATACCACACGTTTAAAACAGTACAACGGAATACAGCTTTGTATCTTTGATTTGTTTCACTATGCCACTAGTCCGGTCTTCATTAACTGATGAAATATATAATATCAATTGGGAAATAGGTAGCGTTGAACACCAGTCAAACAAAACAGTATAACATGTTTCTGTGTAGAATAATTTTGTTTTTTTGATAGACTGAACAAGAACCATGCTCTCTATTCTTGAGAAACATCAAACTTAACTATAGTTGGCTAAGATTTATGCTGCCTTAACAATAATTTGAAAAAAAATATTTTTAAAACTATTAGAAAATCTTTGATGTATATAAAAGACTCGTACATTTTTAGAACCTTTTAACAATGTTCTTTTTTTTTGCATACGTAACAATACTTGTAGCGATAGGTGAAATGTTTGATTTATCTTTTGTCTCTGTCTGTGAAATAAGATTTTCGAAAATGTTGAATATGAGGTTTTGGTGTCAAAAAGCTGACCAAGAGCATTCAATTTACTTAACAAACAGTAACAAACAGTAGTTGTCGAAACGCACGCATGGTGCATGAAGTTGATACAATTTAATGTCATTTGAAACCTAAAAAAATTACACCAAATGCTTCAAAATTGGCAATTTAACATGTTTAATATCCAGTTAAATTAAACAGTGCCTGTTTTTGGACTGAAAAAAATTGCTATTGTACTCTTTACGGTCGTTGCTATAGTTTTCATGACTCATTTATGAACTATTGAATTAATTATTTGAGAATGCTCACGAAATCGTGACAGTTTGTCTCATATCGATTCGTTTCATGCTATTTCAATTGTTGTTACAATAATGTAGGTCTGAATTATTCAAATATATATATTAAACTCCCTCCATGTTAAGAGAAGTATACACGAAAGCATGCAAAGAATATAGATCGAGGCACTTCTTTATTGCCATTGTAGACATTGAGATTATACATGCATATGCAAAAGCTTGGTGTATGATTGATATCATTTTACTTGGGATAATGTTTTTGTCGACTATTGGTGATCTATTCAATTTTAGATCGACAATTTTGGTAAAATTGTCCAAAATTGCTTTGTAAAATGCTAATTCAAACATTAAAAAGAAATAAACTTTTACAAAATATTAAATAATACGCGTTTAGATATGTACAACAGTACAGCAGATGCAGTTATTGAAATACCAATGGTTCAATAACTGGTTTCCAATATCAACTAAGTAACAACTATAAAGTTTGATTTTCATTTAACAAGGAGATAAAGCAATCAGCGTTAAAATGTTCTGAAAAAAATATATAGATATTAAGGTAGTATATTGAAAGAAATATTTGGTAGCCTCTTTTGAATTCCTTTACAACTTATATACGGGCTACTTATACCTCGAACTATCGTAAAGAAAATTTACTTACAATGGAGGACAATAATTTGACTCTCGATGTTTCATTTTGGTTTCTTTTGACATACCTTTGGGTTGATTGCAAAATAAGGTATTTTTGATAGTTCCTGTTATTTGTATCAATTGTTTCGGCAATTATAACCATTGAGTAAACTCATCATATATACCAGGATTATAATTGGATTCGACAGACGCGCGTTGCGTACATAAAAGACTCCTCATTGAAACTCGAATAAAAAATTATGTAAAAGGCCAAAGATAGTGCGTAGAATAAGAACACTAATGACCCAAACTACTGAAAGGTTTTGGTCATTTGGTAGAAAACCTTACTTTTTTTAAATCCCCCCCCCCCCCATATTCTATTAATGAAAATTTATAATTCAGATTTTACAACCATGCATGTCTGCACTATTTTGACAGTAATTTACATGATTGTACTATGTATATAGATGGACACCATTCCCTCGCCATGTTTGTCATTTATATTATACATGCAAATATAAAACCTTAGGATATGATTTGTAGTGAAGCACTTGGGAAAAGATTTATGATCGAGCATTGGTGATCAGTTTAGAGCCAATCTTAGATTGACAATTTAGGGAATATGATCCTCTGTATTTTCCTACCCAATGCTAATTACTTAATTACAATTCAAGTGAACGTTTCGGACTAAAAGCTTTAAAAGATATGTGTTGCTAATGCATTTCATTAGATAAAGATAAAGAAACGGTTTAAATGGTAAAATATTACTAACAGACTAAAAACCCAAAACCCCTTACAAATATAGATTTATTTCGTCTTCAAGCCATTGTTTAAATACTAAATTGTCTATTCTTTTTACCAGCACACTTGGTACAATTAAAAACCTTATAATAAATTGTTCAAATAAGGCCTTCGAAATTAGTGGAATAAATTACTTTTGGAGTGTCAAGAACTCGTTGGAAGTACTTGATAAATTGCATGCTTATATTGGTGATTTTGAATCTGTTCAAAGTTTTGATTTTTCTACCCTGTATACCACATTGCCTCACATTTTCATTAAGAAAAAATTCACACACCTAATTAAATGGGCATTCAAAAAATCAGAATGTGAATATATATGTTCAAACTCTTTTAGGTCTTTTTTTAGTAGCAATAAACAAAAAAACTATGTTAATTGGACATGCTTTGATACCATATATGCCCTTGAATTTTTACTAGATAACATTTTTGTTCGCTTTGGGGATTCCGTATATCGTCAGATTATCGGAATTCCAACTGGGGACTAACTGTGCACCACTTATTGCGGACCTCTTTTTGTATTGTTATGAGTTACAATTTATGACAAAAATAAGCAAAGACCCATCAAAACAACATCTGATAAACAAATTTAATAATACTTTTAGATATTTGGATGATATTTTGGCTCTCAATAATGACGACTTCAGTTTGTATATTAATGAAATTTATCCTGCTGAACTTACTTTAAATAAAGCTAATACTAACAATGACCACTGCCTTTTCCTCGATCTTGATATCTATATCACTAACGGAAAGCTGAATACTAAAATTTATGATAAAAGGGATGATTTTTCATTTCCTATCGGTATAAAGATATCATTCGTAAATATAGCTCAACATGCAGACTTCTTATACGTTCAGGTATTTCACATCCAATTTTTTATGGAAATATTCTGTATAAAGCACAAAGGTGTCAGTATTCACCTCAGAAACTTACAAAACCTTTGATTAGACTTATTAAGAAGGGATATAATTACGATACTGTTGTCAAGTCATTAAAGATTGCATATTTTGGCGTTAATATTGAGTCACTGATAAGGTCTTTGCGTCGGAATTAAACACATTTATTCTAAAAAAACAGTTGTTGGCATGACACGGGTTATGTTCTTCTCATATATGTTATGATGGTATGATACTAAACCCCTAACGGGAAGGATTGTGCCTGATGTTCATATGATGAAATCATAATCTTTCAGTCAGTTTAATTGAAGTCTGGAGCTGGCATGTCAGTTAACTGCTAGTAGTCTGTTGTTATTTATGTATTATTGTCATTTTGTTTATTTTCTTTGGTTACATCTTCTGACATCAGACTCAGACTTCTCTTGAACTGAATTTTAATGTGCGTATTGTTATGCGTTTACTTTTCTACATTGGTTAGAGGTATAGGGGGAGGGTTGAGATCTCACAAACATGTTTAACCCCGCCGCATTTTTGCGCCTGTCCCAAGTCAGGAGCCTCTGGCCTTTGTTAGTCTTGTTTTATTTTAATTTTAGTTTCTTATGTACAATTTGGAAATTAGTATGGCGTTCATTATCACTGAACTAGTATATATTTGTTTAGGGGCCAGCTGAAGGACGCCTCCAGGTGCGGGAATTTCTCGCTACATTGAAGACCTGTTGGTGACCTTCTGCTATTGTTTGTTTTTTATTTGGTCGGGTTGTTGTCTCTTTGACACATTCCCCATTTCCATTCTCAATTTTATAATATATTTTACTTCATACTTTTTTTTCTAAATGCACTTATATGCAAACGAAAGAACTAAAACAGTAAATGGAATATTTTGTGAAGAACTGTTAAGACCTGTACTTTATGATATTCGAAATACGAGATGCGAATATTACCACTAACTCAATTCTTGCATTAATATGTAAAGTAAGTAACAACTATTGAATTATTTTTGGACAAGGAAGTGCAATCACAGAAATTTCTTTAAATCAGTATACATACTTAGGCCATTTATAACTTCCATGTTGTAGAAAGATGATGGGCAGTCTCAATCACATCTTTTCTATATACGGGCTTCTTTCTGATTAAACTAACGTTTACAAGTTTGCTGAGATTTAGAGCCCCATGTTAATATCTATAGACTCGTGGTTTTGGGTTGTTTTTATAAACGTTTTTCAAATATTACATACTGTAGTAACCCTATCATCATACTATGTTTGATTCCTATTCGAGTAAATGTGATTCTTAAAAAAAATCTTTTTACCTGTTTTGATTTTCAAACTTTTGTATCTGGGCGTCACTAGTAAGTCTTGTGTGGAAAATGCGCACTTCTGACGTATTAAATTTTAAACCTGGTGCCTTTTGTTAGCTATTATTCGTGTGTTTCTTTGACAAATATGTTCTCCTATTTATTAGTTGAAGTCCTGTAATGTTGTGCTGCCATTTTAATGTTATATTTAACATGACCATTAAAGAGAGAGGTTTGACATGCCACTAAAACAAAAACCATTCTTTAAAAATGTCCTGTACCAAGTCAGGAATATGGTCATTGTTATATTATAGTTCGTGTCTGTATGTGTTACATTTCAACGTTGTGTTGCTTGTGTGTCGTTTGCTTCCTTTTATATTTGAGTGTGAATTCACATTATTATAAGACGTGTCACGGTACTTTTCTATCTCAAATTCATGTATTTAGTTTTGATGTTATATTTGTTATTTTCATCGGATTTTGTCTAATGCTTAGTTCGTTTGTGTGTGTGTTACGTTTTAATGTTGTGTCGTTTTTCCCTCTCATATTTAATGCGTTTCCCTCGGTTTTGGTTTGTAACCCGGATTTTTTTTTATCGATTTATGAGTTTTGAACATCGGTATACTACTATTTATCGAAATAATCTGGTTTTTGTTGAGGGGTTTTACGGCGAGTCGGCAGCACTAGTTGTTTCCAAGTTATTTGAACTTATTAACCTTTCAACCAATTTTAAAATCCTTATTTTAATATATTGATATTGATAATAGGTCCTTCGTTGATTGTAGTTCGAAATTTATATTATATACGTGCAATAAATTCTTCACTCTGTAACCAATGTTTGTTCTTATTCTTTTATGTTGTTATTTTAACAAAAAGGAGGTCAAGTTCGATAATCTCACAGTGTCCTTTTTACTATGATTCACATCTTCTTGATGGAGGTTTTAAAGTTTTGAACATAGTGAACAAAAGTAGCTGTAGCCTGTTATAACGCACACGTTGCGGCGGGAATTTTTACTCTGAAATTCCGCATGCGCATACTATAAACGTCAACAACTTTCGCTCCAGTACAGAGCTTATTTTGATAATACCTTTGTTTATAAAATGAAAATAACATAAATATACTCACAGCGAAAATATTAACTAAACAGAACATAGATAGGCATTTGAAAAATTGTCTGTTTTAATTTAACGGATTTGCGGCTGTTGGTTCAAAATTGGATTGGACTGATCAGAACATCAAGCTAGATATCATACTGGTTCAGATATAAAACACACTTTAAACCATCAGGTACATGTCGACTGAGTTCGTCCCATGTATTTCTTCATTTTTGACTGAATTGCATAATCCTATGATTTCATCTCCCTAAAATTAATCAGAGTAACTTTTATTGGTGAAACAACTATTGTTTTTGACATTTATTATAAAAAGAAACACAAGTAATTAAGTGAGTCTATTTGTTATGCTTATACTTGCAGAGTATTTTTTGCAATTAAAAATTGATTATCTTTTACTTGTTTAAGATGGACTGATAGAAAAACTCATATCTATAATATAAAGGGAGTATTCCGATGAAATTTGTTGCTACAATTGTATTCAGAAAAAAACAGAAAACATACCATCATGGTTTTATAGTACAATGAAACTATGATACATTTGATTAGTTAGCAGCAGACGAAGATTTATCATACAAGAAAATAATGTCTTACTTTTATTTATCAGAAATAATTCATCTTTTTATGTATGATTCTAAAGAAGTTGAACTACTTTTTTTGTTTTTATTCTTTTGATAATTCAGTTGCATAACTGCTTTTAATTAGTCAGGTAAGTATGTAACAATCATGAAACCAGAAGATTGGACTGTTCTACCGCATTCTATTTTACATCGATTTATCGATCTATTAAAGGCAGTAATTTTGTTTTTTATTATATTGGGGAGATGATTTTATATCAGTAATTTTCCTAAATTTTAGAATATTTTAAATTATCGTGGTTGTAAAAAGACTACTAGATTTTTTTGAACTTGAGGTTGTTTTTTTTTTGTTTTTTGTTTTTTTGTTTTTGTTTTGCGTCCTTGATAAATTCTAATATCTTGCAAACATTTATTGAAGAAAAAATAAAGGTCACAGTAGTAAACCGCTGTTCGAAAGTCATATATCGATTGGGAGAAAACAAATCCAGGTTACAAACTAAAATCGAGGGAAAGACATCAAGTATAAGAGGAAAACAACGAAACAACAGAAACACTAAAGTGCAACAAAAACCAAACGACAATGAAACACACATAGAAACGAACTATAAGATAACAACTGCCGTTTTCCTTACTTGGTACAGAACATTTTAAGAAAAAATGGTGAGAAAAACCTGGTTTTGTGGATTGCCAAAATAAGAATTTGAATAGTGTATCAATGTCGTTCGGAATATTACAATGTTTCATGTCTGCAAATATGCTAATGAATTTAGTATTTGCGTTTGGTGGTGCATATTTTTTTTTTATTAACCTGTTGATTTTGAAATGCATGACAGCCAATAAGATTTTGAATGTTTCAATTATCTTTCAGTTTGCAAGAATCAATCACTTATAAAATTAAAAACGGAAATGGGGAATGTGGGAACCGCCCGACCATAGAGCAGACAACAACCGAATGGCACTAATTGGTCTTCAATGAGGCGAGAAACTCCCGCACCCGGAGTATCCTTTATCTGGCCCCTAAACAAATATGTATACTAGTTCAATGATAATTGACGTCATACTAAAATTATACACAAGCAAATAAAATTAAAAATCATACAAGACTAACAAAGACCAGAGGATCCTGACTTGGGACATCAGAGGGACAGGCGCAAAAATGTGACGGGTCAATATGTTTTTTGAGATCACAACCCTCCCCATATACCTCTAACCATGTAGAAAAAACAAAATCCCTCCCGTTACGGTTTGAATAGTAAACTATTATTAACTAAATGAGAAGAACAAAATCCGTGTCATGCCAAGTCCTACTTCCAATCAGCGAACTTATCTTATCAAGAACTTTTAAAATTGTTATAAAGGTTACAAAAACAGTAATCGTGAGATTGCATATCGGTCTTTCAAACCTCGAAAACTTGCATATAAAATTGAATAAAATTACTTATGAGCGTACTACATAAACATTCCTATATGCAAATACCGACTTCATTGCTATTTCAATTCTTTACACTTTTGATATATCAGATATTTATTCGATTATGTTGCTATAAAGTCGTGTGGATTTTAAAAGCATTAACGAAAGTTTATGTAATGAAAGGAAAGTAAATTCCTTAAGTATCTCAATAGTTGAGCAATACGTCTTATTATCATCCTATCTAACTAAGCATGGGTAATTGTGTCTTATTATAGCCTGAATAAGTTTACCAGAATAAATTGAAGGTATTAAAGTCGTTTTCTTTAAGAATGTATTCTACAGAAAATACCTGCATATCAAAGTTTCTTAATGTTTTGTAGTGAAATGATTACATCACAAAATCATATCAATGTGAATGAAATAGTGAGTCAAGTTAGAATTCATCACAACTTAAATTCGTCCAAATAAGATTAGAAAATAATAACAAAAAAACAGTAATAGTATAATCTTAAATAATATACACAGAAGAAGAAAGTATTTCAATAACTAAATCAATTGAGTACATTTGATATCTATTCACGTGTTTAAAGTTGAGAGCACGTGAAAGGTATCAAAGGGATAGTCATACTCATAATTCGAAAGAGTTGCTCATGTACTTACAAACCCGGTAAGAAGTGCAATTTCGAAACAGATTGGTCAAGTAACTGCCTTATTGTTACTTGTTTTAAGAGAACCATAAATGTATAAATTAATAAATATTCATAACTTTAATTTGAGTTTTATGTCATAGGCATAAAACAAGCATCAATTTTTATCAATATTCAATGTTTGATTAATTTTTTCAGACTACATGTCTAAATCATATTTGCAGACGTCATAAAATAAATAATTATTAGAAAAGTCAACTTGAAGATGAATTATAGAAACCGTTAACGTTTCAATAGAGTGTGTCATATTTTCGTTGATTCATATTTGGGGTATAATTTTTTTCAAAATTAATTTCTTAGTTATATTCACAGACATAATAAAAAAAATGTTATAAGAAAAGCCAAGATGAATGATAGAACCCGCTTTCGCGAATAAGTCATATTAAAGTAATATATATTTGCTAATTCATATTTGGGTTAATAGTTTCCATTAACTGAAATTGATTTGACAGCGAGAAGAGAATATTAGTAAAATATTGATATAAATGAGAATGGATTTATAACTTTTATTA
This sequence comes from Mytilus trossulus, assembly GCF_036588685.1. Taxonomy (NCBI): domain Eukaryota; kingdom Metazoa; phylum Mollusca; class Bivalvia; order Mytilida; family Mytilidae; genus Mytilus; species Mytilus trossulus. The sequence goes on from NC_086376.1 coordinate 19,845,193, forward strand.
CTCTTAAGAGTTTAATTGTATGATTTAGTATGAGATATAATGACACTGACGTTGACTTCATTGTTACAATAGAAACATACTATTGATAGATAAAGCTTACTCTAATAGATCAAAGCTTCTATTTATAAATTGTTTCAGCATAAAAGAACGTAAATTACTAATAATTTACAATACGCATTGTTAGCACCACAATCAACGTTTATGTCGTTTTCTTTATTGTAAAATTTTACTTTGACCTTGACTCTTAACTTATTAGATTTAAAAATATTAGTACGAAGGAACAAAAGTTCGTGCATTTTCGACCGTCAAATCATTTGCCAATTTGACGGTGTTACACAAATGAAGTTCGCCAAATACAACATTTGTTTTTGTTTAATGGTGTACATAGGCTAGTACAATGTTCAAAATAGAATATTTGAAATGTCTAAGGAACGTCGAATGCATTTACGTTTGGTCCGTATCATTTCAATTTATCAGAAATTCTCTTTTACTATACTCTGATTAATCACGTCATTTAAAAGATAGGCGAAATATGCCAAAACAAATATTCAAACTGATAAGCCGAAAACAAACTGGCAACGCCATGATCAAAAAACAAAAACGACAAACAGGCAAACAGATAACCACAACATAGGAAACTAAGAGACTAAGACTGAGCAACACAAACCTGATCAAAAACTGGGGATGCTCTCATGTGTTCCGGAAGGGTAAAATACAAACACCAAATACAAACTTCTCTTGAAGTTAAATGGATGCTCCCTAAAACTGCTCCGATAAATAGGCCCTGGATGAGGTTCATTCTGGAAACACGTGTACTGCTTATTGGACTGAAATCAAGAAAGCACCAGTAAGGTTGATTTAAAATGCTTTAACGAAATTACCTTTTATTTATCGCTCGATTTGTTTGTTCTTCTTCCGTTAACACCCATATACCACAACCACTGATAATAATCATACTAATAAATAACAAAAAATAGTAAAGTGCAATACCACACGACAGAGCCGAGGGCTGGTTTAATAACAACCATTAAATGATATTTATTGTATACAAATTTCGAATCAGTACGAAAATTCATCATTTATATAGATATATATACAACTCGTCTAAACATTAACCAAATTAGATCTGTAAATTTGCTTCCGCAAATTCTTGTTCTTCCCTCGCCGGGATACGAACCTATGCCACTGATATATCGTGACACCAAATCGCCTGCACTATAACCTTCCCGCTAGATATAGATATATATATATATGTATATTATATGTACTAGTCTTTCAATACACACAAACATTTGTAAACAATCGATCTCTTAATGCATGATACAAAATATCAAATAGCATCATGTAAAAATTAACGTGACCTATCGAGTAGACCCTGTCGTGCCGAATGATTTAACCGCCAAATCACACAAACCACTTAACCTAAACGACACCTATATGGGCAGACAATTCAGAAGAAAATAATTTCATTCTAATTCATAAAATCAACCGACTGAAATTATATTTCTTCTTCCGTTAACACCCATATACCACAACCACTGATAATAATCATACTAATAAATAACAAAAAATAGTAAAGTGCAATACCACACGACAGAGCCGAGGGCCGAAAACACAAAGAACGGGAAAATTTAAAAAAGGTGATCGATATCATGTAATAAAGATCTGAAAATAATGCTAGAAATTAACCAAAGAATCCTTCACGATAATATCGTTTACCGTTTCGGAACACCATCTACCGTGTCTCTATCAACTTAAAACCTAAATTAGCACAAGCACTAGCACCTTCAGACCTAAAACTGTGAAACCCATAACACTTAATATCAAGAACATACGACAGAACACTTCAATAAAGAGCTCGCGCATCCTATAGTATGACACTGGCGTATTCTTTTACGTAAAACATCAACATCTAAACATTTGGAAAAAATCCAAACAAAAAGTAGAATAAAATAAATAAATAAGAAACCCCATCAAAATAGCTAGAAAAATCCGCCCAATGCAGAAATAAATCAAATGTTTCACTGACACTTATACGAATGACACTGAATCGCCTTCTCTCAATCTGTATACGCCTGTTTTGAACGTTAAATGACAATAGACATATAATGATCTAAAATAACTTAAAATAATCACTTCGTCGAATAGATAGCAACTCAACTCACAAAAGCACTAAAACACGTACAAATATCAAATACGCTGATTATACAAGTCACCAAAAGAAAACATAACAACCCACATTACATGCAGTAATTCTAACGAAACAGGCTCCTTTATATTCGTAGGAGTAGGCAAGCTACGCCTCACATCTTCTAGTAGGTTAATTACTAAAGACGAATTCGTCGGTAAACATGATGATCCAATAAGAGAATGTATCCACTGTAAAGAGTAAATCGGTTGTTCAACTGGACTAACAGTATTTCTCGAATGTGTCAATACAGCTAAATATAAACCAACGTAAAAAGCTTTTGCTGGTCCAGTATAACAATTTTCAATTCTGTTTGATGCAGCCCAATTATTCCAGCGTAAAATACTCAGATAATATCCTTTATAGTAGAAACTGCTAAGATTCCTACATTAGTTCTGAGAGAAAATTCACTTTGCTAACTACTGAAGCAGGTTAATTCTGCAAATCTTCCGGTGAGTGCCTGCAAAAATATATTTGTAATTAAAAAATAAAACATAACTTATAAAAGCAATCTAAAATTATAACTATCAGCTAAGTACTATGCATCTAATTATCCACAAAATTCATATGCAATCTCAAATCAAAAACTGAGATTCAAATCTAGTAAAGCTAGTAATCTATACCAAGAGATCAAGAGAGATCTATCATATACATGCAAGAGATCAAGAGAGATCTATCATATACATGCTCACATCAAAGTGATCTATAATACATGCTCACATCAAAGTGATATATGACTGGATGAAAACTCCATCATTAATGCTATTAAATATGCAAATGTTAAATCAACATTGCCAAATATGGTCTTTTTACTCTACCAGCTATATAAGCATGTCTGTAAGTAGAAAGATCCATAAAATTTGTCACTTCAGAAAAGAAACCATCACCATATAGAAAAACCATCACCATATAGAAAAAGCTTTAGCCAAAAAACCAGCAGAGAGCCAGTACAGAGTACATTTTAATTTTCACTGTCGAAAATACATTAATTCTTGTGGGAACAAAGAAATAGGTGAAACGAACAACCCGTTAATCCCTCGCCAATCAACCGTGAAAGCGTCAATACCTGACGAATTCACATTCCAAAATCTGGAATAAAAAACTATCAATTTAAAAATTGTCACCATGGGGGGATTCAACTATCTGAAATACAAATTCAGAATTAGCCTGTCGCCAATCATGTTATTCAACAATCCGACTAAGATAATCTGCTCTCTTATCCTCAGTACGTAGACTCACTACCATGTCAATATAAACATTGTGCAATATATATGTGCTAAAATGACTAAAATCAACTTTTGCAATACTGATGTCGTGCTCCTTTTACTAACAACATTTTAATTGTGGTTACTAGTAATCTTATATTGTTGCAAGCTAAAAAGTTTATCAACGACAAAAATACATTTTTCACTACTGTGAACTCCTTCCATTTGGAACTTGTAGAAACCTCACATTCTATAAACCACATATCGTGAACAATATTACGTGGGTTTTCACTGTACGCTATAGTCTGCCAAGAACTTCAGATTTTTAAGGTTTAATATTGGCTTCATGTGCATTTAAAACCTTAAATCGGTTTATTAATAAGACCAATACTGTCTACAGATAAATGTATATTACTGCTCCGGTATGAATGAACACTATTTATATCATTAGACAAATGTTTTGTCAATAAATATACAATATTGCCTATAACTTGAGAAATGATATATTAAGCTGTCCTGGCTACCAAAGAAGCTATATCAAATACTTTCCGTTTTTGCTAAACACAAATCAATGTATGAAATGACATTCATTATCTTGTGTGTACAATTGTCAGGAATAGTAAAAACTCCTTTATCTTAGCCCCTGAAATTATAAGTTTTTAATAGTAGTCCACAGACGTCTCAGCCTTGGGTATAAAACCGCTACTTGTTGTATTACATAATTCCTCATCGTCATGTACACCGAATGCATCGTATAAGTACATAATAATCTGCTTATTTTCTTCTCTCCATTTTAATGAGATATTCTAGTAAAACTATAACAAGCAGAAACACCATTAAAGTCCCATACAAATCATAGATATTTAGCATGAGGTGGAAACATATAGACTAATGTATAACATACTTAAACGTATATGAATTGGTATAAATGTAATGTTTTGCAATACGCATATCTTCAAAGTTTACACTTGTCTTCCGCAAATACCTGTCATATTCTGTCTCAAATCTGATTTTAAACGTGTTGTTTAACTGAACAGAAACAGTTAAAGGATTCACAACAAAGTGAATATTTGACATCTCTACAATTAAATCATAGCTAATAAATTAGTAATCGCTGATTTAACAAAAGAGGTATCTTAAAAATAATAAAGTATTTGACAAACAATAATCGATATTGTATTTGAATAGAAAGGTAATATACAACCATCTCTTATAGTATCTATAATAAATATAGGCGTATCAATATCCAATTAAAATTGAATGTTTCTGCTAAGTCAATCCTTAACAATAATATCAGGTTGACCTACTTGATATTCAATAAAATCATTGGTCAAATTATAACCAATACAATTATCTATTATAGCTAAAATTTATAGATAATTTAAATACTCATCTTTCAAAATTTCACTGAGGCCAGGTTTGGTGGGTCATTTACTACTGTTGACATACGGACTGCTGGACCAGAAGTGTGTGTAGGACCCACAAGAGTAGTATGTTCCAATTTTCTTTTCTCTTCACCTGGTACTCCATCAACTGATTAGCACACTGTAACTTATCCAAGTCCACCAAATTTCTCTCTACCACCAATAATTGCCGACTCAGTACCTCTACTTTGTTGATTTAAAGCAGTTAAAACAGTTCTCAATGAATATCGAGTTCACCTTCATAATCCAAGACTAAATTCGAACGTACTAATCGACTAACACAGCTAGAAAAATTAACGTGACCTATCGAGTAGACCCTGTCGTGCCGAATGATTTAACCGCCAAATCACACAAACCACTTAACCTAAACGACACCTATATGGGCAGACAATTCAGAAGAAAATAATTTCATTCTAATTCATAAAATCAACCGACTGAAATTATATTTATGTTTTAACATTTATCCAAAGCGTGAACATAAATCATCGCCTTTATTATCAATAAATTAATCGTCCAATTTCTATGTGATGAAAATATAGTATTTTTAAGTGTATCACTTATTAATGTTTGCAATAATGTATTTATTTTAATATTTGTTTAATATATATTTAGTCAATGGCCATGAAAATCCTTTGTTTAATTGATATTGAATTATAAAAGATATAACACAGAAACGCATTTAATATTTAATTTCCCATCGTTATATATGAGGGCCGAATTATGATAAGAGTTAAATAAGTACTTTTAAATGTACTTTTAGATATATCGTGTATAATAAACATCAGTATTTGAATATGTGCATTATTGCATCCCTGCTTTCTCGCTAAAGTAAGTAGGCACACATTTTATAAAGAATGATTCTTATTTATAAAGAACGAATGCATCTATTTAAATAGGATACGGTTGTCTAAACAAATTTTTAACATACTTATCAAGTATTACACTGTGTATGGTCTTATAGAAACAGGAATTTCATCATGTTCCAAACAGTTAACCTTTTAGTAATACATAATTAAGATGATGGTTCTTTGATACAAATAGATGAATGTTTTAAATCCACTGTTATTTCATTTTGAAATTTTAATACAAAGTAAACAGATGCAACAGGATTTCAAAATTACTCAATTGTACTAATGTACCTATCATTTCGAGTGCATATACCTATGGTTTTACGCCATATCGAATAGAGTTTAGTGCAGTGATTGTGTCTTGATTTGAAAAAGTAGGACATAAACCAACGACAACAACTGACCTGCAAACTCCGGACTTTGAACAGGCACATAATGTGGTGGGGTTAAACATTTTTTTGGACGCTCAACCCTTCCCAAAACCGGGTATATTAAGGTATCAGAACAACATAAGATAAACTGGAAAACTCAGTTGAAAAAATCTTAACACATCAGATCGATACAAAGTAGAAAAACATTCAGTAAAGCACATCCCTTACAACAAAAAAGAAAAAAAGTACAGATTTAAGAGAACTCGCATTTGCAGCTATTTCAAAGCCGAAAGCAACTTATAAAACAAGTTAAGTATTTAAGACTAATATATCAGTCTGTATCAAACATCCAGTGGATTAAGTGTTATTATGTATAGCTTTTTTCTCAGGTTATACTGATACACCTCTGTCCCAGGTTGGAAAGAGGTGATAGATTCCCCCAAATATGCTGCCAGGCTCTATTCTGTATTTCCCAAGTCAGGAGCCTGTTTGTCAGTGGTTGATGTTAATAACAGTACATACTTTTTTTTCTTTATCATTTAGAAATTGGTAATTGTCAATTTATAATTGTAATCCTCTTGTAGCATCATACCTATGCCAAAGTTGTAATAAATTGTCTCGTCTTGTCTTGTCTTGTCTTGGAAATAAATAAGGCTGTTAGGTTTCGTGTTTGAATAGTTCAACATTTGTTATGTCAAGGTTTTTAAATCTTGTTATGCGGTATTGGTTTAGTGCATTGTCGAAAGTTTTATGCTGACCTATAATTGTTTGTGTCATGTTAGTCTCTGGTGGAGAATTTTCTCATTGGCCTTCATTCCACATCTCATTCTATAATAGAAACTTTCCGAGACAATTTGTAGAAAGAATCCAATAACCTTAACGTTATTTTATGATTACAGCCATGTTCTTTGCTTTTCCTTTTCCTTGCAACATCTTTTACTTACGTATATTAAATAGTTTTCATCACCTGCAAATGTATGTCATTAAGAACTTAACAGCTCTGCCAATCAATTGAATTCCGTCGTGTAGCTCATGTCATTATATAGAGATATAGTATTGGGTAGACGGTAAGACATTTCATAGGCATTATACACTGACTTTGTAATTATTTACACAAGACATAGTACAGTTTATAAATATTCATTCCATTAATCTGATGTCTAAAGCGTGAAAACAAGCCAATTACAATCACTCAATATTCATTGATTTACCGAAACCGTGTTTAGAACGGAATATATATGAATAAATATATTTGAGAAATAAATCCTGTAATGAAAGATGTCAGTTAAAGACTCTAGATATTGAAACTCGTTAGAAAAAACATTCTCTGGTTATTTTTGCTATAACTTAACGAGTGTTCTAAACTAACACGAAAGTATCATTTGTCTAGTATAAGAAAGGTAAAATATATTTTTTTTTTAAATTCCAAGTAAAATCAAAACAGAGAGTCCCTGAATAAATTGCAAAATCAAAAGCTCAAACACATTAAACGAATGGATAACAACTGCCATATTCCTGACTTGGTACATCATTTTCTTATTTAGAAAATGGTTGGCTGAACTTGGTTAAATTGCTAGCTAAGCCTCTCAATTATATGACAACAATGTGTGAACAAAGATATAAAAAGTCAAATCGTCATAAAATAAGGGTACAGCAGTTAATTTTGTGTTATGATTAACGCGAACCCAATAAACCACTGGCGATTTCACTAGTTTATTTTCATATATATATATGCAGGTAGATGAGCACAAGAAAGGACATTAGACATTATATATAAAACTCTCGTTTAGAAAACAACATAGGAGACAAGCATACATTACAGTGTACCGCGGAAACAGAAGTACACCTTTATTTGAGACTCTTTTTGTTCCCAATAAAATATCTTTTCCCCTTGTATATGATATATGATATATGATCTCGTGGTACTCAGACAATATTTGTAAATCTCCATAGAAGTAGAATTCACTTTCATATACTTCAATTCTGAATAATATCTGTGCAATGCATGACTTTAAAGAATTCAGATTTAATTTCTTGAGGCACATTTTAATTAGACTGAGTTATGAACAGAAGTAAAAATATCGATTTTCTTCCTACAAATGTTTGATATAATAGTTATAAACCTATTATTTTTTCTCTTATCTTTTGACACAACATTGAGGTAAAAGTTAGACAAAGAAATAAAATGTTCTCTAAAGTAACAAATGTGTTTCTTTTATTAATGTAATGACAATAAAATTCTATCAGTATCAGAACACAAAGCAACAAATACAATATATCTTATTTATGAAAAGTAAATGTGTTTTTCTGATTGAATTAATAGGTTTTATTAAAAACACTTTTGGTTCTGTATTTCCATATTCTTTCACTTTCACTCCATTTTTCTTTATTTTTTTAACTTTTGCCTATTATTCTTTTTTCTCATGTAAATAAAGGCAACAGTAGTAAGCCGCTGTTCACAACTCGTAAATCTATGGACAAAAAACAAAATTGGGGTAACAAACTAAATCTGAGGGAAACGCATTAAATATATAGGAAGAGAACAACGACACAACATTAAAATGTAACACACACAAAAAAGGACTAAGCATTAGACAAAATCCGATGAGAATAACAAATATAACATCAAAACCAAATACATGAATTTGGGATAGAAAAGCATCTCGTTATTCTTTATATTTAATTTCTTGTCTACTTTGTCAATTTTTTTTAATTTGTCCATCGTTTTCTATTCTGAAAACCTCTATAAAGATCAATATACTGATAGAAGTGTAACATTAAGCATGGAATCGTCAATCTAAAATACGTTAAAACGTGTTTTCTAATATATTTTTTTCTTGATTCATCTTGCTTTAGAATATGAATTTCCATAATATATAAGATCTTTTACCTAAATCTGCTAAAAAAAAAGATTATATCTTGTTTATTGTTTCCACGTGTGTCTCTGTGAAAACTCTTTTCCCAATCAAAAGTAAAATAACAAAAATCCCAAACTCCGAAGAAAATTATAAACGGAAAGTCCCTAAGCAAATGGCAAAATCAAAAGCTCAAACACATCAAATCCATTAGCAAACTCCATTTAATTTCTATCTGATAAAGATACACTTTTAGTTGTTTGATTGTAAAGTCAACAAATTGCAATAAATACTTAATTTCGATGTTGGAAACTCAATTTATATGAATTTCAAATATCATTGACAGTGATTGAAAATAAATCGTATACAAATAAAGTCAGACTTGAGCTCACGAATCTCATGCCAGAATGGTCACTAATTTCAATCGAAATGCCTGGATAGATTCATTTTCTGTTTTCTTACTGTATGTATTGATTATGTCGTCACTTCCTCGAAAAAATATCAGGTTGTTTGACATGAAGGGCAATAATTAGGAATGTTGTCCACCGACAATTGATTGACTGTAATAACAGACTTTCCCTCCGTGGACACATATTTGCATATTGGTAAAGAATTTTTGTTGCAATATAATTATTGTTATAGAAATATGAATGTTTTTTTCTACCTATTCTTGTTCATGGTTAGAATTAGTTTACAATAGACTTGTTTCTGTATTGATTGAATCGTTGCTTTTCATGCGGTTGTTTACCTAGTATTTGATACTTGAGATAAGTATATTATTCATTCCATTATCAGTGTTACTTTTTTACATTACCAATCCTCTCATTTCAAATTCTTTCCAAGAACTCAGCAATGTCAACAACCTCGTAACGTGATAAAACAGTGTCGCATACAACGGGATTAAGATTAATAGCGCTGATAATATTGGAGACAGAAGGAATATTAACATGAACCTATTCAGAGAGTTTGTTTGTGTAGGTTACATTCCCACTAAATTCTTAGGAACCAAAGCTTTGACACATAGTGTGTTCATTTATCTATATCGCAACCGTTATAAGGATAAGGAGTCAATAAAGTGTAGTTTATGTTGAAGATAAATTCACTCAAACTTCTATTCTTTTTTTTAATTCAAATACCATAACAAAACGTTTTCAAATGTCACAATTGATAATGGCCTCATACTCTATTAACTATAACAACCCTCCTCCATCATAATCACTGAAAGTATGCTCCAAGATAAGGTTGGCCACAGTACTATGAAAAATATAAGTAAAAACACTATACAAGACACTGCATGGTAGACTCATTAATAATTTTTCAAAACTTTTGAATATTTGAAATCCTAAGTCTTTTCTAATAGTTATCAACGGTACCAGGATTATAATTTAGTACGCCAGACGCGCGTTTCGTCTTCATAAGACTCATCAGTGACGCTCAAATCCAAATATTTATAAAACCAAACACGTACAAAGTTGAACAGCATTGAGATATCAAAATTCGTAAAAGTTCTGCCAAATACGGCTAAGGTAATCTATGTCTGGGATAAGCAAATCCTTAGTTTTTCTAAAAATTCAAAGTTTTGTAAACATGAAATCTATAAAAATGAATACATTATTGATAATCATGTCAACACCGAATTATTGACTACTGTGCTGGTGATACCCTCGGGGACGTAACGTCCACCAGCAGTGGCAGCTCAAGAACAAATTAATTTAGGTGTATTTGGCAAAACCTTAATGAAATTTAAACCTCAATGCTCTTTAACTTCGTACTTTATTTTATTTTTTTTACTTTGTTTTATTCGAACGTCACTGATGAGTCTTTTGTAGACGAAGCGAGCGTCTGGCGTAAATAAGAATGTAATCCGAGTACCTATGATGAGTTTATCTATTAACACCATAATCTACAAAATTAATGCAATACTTTACCTTACAACTCCACAAATCTAATAAGACTATAAGTCTTTTCCCCAAACCCCTCATGAACAGCCTTTACGTGTTTAATAACACGTCACATCAAAAGGAATGGTTAATATATATTCAATTTTATCTTATTGTATTATGGTTATGAAGACAGTTATAAGCAAAACAATTACATTAAATAAAACGATAAATGATAAGCAAGGGTAAAAAAATGGCAAATACCACGACAAAGAACTTCAAGGTAAAAAGACATTTCTGTGTGCAAATTCTCTTGCAGCAGTGGAATATAAACGTTATGTATTTGATAAAAGAAAAAGACACTGGCTTATGTAAGGTGTGATTTTCATTTAGTGAATCGGCTTGATAATGTTCAAGAGATTTCTATCAAAATAACTCTTAAAATACTTTTCACTTAATCTTCATAAAACATGACCAAGTATTGTCTAAGCTATAAACAATGACATCACTTAAATGGTTCTTGAAAATTAACCTACAAGTACCTAAATAGCACTTAGTATCTTGGGTGACAGTCTTATTTCTACATAGTCATATTTAAATCAATACTGTGAATACATTAGTTATGATGTAATATAAATTCAATAGAATATAACGCATCATGGCAAGAGATAATGGGAATACCTTTCTCCTCACCATAATTCAAGTGTCATAATATCTTTTTTTTAATGTGATTTAACCATTAGTTAAAAGGAATTATATTTACTTCCACCTGATCCTTATTCTCCTTTCTTATTTGAAAAAAGATAAATATTGATGTTACTAATTCGTCCATTTAAAAAATTTAAAAAATATTTTTTTCTTATTAGAAATTCATCTATTTTCAATTTATCATTAATGACATATATTATAAATGCATGAAGATGCCATCATTAAATGCCACCACTTTTTTGGTTCTTCGATTACAACTATTCAAATAGTATAGCATAACAGGCAGCTATTAGCATATAGCAAGTTTTAATGGATTTGATTAACAATAGAATGACACAGCATCTAAAACTATACGTCAGCTTTCAATACATTTCAAATAAAAAAATTATATATCACTTCATCTTCCAAAAGTTCCGTATAAACATTTTTCTTGCAAATTTCATTTATGAATTAGTATAAAACGTTGATAGTTTGTTTTTTTCTCAGATGTATTTCTTAATTTTTCGTTAACAAATTATTAATTAAAAATTAAATGACTTTAAAAATGGTTATATCATTGACAAAGCTCCAAATTATCTCCCTTTGCTGCACAAAATGCCATATTTTGGCATTAAAATTAAAAGATCTTTTCTAACTCATCGGTGACCTAAATTTTTTATTATTGTTTTCAAACAGGCTGTACATAAACTTAATTATTGTAAAAATTAAGCGATTTCTGTAATTTAGTTCTTTTTTATTTCGATATTACCTCTATTTGTCCTATTAGTTCAACAGAATAAAAGGACATTAACAATGTATGCTTCTTTCGGAGGCAAATTGTGAGCCTAAATGAACGGTGGCCCCATTTTTTTATTTCATTTTTCTTTTAAGTATATGATAAAATTCTTTTATAAACAAAATAAAGCGAAATCCTATATTAGAAAATAAATGACTTATACCCACGAGCCCCCTTAAGTCTGAAGAGTATTAATGAATATAAATAAACTCATCACAGATACCAGGATAAAATGTTGTATTTACACCAGACGCCCGATTTGTATCGAAAGACTCAACATTGACGCTCGAATTCAAAAAGTAAAAACGACCAATGAAAGAACGAAGTGGAAGAGCATCGAGGACCAAAATTCCTTAAAGTTTTGTCAAATACAGCTACAGTATTGTATAATCAAAATGTATCTTTCTTTTATGGAACGACTGTAATATTTTGTTTTGGTCTATGAAGAAATAACATAATTTAATTATAAATTCCATTTTCAACTGGAGTAAATCATTAAGAAAGCCATGATGACGTCACAGTCACATGAAAAGATATGTCTATGTGCTGATAGACAAATTACTGTCAGTCAATCAGAAGGCGTGTTACAAATTGAATTATAAACTTATAGAGTCAAAGCAACAGGAAGTATTATACACTTTAGTCGTTGTTTAATCGTAGGGTCCACGGTCCTTTTTAGTAACTTCAATTGGCTAAATCAAAACAAGAATAAATGTTTCTATTGTTTTTTTCTGTATTAAAATTTTGTTCTGACTATCAGTAATGCACTTAATCGTGTCATCCAGTATTTGCATGACTGTCGTATAATATCGACGGCATAGTACACCCGCCGATATCTTTAGTTATCTTTGTGTAATAAGAGTTGTAAGAAATTTGCAAAAAATTTCCGTACGCTCATGATAACACTAAGATTACAAATGTATTTCTTATAAAGCGTTTTTTCACATATTTTGTTTTACCGGGCTATTATAGTGAATAACTGTAATTATCATTTTAATAGAATGTACTAGTACTATGAAACTGCACATTAGATAAAGTTTGACATTATAAGAATATGCCATGTTTAACCACTCTGTCGTGGTATTTGCCAAAACGTATATGCCTTTTTACCATTAAAAGAGTCGCTTGCCATGTGTGCGATTTTTATGGGTTTTATTGTTTATTCCCTGGTTTAATTAATGTAGTTTTGCTTCGATGAGGTACTATTCAACCCTGTGGTCAATCAATCAAATTGCAAGATTCATCCTTCCTGAGGAATAATACAGGGTATGATGTCAAGATTTAGGATTAGTTAGGATCTTACATTGTAACGTCATCCGATCACTAGTTTCCTATTTGCTATTGTTGAATAACGTTATACACATTTTTTTATTTCCTTTACAATATTATGGTATCGTGACTAGGAAATTTCAAATTGTGTAGAAAACAAAAGATGTACGAAATATTTAAATTTTCTGTTTTGTTTGAATAATTATTATATTACACGGATAGTACGTGGCCTTATACGGTATATACAGTCAATAAAAATGATATCAAACAAGAGCGGTGGTAGAGTCTTAAAAGTTAATTGTGGTCTTTAATGCTTTTTCTGTTTCAATTTTGTTGATCATTTTTGCGATAAAATAGACCATTTATCAGATATTTCTCAACATCTTTCTTTGAATCTGACGAACGGTTTTGACTTGATATGAGAGTGACAGTTGTAACTATATGATGTAGCTTTTTGTAAACTCTCTATAAGACATACTATTATAATTCTGTTACATTAACAGACCTTGAGACCTAAGAAACGTCTCTCTTGTCCTGTCAAATTATTACTGACTTATTCAAAGGAAAGGCTTATTGTATCGTAATTTCAATAGACTTCATGGATTCTAAGAGCAGTTATTTTTGTATCGAAATTGTAATTTGGATTTACGTGTCACAAACGCTGCTCGTACAAATCGTTTTAACAGCTTTTATTTTTGTTTTATTGTTTACGAAGACGAATAATTTGATTGCTATTGCGTGAAGGATGATCCTAATTTCCGTCCAATAATCTTTCTATTCATTTAATGATTCAAATTAAATCCAATTTCTGTAGTACATTAATACAAATATAAGTCATCTACATTATTATTGTTTTTTGCCATTTACCTTGGGAACAGGATCTGTTTTTAATTGAAAGTTTTAAAGATACAATAGATATAGATAAATCAATTTCAATGAAAGTAAAAGGATTTTAATGTTGTAAAATTTCTCTTCAATTTACGAGCCAATGATAGTAAATTGCGGCATATATAACTGATTTAACAAATAATTCTGATGATAGAATCAATATAGAGTGATGGCAGGAATCTTTGTCGTTAATGGAACACTTTTAATGTAAATAGAAATAATCAGAACATTGTCTGTCATCATATTGTGGAGATTATTTCGATCTTTATAAGAGTGGCCATATGTCCCACACGTTAATTTCCGTTCAAGGTTTGTCGTGGAAGAAACCATTTCTACGTAAGTATTAGCTATCAAACGGGTCATCAATAAAGCAGTGTTGAATAAGTAGTCGCAATTGATTACTTTTTATTTTACTACAATTAAAGCTAACAGCTGCTGGAGAATTGTTCACCTATATGAAAAGGTAGGATCAATCAGTTATCGTTACTTATAATATTAATAATTGAAGATTTAATTATTCTCAGTCAGTTGACAAATACAAGAATGCATTATCTAGTGGAATTCAACATTGTGTGGATTTGCTAAAGGTATGATAAATATTTATCTTTTTTCTCTGAAATGTATTAAGCATTTGTTTGCTGGTTTTTTTTGTTGTTGTTATTGGCGTTCTTAATTTAAACATAATCAAATCTATTTATTTATTTATTTTTATTTTTGGAGTGTTATATTTTTTTTTGCATTGAGAGAAAATTGTTTGTAGTTGTTTTTTCTTTCGCTTGTAATCTATTATGAAGGACAAAAGGATTGTTACGATTCCAGTTTGGATGTAAATTATATACATGTATCAAAGGAAACTGACACCATAATTGCAAAGTAAGTAAAACGTAACCAACATTAGTTCTTTATGTGTATGGGGTTTAATTTATTTTTTCATAGAATTATCGGTAGATTTATTTTTTTCAATTCGTAGTCGATTTATTTCAACGAATGGTCCTATATTTTTTTTTTTTGCTAGACTAAGGTTTTTTCCTGTTTCCTTTGGTCGGATCGAAACCCTTATCTAGAAAAGATAGGTTCACTTACTCTTAGCTTTTCATTGAACGAAACTAAATTCTGACTTCGAAATATTTTCATGTATTCTTAAACCTAAGAAATATGGACGTAGTTTTTCAGTTTTGAAAATTACCGTGGGACAGATAAATTCTTGCAGATATTTCGAATAATGTGTATCAACAAAAGTCGGACTGCACAACTATTTCTATTTAAAGAGGGCAAAAACCACAGTGCAAAGGCTTTTTGACGTAAAAATTAGCGCCGGTACAAGACATTATCAGCGATTTCGTATCTCTATACGATTGTTCAGAGCTCGTCAAAGGTTAAATTTCCAAAACTTATTATTTTCAGTTCCTTTTACTTGACCAGCGTTGACGTTAAATCAGAATGTAAATCCATAAATAAGATCCATGTATGACATAATTATAATCATACATTTGTCAACCAACTCATCGGGTTTGCTGGCCTCGCTTATTAGTTCAAGCCGTTGAATTACACTACCCTCGGGGAGGTCTGCAGTTAAGACATTATTAATTTCGTTAATTATTTCTTCCAATCTGAAATTTATATGCCTAATTATCTACATCAGTGGTCATCAATGGTCATCAGTGGTCATCGGTTCTTCATCTCATTGGAATTCTTTGATTATCGACAACATTAGTTTGCTCTCGTATTAATATACATTTTTTAACATTCACAATGTGACATTTTCCTTATGGTTAGCAGAATTTATTTACAATAATCTGGGTAGATGTTTAAATTGGGTTGATAGATTAGTGGCTAATTTAACGTCCAGCGAAAAGTTATAAATGCACATGTTGCACGAAAATATGTTATGATATGAACTGGAACAGGCTAGGTATTATTTATGTATGCTGTATAATAGTAGTATAGGAATTCATTTCCTATTACATAACTGAATGATGATGGATCCCAACCGAGTAAAGTATACTGCACAGTGACATTAGAATATATCTGTTTTGTTCTGCAGTCGTCTGTTGATAGCTGACAAATACACCGTATCTTTTTATGTTTGATGTTATATCTAGAAGTTCAAGTAAGGTTTTACAATCTGAATTTGTGAAAAGAGATTCCCTTAGGGAGCTGTTTCAGCAACTTTTTTGATAGAATAGAACATTGAAAATTATTCATTTTTATAGAAATTAGTAATTGTTTTATTCAACTTTCGATATGAGGTAATCGGTAATACATTTGGGTGAAATATTTTGTCAATTTTCATTTATATCTTCACACCGATCACGTCAAATAATGGTCATTAAAAAGGGACTCTAAAGACGAAATGAGAAAAAACTGTCATTGTTGATGAGTGGAATTTATGGTTCCTTATGCAGTAATCAATATAACGAAAAATGATTTAACGTGAGATATAAATCAGATTGGTTTATATGTAGTTATGTCCAGTGTCAAGTATTACATTGATAATAAGAACGAAAACAAGTTATCACTGAATCTATAAGTAGGACCTGGGAAATGATTCAAATAGGTTGAAAAGCAGGAAAAATTAAAACGGCAACCGTGAAAAGGGTATGTTAGATAGTGCAGATATTTGGTCTTGTAACTATTATTTAACGTACAGAGAGCGTAATACTATACCTACAAAAGGTAAAAGTCAGCCAAACCGAATGTATCTGTGTATTTATCCATCCAACACAAAACCACAAAACCTACTCTTTTAAACATTGGAATTCCAACCGGATTTCTCACACTAGTTTGAGTAAATGTTTGTTCGCACAAAGAAGGTATTTTTATTTTTGCAATAATTAGAAATGAAAAAAACGTGTACTTAGTCTAGTATTTATTTTCAAAGAAAGATGATGCCGATGAACTCGTCCCCGATACCATAAAAAAAATGTTGTACACCACACGCACGATTTGAGTACAAAATCTCATCAGTGACGTCTGAATAAAAAAAAAGTTAAAGAGACCAAATAAAGAAAATACGTGAAGAGCAACGCATGGGGTCAAAATTTTCGTAAGGTTTCAATGGGTTCTTCGTACATGTATACACATCTTGGTAAGTTAACCCGCACTTAAAATACTTTACAACATAATTTGTGTTATACTCCTGAAAGTTGTCTTCAGTTACCAGAAGTTAAGCACTTATCACATTAGTGATGGTTTAATAGTGATTTAAAAAAACGTTTTATGTAAAATTTAGACGTTATTTTTTACAATCTGAATTTGTTTAAAAGTGATTTCCTTTGGGAGTAGTCATTTTAATTATTCAAACAATTTCTTTTAAATATTTGTTATTTTATTAGCTACTCAAAATAAAAGGAATTAAACGATCATAAAAACATGAACACTCTGAGTGTCATTGGAAAGTTTGTAATGAATTTAGTTGCACCTTTAATATTCAGTATGAACTAAAGTAGAATAAAAATTGGAAGTACATTTGAAAGATCTTGAAAGAAACCAGGATTGTTTCCATTCTATACGATGACTGAATTTAGGGCTAAGTTCGGGCTACAGCATTATCCTCTATACTCCTTGTCATATGAGAAGTACGGATCAGCTTGTCTGTCTTCTATCAAGATCTTGTTGCTTAACACATTTCACTACTTATTTTCTAGACAGGTTATCATGAAACCCTGTAGTGGACATCATACTCAGTCTCGAGTACTCAGTTCATTAGAACGTGGGTTAATGCAAACTATCTCGAGCAGCTTCCTGATGCATTGGCATTTTATTGGCATCATTAACATTTAATTGATAATTTCATTCAGGTTTTTGAAAATCTGTCGAATTTATAATTGATGACCGCACTTAAAAAGGTAATAATTTAAACGAATTATCAGCACGCCCTCTCCAATGCTCTACATCTACACGCAATTTTTGTTATCATCGAAATCTATGTCAACGGTTATATATATTTAAGGAATGACTGTAATATTTGTTTTGTCTATGAAGAAATAACATACAAAATTTGGTGCACACTGAATAACGTGCGTAGCGGGTTATTTAACAGTGTGCAACACATTTTTTATGTTTATTTCGAATAGACAGACAAAATATTACAGTCATTTCTTATAATTTGATTCTAAATTCCATTTTAAACCGTAGGAAACCATGAAAAAACGTTGATGACGTCACGGTCACATGACTAAATTATGTCTATGAGCTCATAACAAAATAACGTCAGCCAATCAGAAGACGTGTAACATTCACAATTAAATTATATATAAATATGTCATGGATCTTTTCTGAATTTGTAATGAAGCCAGCACTGCTTCTTCGGCGTATACAAGTGGCAACAGTGACCATGAGAATCGTTTCAATTTAAATTCAATAGTTAAGTACAAAATATAGGATACTTTAAACAGAAATACCAGATGTTCCTGCATTATTGTCTGGATAGATTAATTGTATGAAAATAGATACCAAGATTTCATCAAATGTAAAATATATCTTGCATTTATAGTGAAATAAGGTCAAAATGCTGAAAGACCGCATCTTTTAAAATATTAAAGGCTATCATTTTGCATCAATCAGAATATTGGTATATATAAGATGATTCTGTGATGCTGCCTCAGTTTGTATTGATAACTTATATATGGTTATAAATGTATGTTGTGTATCTACAAATGTCAGAAATAACATATTTAGAAAGATCTTTTTTCAAAGATTACTTTGTGCATTCGTTTTTAATACGTTGCCGATATCAGAAATAATGTACTTTGTGACTTTCAGATCAGATGCTATAAAATTGTACCGTTAAAAATCACTTTTATAAACAGTATATACAGTCAATATAGCTTGTGTATAACGAAAACAATAGATTGAGCAACATAAGCTCCACCAATAATTTGTGTACTCCAAAAGAGTATGCAGTTTCCGTTCCACTTGGAGCACCCCGGTATTGAGGTTCATGCCAAGTTAAAAATCCAAGGTGAAGAAACGAATTCGGTGATACATTTGTAAGTCTCTTAAGAAGACAACATTAGTATACAATTGCCGTTATCAGTTGGTTGACAGTTAAGAAATATCTTGGTCATATGTGACAATGGAAATGCCTTTTTGGTCATGCTGCTAGAATATTGCATAATAAAACTGGTCACGGAAAACGAAACTAAAATATTACAGTCTAATTTTATTGTAAATTTAATGTTTAACTGATGATCATGGTCGAATTTCATTTGAAAGTCCAGGATGAAAAGCCGGGTATCCTGACCCAATCTTTTATACTACGTCGATATACATAAGCGATAGCAATCAGTGAGCTAGGACCCCAGGCTACAGGTAGAATTACACCTATAACTCTGGTATACTTTATTACAAGCCATGTTCAATTTAATAGACACGATCAACGTTGTTATCATTCATTCATTGATCAGTGAAATGGCATCATTCCCTATTTTTATAACATATTAGACAGTCTAAAAATGTTGAAAGTTCAATATAGAATTTTATTAAAAAAAACGTTCAGCAAACAAATCACCTACTATTTCAACAACTTGATAACTTTCGTTTTATATCCTTTAAAATTCATGATTTTTTCTCTCTCTAAAAGACCAATAGACATAAAGACTGTGTAAACTATAAATTACCTGTTTCATCGATTGTGCATATTCACGAAGGACATAAAATGATCTCTGAAAGTCTTGCATATTTTTGTTTTAGAACCTAATATTGAGACCTTAAGAACTATACGTATGACAACTCATTGCTTATATACATAAATGAGATTCGTTTAGAATAGGAATCGATCTCATTTTACCGCCCTAACCTTCCCCTAATTCCTTTTCTGTAGGTTTCTATATCAGAATTGAATGACTAAAAAATCATTACATGTGGATCAACAATAAGAACTATTACGCAACATTTAACATTACATGTAATACTTTAGTAATTAACCATGCTTATGGGACATATTATCATATATCAGGAAATTGTAGAAACAATATTTTCTCAACTGACGGAAATTTCAATGAAGTTTTTTTTTATTTCGCCATCGACTTGGAGTTCCTCTGGTTATTGACAAAAAAAAAACCAATTTGTTTTTGTATTTTTGATACCGAAAAGTCCAATCATCTTAATTAAAAATTATGATAAAAGAAATTGCGCAAATAAACAGAATTAAATGTAACAATTCATCAACAATTATTACATATGTCTATTCATATATACAAAATAAAATGGAAAAAAATCGTTATACACATTTTTGTAAAACCAAAATGGGACTAGTAAAACTAGTTTGTTTGTAAGTAAACATATTCTAAACAACACATATGTGCACAATCCCGTACCCTTTTCCAGAATTTGACCTACCAAATGTTTTATTACAAGGTTTGTAATAATATGAGTAACACTGCGGTAGCATATCCAACTAAGTTGGACATCACGTGACTTTTGTGACGTATAAAAGCCGCCATTTTGTATTATATTTTCCCATATAAAATGCATATATGCTTCAATAAAGTTTAATTTTCTCTTAAACCTGACCCGTTTTTTTACTTTTGCAAATCAATCCTTGATATTCAGACATATTTCTATTAAACAATGTTGGTCCTAACAGTTTAATTTTTGATTTAATTCGGTCAAATCGGAATCGTAAAACATGCACTTTTTCTCGTCATTTCTCCGTTGACTCAATGCTAAATTACCGATACCCATGTCCACTTTTACAACAATTGAAAGAATTCTGTAAATAAAAAACAAACTTTGCAAATCGAGTAAGCATATTCAAAGATATAGCTGGCGATGAATACTACTTTAAACAGTTTCATTTCAGGGCAAATTCGATCAAACATCGATTTAAAAAAGGGAATTTTCCGAGATTTTTCAAAATGGCGGCTGATGTATCATTAGGAAATGTTGCATCAATTCAATGATTTCTATAGTAAGACTTTCCTAGATTATATCTAATTTTTCATAAAGAATTTCTGGTGTTTCTGTTATTTTCCTTATATGTGATATTTCGATATCATTGATTTCAAAATTTCTTTATAAAAAAGAAATATTTTAAGTGTGACACGGGAACATTTATTTTGACAGATATTCATCCAGGTGATACTGTTACCAGAAAATAGTTTACTATATCTATAATAAAAAAAAATCTCTTCTTTTTGAAAAGATGTTTTTCAAGTTTTCTGTATATTTTATCTTTCTTTAGAAATATATTTATACATTCCTTTTAGAACAAAAAAAAATGTTTTCATCCTAACTTAAGAAAATATGAATATTATGAAAATTTCTTTAAGAAATATTTATATGTTTCTTAAATGAATTTCGACCATTGAATATGATTTTATTGTTTTTTATTTTTTAATTCAATATTTAAAGCTAAATCCCGGCATTGAATCGATATAAAGTTTAAATTGTGTGAAAAAAAAGAGTTATTGTATACATTCCAACAGAGACGTATAATACGATTGGTCTGGTTTTAACAATATTGTATACCCGATAGTATCTACCGACAGAGTTATCGGTCCTGAATAGGACTGATATAGTTGGGTATGCCACATGTGGTGCAGGATCTGCTTACTCTTCCGAAGCACCTGAAATCATCATTAGTTTTGAGTGAGGTAAATGCTGCTCAATCTTAAGATTTCTTAGTTGTGTTGTGTTAACCATTGTTTGTCCATTGGTCTTATTCTTTTTAGCCCCGGCGTTGTCTGTTTGTTTTTGACGTACGAGTTTGAAAGTTACGCTGATATCTTTTTACTCCTCTTTTGAAACATGAAATCAGCTTATCAACAAATGAGCGAGGAAAAACTAGGTAGAGTGTAAGTAAACTTTTCTAAACCAACACTTGAATCAAGTGTTTACCTTTTCTGAACTAAGTTTAACAACAAACTAGCGGAGAAAAGCTAGCTAGAGTGAAAGTTAACACCTTCTTGACCAACAGAATCAAGTGTTTACCTTTTCTGAACTGAGCTGATCAACAAACTAGCGGAGAAAAGCTAGCTAGAGTGAAAGTAAACACCTTCTTGAACGTCACTGATATAATTTTCATTCAATTCGTTGTATTCTTATTGACATCTAACAGACAAATAATTTACGAGCGAAAGCAATTTCCTACTTTAACAGTCTCGGATGTAATCATAAGATGTACGGCTTATACTCATGTTATCTAAAAAGCACTAAATTGTTATTTGTGTGAAATTATAAAATGGAAAAAAAAACATTTTTTCTTTGACCTTGGATGATAGATCATTGTTTTGAAGCAGGTGGTTAGAGTTGAGCTTCTAGTGATTGGTATCTGTTTGTTGTCGTATTAAATTGTTATTCCGTTCTGTTGTCATCGTAGTTTTCGAAAAGTAAATTATTAAACTCCTTCAACTGAAGTCAAGTTTTAATTATGCTACAGTAATTATACCTAGGACTATACTTACATAAAGTGTCATAATTTTTTCTCCAAAAGTTTCGGGGTTTTTTTTTGGCAGCAAAACATAAGAGAAAAGAGAGTACAGTAATGCATATTGCTATACAAAAGCAATGATGAAAAGTATAATCACAAGGATATTGTTGACAGGAAAAAACAGACGTAACAAAGATTTCATTTCAAATCGATAACCGTATGAAACATCTCTTACAAGTGTTACTGCATCTGGAAAATTTGAGATAATTTCTGTTCTATTAAAACTAGTTGCTCTGTTTGAAAGAACCGATTTTTTTTAATTTTTTATCACTTCTATGTTAATAGGATGATTTCGTCTCAGATATGAGAATCCTACATTTAATACATTTAAAATAACTTTTAAAAAAAAAAGGAAGCAACAACATCAAGTTGGCTGTCACGTTAAGATGCTTTGGACTTTGAATTTCCTGAACATACATATTTTTTAGTTATAAGACGGCAAAAACTCCGAACTAGTTTAAAATCATTCTAATCCAGCAACAATGTATATTTTTGGGGGTGAAATAGAAAAGATCGGTTTCAATTCGAAATCAATAAAACAACGAGAAATATAAACGATGTTGCTTAAGACTTACTAGTATGTAAAACACAAACGGTAGCTAATTATAATTAATCGTTGAAATAAGGAAATACATTTTACAATGGATTTTGTTTGCAAGAGGGTATACTTTTTAAAATCTAATTACAGCTTTTGCACTTTGAAAAGTGTTTGAAAGGATAATTTTCTAGATAACGCAATGATCGTTAAAGAAGTCAGGTGAATATCTTATGAGTCTCTTTACATTTTGAAAGGAACCAAAATATATGTTTGACCAATGTTGCAACATTCTATGAAAAGCTGATAATGCAAATTTGTCAATTTTTTTTTGGGTTACAGAGGTTCGCACATGGGGTTATATTCTCTTTGATTATCTCAACTTTGTCCCTTTGTTCAGAGTGACGTTTAATCTAGAAAACGCATTAAAACATTTGTTAATGCTTTGACTTACATTGCAGTAAGTAGAACTTCGTGTTGTATCATTTTACCAATTTAACATTAACAAGACATTTATATAGTTTTTTCTTGTATTTCTGAACAACAACATATGCATCATGTAGAAATTATAAGCTCGGTCAAAATTAAAGTCCTTTCTTTGCCTACCACTATCTGTATATGACCAGATGATGCTGATTCTGAGACTTTAAAACTTTGAATGGTTTTGAGGGGGTTCAACTTAAGATAAAGTGTGATTCTTTCCTTTAAATGTTTTCCAAAAAGAAGCAGCAGAAATGTACCAATGTAAATCGTATATCATTTAAAATATATGAAACTACAATAAAAAAAAACATTTGCAACGCGCATGACCTCAAAAAATATCTATACTTCGTTTAGGAAAATGCTTCTGTTGGTGATCTGTTGTCCATATCAACGTTGGGGATGCAAGTCATATTCTTTTTAAAATGTATTAATTGCGCCAATATACAGAATTCATTTGGCCCAGTTTACCTGTGAAATAAATTAGCCAGTTTAAACAAAGTGTCTCTATTCCGTATACAATAGACATATTTTTTCTTCAAATTTCCACTTCCGTATTCTTATATTGGCGCATTTGATGCTTTGCATTTTGAAAACTATTTTCGCAATTGGGTTGTGACGCAAACTGTCAATGTTTGGCTAGAAACGAATTTCTCCTGTGTCAATCATAGGCCAGCATGAACCCTATGGCTTATATAGTAGTCTCAAGATGATACCAAGGCCGATATAGAAAAGAACATTTTGTCTATAAATACAGCTTTTGTGGATAAGTATCAGAACGAGATGCATCTGAGTAATTACTTATGTCAGTCAAATGCTCTAAAACTTAGAAATGTCGCTAAATAACAGCTTAATAAAGAAAGCCCACTAATAAATCACTGAAAAATAAAGTCATTACTATACTAAATAATTCACCGTTTTTATTTCACTATAGTCAATGATTAATGGTACTCTTTTTTTGCAGTAATCCTATATCAAATTGTTATAT
Source organism: Mytilus trossulus (assembly GCF_036588685.1). Taxonomy (NCBI): domain Eukaryota; kingdom Metazoa; phylum Mollusca; class Bivalvia; order Mytilida; family Mytilidae; genus Mytilus; species Mytilus trossulus. Next base: position 19,870,041 of record NC_086376.1, read on the forward strand.
AAATTTCCCTGTGGTATCAGTTATTGTATAGGATTTTGTGTTACACTTCTATTTTTTTTCTGTATTTCAAAAGCATATTTCATAAAATAGATTAATCTGTAAACAAATATATACAGACACCGAAGTCTCCTTTACAAATTCAATGATGCGAGATCATATGATGAAATAGAGTGTTGGAATTTTTATAAGTAATATGTTACTGGTATCTGTTACTTTTGAAAAACTCAAAACAAAATGTCTTCCATTCGTTTGATGTAGTTGAGCTTTGTATTTTTGTCATTTGACGAGGGACTTCCCGATTTGAATTTTCCTTTGAGTTAAGAATTTTTTGTTGTTTTTAATATTTTTCGATAAGAATACTTTCAATCAAGAAATTATCCAGTGGATGCATTTTTTAATGATTTCGAGTTTTAGAAACAAGACAAATATGTGATATTAAAATTTGTGATTTCCGGAAAAGCTGCATACAGATTTCATAATGCATGTTCATATTTCCGATGGCCACCCTGTCGTATTATTCGCATTATCTAAACATACACCTCGCCAATAATTTCTGTATTTACAGAAGATCAAATCTGTCCTGTTTGTATAAAAAAAAACTAAAAAATATATATAATATAAGTCGGGTTAGAACAACAGTAATCTTGAAATGAGTGAATATGCCTCAAATCTTTCCACATTACTCAGAAAATTGCCGTAGAAGAAGATGAAAAGCTGTGGTTCGCCGAGTATTTCACATACAGTTTGTATATTATTCCGGATGTAAGCACTAGCATTTTCATTTGTTTCAAATTATTTCTGATGGAAAATCTGTCAGTCCTGTCGTTACTTTCTAGTATTTCTTTACAAGGTTTATATAACTTCTTACTGAATAAATGCAAATTCTACGTTTTTGGCCTTATTCTACTGTGGTTTACTTTCCTGATATTCATGATTGTTTTCCACCATACATTGAAATTCTAACTGGAAACAATCTAAATGACGTTGGTTAAAAAGCAGACATATTAAATTCCTCCCAATGTCGTTTCATTGAAAAAAAACATAACTAGTATTATTTCGCGACATTTATTGATGAAATATACAATACATATCCCTTTATAATTATTTTATTCAAATACATATTTGCTAGAATGATCAGAAGTCTTAATATCTTATCCATCTTTCCAATCTTTGCTGATTTTTAGGTAATATAATGCTATGGAGACAAGTCTACAAAGGTTACTAGAATATATAAATTATACAAGAAGCTTGTCCTTCAGTTTTCACAAGACATGCTGAATTTCATCTTACATGATTAACATTCGTATCTTTGATGAGTTGCTTTACAACCACTGAGTCAATGTCAATGTCAGATGGAGTTTTTATACACCAAGGGTATCAACAGCCCGGTAATCAGCACTTTTGTGTTGACATGTATTATTATTAATATGGTCATAGTTATAAATTAACTGTTTACAAAACTTTGAACTTTTGAAATACTAAGGCTATTCTACCTCGTGAAAAAATAACATTGGCCGTATTTGGCAAAACAAAAAGGGATTTTGGTCCTCAACGCTTTTCAACTTTGTATTTTACTTGGTCTTTTTAACTTTGTTTATTTGAGCGACACTGATGAGTCTTTTGTAGACGAAACGCGCGTCTGTTGCAAATACAAAATTTCAATCCTGGTATCTTTATTGAACACATATACTCAAATGAATCCAGAATTCGACATATTTGAATCCAATATTTACCTTAATTTGTTCGCAACTCTAAATAATCTTCTTAACTGATAAATATTATATTCGATATTTCCTAATTGTAAATGCCTTTTCTTCATGTACTTAATAACCAACAGTTTAACTTGTAATTGCATCCAACTTTGGTCTTACACCACTCTCCCGTGTTGAGTAATCACAAAATTTTAATATGTTTGACTCCACTTGAATTTTTTCAATATTTTCTTGTCGAAGCTTTTTATTGCTGAATATACGATATTGGGTTGAAATAATTGTTGAAGGCTATGCGCTGAATTATAATTGATGTTATGTTCGTCATTTGCCTGCATTCTGGTTGATAGTGGTCTTCTTATTTTGTATATTGGAATAGACTTAACGATCTGAAATGGTGATACTATTCGACCAAGTCCAATTCTAATTAATATTCAATTTCTATTTCCAAAACATTAACCAATTCCTATAATAAATATTTTAAAGAGGGTTAAAAGAAGTGACAGAAATACTCTATAATGTATACCAACCAATATAAGAGTGTAAGATGTTACGGTTTCGTATAATTCAGGTTAAGTTCAAACAATTGATAAAAGAATGAATGCTACTTTTTGTTATTCTATCGGGATGTAAAGCGTTAACTGGAGCAAATTTAATATGAAACACGGAAGCTCTTCGTACTAAAAATTTGCGCACGATCAACACTTTGACACCTCTATGAAATTACATAAAGAAGCAATCAATACTTATAATAACATGTAATGCAATAATCATGAAATTGCGAGTTAGATCAAGCTTTTTACCGTTTCAATGCATTTTGTCATGTAGAGCACGTGCAGTCATGAATGTAGCATTCTATTTAGAAAAATAACATAATATTGAATGCCTTATTGATGTTTTCATCATTTAACTTGATAAATGTATTCAATGCAATTATGAGCATATATAGACTAGTCTAGGTTGGTCGACTAGAATTTAATTCGGTTGAATAAACTTATTTAAACTAACGTTTGATAACTTCGACCCTACCTCCGACTTGAAAGTAAAAGTACTTTTGAGATCTGATGATTATATAATTCCTTGATTTTTTGTTGTCCTGAGTTTTACGATTGATATCACTTTATCCTTATCTTTTTCCTCATCAGTTTTTATCAAATCAAAAGAAACTGACAAAACATAAAATCATAACGTGTTTGTTTAGGTTGTTTTTCCCCAATTTTAAAATATTTAATATAACATTTCCGTTAGATTACAAATGCATTTTCCGAGAGATATTTATCTAACTTAGTTTCCGGAATATTTTCAATGGTATTCAGTATAACACGTTAGTCCTGAAATCCGTATTTCGGAAATAGGATTCATTTCAATAATTTTTTTATACCAATCAGATGTACATTCTCATTATGTGGTCTTCTGTGGGGAGTACAATGTACATCATTCTATTTTATCAATTTTTGAATTTTGTTTAATATGCAGTCTTTCCTTAACGTAAATTGCTAGTAAAACAAAGTTTTGCGGAAACGAAGTATATACTTTGTGGCAGTATTGTATTGGAGGATTAATAGTACAACTGCAATAATAATACAAATAACCTTGATTTTTTTCTGATGGAGCTCTTTCTGAATTTACTTTTACAATGAACGCTAAAACCAGAATTTTGGGGAATGAAGCTAAATTACAGCCAAATTCAAGGAAAAAATTACCTAATATAGTAAGAACCTTAATTTCTTACACATTTCCTGTTTAATTAACGGAAATTTCACGAAAGGTTTGCTAAATGTCATATAAGTACCGAGGCACTGACAAGTGGGTTGATGGTACCTTGATAAATGTCATATAAGTACCGAGGCACTGACAAGTGGGTTGATGGTACCTTCGTCGTCTTACATTGCTTTTAGTGAATTACCGATGTGCATATCCGAACTAAATCAACCAAAAAGAACATTTTTTGAAATACTGACTTAAAGGCTTTTCTACCTCAGGCATAGATTACCTTAGTTGTATTTGGCAAAACTTTTAGGAATTTTGGTTCTCAATGCTCTTCAACTTCGTACTTTATTTGGCCTTTTTAACTTTTTGGGATTCTAGCGTCACTGATGTGTCTTTTGTAGACGAAACGCGCGTCTGACGTATATACTTAATCTAGTCACTGTATATATGATGAGTTTATTTAAAATAGCCTCATTAAAGACGAACATGAAATGACATATGACACATGTGACATTTCATATGTACAATTTGCATTCATCAATGGAAATTAAATCTTAAACTTGATGTAATAATAACAAAGTATTTCTTGATTATCTCGCTATTGACCATCTTTTAATTTGGGATTCAGCCAGATCTAATTAGATATTCATCGTAAGATTAATGGCTTAATTGAAACTTGTCAAAGGAACCAACAGAAAATCTACTCATCAATCATTTTGTTTTCCTCATAAGAAGGGATTTGCATATTTAGATGTGTTATTCTGGTCTAATACAGATATAAACGACCGAGTAGGTGGTTGTCTGACCGACCATTTTAGGTTCGACTTAATTTTTTTTACAGAATACATTAAATTAAATTTAAAAGGAATAAAGACAAAACAATTTTTTCAAGAAACTGCATGCTGCTTTGTCCTTAATAAAGAACAAAAATCCAAGCAATCCTAATCAAATATTGATGGAATGTGTAGTTAATCATACATGTATATCAGGATGAGCTTCAATGTGCAGGTACAGCAAAGAAATCTGTTCGGCAAAGCAAAATAGTCCGTAAAATAAACAAAAACATTATTTTCATGATTTTTTTCACTAACGGATGTGAGGCGTAGGGCCCTGACTTACTAGTATTCTTTAGTGACATGTATTATTGGGGAAACCAGTTTTTTTAAGGATCAGTTTGCTTTCTTTGTCTTGTTCAAATGTAATTATTTGTTCTGCTTTAATTATAATCTTGCTGTCTTTCTCTTTTGTCTAAGTTTTTTTTCCTTTTTTCCCTGTTTACGATTTTTATATTACCCGATATGTTTTTGTAAAGATTTGTAGTTTTCAATCGTTCAGATATTCAGCGTCCTTACTTGATTAAAAAATAGAAAACCCTTTTAAGATTATGTAACATACGTTTCACACATGGTTACCCCGTGTAACAGGTGTTTTGTTTTTCTTGTGAATATGTACAATTCTTGACTGATGTATAATAATTTATCATTATTATGGTAAAAATGTAGGTAAATTATAAAATTTTAATTATTTCTTTATTCTTACACTACCAGTTTCCCTACATACTATGCTCGCTTGTTGAATTTATACTTCATTGCAGAACATTTCATTCAAGTTTTTAGTTTTGTTTCAACTACAAAATGATCGGAATCACAGCGCTCAATTGTGTTTAATTCAAGATATTGCAGCTATGAAATCTTCAAAAATTAAGGAAGACATTCCTTGAACGAATAAAAGGAATTCACCATTCTTCCTTATTACACATTTTTGACATCTCAAGAAAGACATTCATGGCAAATTAGTTTCAATGTAGGTTATAAATGTCTTGTTTGTCACATTTAGAAAATCAATGAATGAATTATGCTATAAAGCTCTTTAGAGGCTTTTATAATCAGACTTTGACAAATAACAAGAAATAGAGACTTTTATAAAAACCGAATCAGAAGTGCATTTTTAACCAAAAACCGGAATAATGTAATAACATTTAGATCGTTGCTGACAGAAAAACGTTATTACTTTGTAAATTAATACGTAATGTTTTGTGTTAGAGTAATTGCATTTTGTTTGGAAGCTCGACAATCAATAATGAAAAAAGATAAAGACAACACAGATAAGATCTGTAAAAGATCAAAAGCTGTCATTGGTAATTGGATATAGCAGTTTAAAAAATAACCTCAACATCTTCTTTCAGTACAATCATCATGCCGCCTTTAAAAGTATTTGCGAATTTAATTTAACAATTTACACGTAACAGAAACTATAAATCAGAAAGGGTCGCCCGTTTGGCTGTTTAATGTGTAAAATTCCATGATAGTTTGGTTCAGTCCATTTGGAGGATTAGGGAATCGTGGCTCCAAGAAGAATTAATAAGTTTAATATGTCTTACACGAGAGGTGTTCAGTAGAGCTACATTTAACTGGTTTCTTATCATCATTTTCATTCGAAAGTATCTGTTATAAATTATGACTACGACATTCATGAGCCTACAGTTCAAGGGATCATTATTCACAAAGTGATAACAAAAAAGTATCGAGATAGATTTTTTTAATAATACTTACCGTACAACTTTTATATAGTTACTGTTGTAAAATAGGAATAGACAAAACCAAAACACACACACATTGTCACATTACTAGTACACAATTTTTTATTGCAGTAGACATAATTGCCGAATTAAGAAGAGAAAATGTTAACCTATTTTATATTCGAGCTTAACTGGTGAGTCTTTTGCAGACGTAACGTGCATCTGGCGCAAATACAAAATTCCAATCCTGGTATCATGATGAGTTTATTTACAACCACTGGGTGGATACCACTGATGGTGGTTTTTATAATTCTATTAGAGTATTACTTACCCAGTAGTCAGCACTTCTGTGTTGCAAACTTATCATTGATATGGTCATATTTTTAAATTAACTATTTACAAAACTTTGAGTTTGTGAAATACTAAGGTTTTTCTACGTAAAGAATAGATTACATTAGATGCAGTTAGCAAATCTTTAGATATAGGCATTGTTTGGTCCCCAATGCTCTTGAACTTCGTACTTGTTTTTGCCTTTTGAATTTTTTAAAATTCGATGACTTTTTTGGTCGATGAAACACGTCTCTGACGCAGAAACAAAATTAAAATCTTTGTATCTATGATGATAATACAACAACTGGGTCGATGCCACTGCTGGTGGAGTTTTTATTCCCTGAGGTTATCACCAGCCAAGAAGTCAGCACTTCGGTGTTGACATAAACTATCATTGATAAATGGGCACAGTTATAAATTAACTGTGACGTTTCGATCATCACTGTTGAGTCTTTTGTAGATGAAACGCGAGTCTGGTGCAAATACAAAGTTACAATCCTGGTATCTATGATGAGCTTATTTGATGTACAACTTAATATCAATCAAAGGAGATTTTAGGGGTACTGTTACATTGCATACCTCAATGAGACAACTACCGACCAATACTACTTACTATTCACCTTATGTTATAATACTGATGTTAATTTTCTCTTCTTATATTTTCAGATATGAATGACAATAGAACGAAAACGATGATCTTTTATCCGTTAGGACTCGTATAGATAAACACACTGACCAACATGAATCGGTGTGTATATGAAGATGTTGTACGGTTCGATACACAAAGTAGTTCCTTGAGTGATTTTCGAACGCAGTATGCCTACATGCATGGACCTATTTGCATTGTTATTTGTATTCTTGGAATTATTCTTAACGCAGCAAACATTGTAGTGCTAACACGTAAAAACATGATGACGTCAATCAATGTCATACTCACGTGGCTAGCTGTCGCGGATAATCTCAAAATGACAGATTATTTAATTTTTGCAATAGGTTTTTATGTAATGAAAGATCCTGATCTTGCTCTGATGAACACGTATAATATCCACAAAGGGAAATATTTGGAATTCCATGCCAGTTTTGCTATAGTTTGTCATAACATTGGAGTATGGCTGACCGTCTCATTAGCAATATTTCGTTTCTTATACATATGGTTTCCCGGGAGAGGTCAAATATTTTGCACAGTGACCAGAGCTAAACTCACAGTTGCCTTGATTTATGTGACAATAGCAATAATATGTATACCAAATTACTACACAAACTTCTTAGATAAGAAAACACCAGTTCATTTAAACAGCTCAAACATCATGTGTCATGCAAAATATACAGTTAATATGATTGATCAAAAGGACCCCGTATTTATAGCAAATACTTATATTCAAGCAATATTCACGAAACTAGTGCCTTGTGTCTTGTTAACAGTTTTGACATTTCTTTTGATATATGCAATGCATCAAGCTTATCAAAAGCGCAAAGTATTACTAAGTCAAGGTCATGATCAAGACGCGCGGCGTCACCACGAACACAACAGAACCACTGGCATGCTGTTAGCTGTCGTTATACTGTTCCTATTGGTTGAACTTCCTTTTGGAATATTAACTTTAATGATAGTGTTTTCCCCAGCAGAATGGATGACGAAAGTATATGACAACCTTGGAGAATTCCATGAACTCTTGGCACTCTTTAATAACTCTGTTAACTTTTTACTATACTGCAGTATGAGTAAACAGTTCCGTAAAACTTTTATTTCTATATTTTGCAGATGTTTGCCAAAACAAAATTATCGCGTAATAAATATGACAGAAAGGAGTCAGTTTAACAACTCAGTGAACCATAATCATCACAATACTACTCATGTGCAAACAGATGCATGACATATGGGATAACATAATGCGCTACTGTAAACTGAAACGCACTACGTTTGTGCGTGAAATGAATCGTTTGAACTGAACAACGCTTTTCCTGTTTGATCTGGTAACGATAACAAAAACTTGTTGATGTTCTTTTATGACTACATCATTGTGTACATTATAGTACATGTAATATTTCTAAATGTTTTCTTACTGATAAAGAAGTATGGATTTTTTTGTTTGAAATTGTTTGCACATTCTTACTACCGCATCTGTTGCTGTTTACAATTATCCTAATAAATTTGTCCCAAAAAAGGAAGGATGTTTGCTAATCGGGATTATGATTTTTTTTCCAGATATTCGGAATTCTCAATTTTTTTCCGTGTTATTTTACGTATTCGTCCACTAACCCATACCTTTCCCTTCTCAACTTTATGACTAATAATTGTATATATATATATATATATAGTATAAAGGGCCATTTTAGAAAATGTCATAAATGCTTTTTTAGTTTTTCCGAAGTTTGAAAGAACAAAACCGGTGTAACTGCTAAATTAATTAAGAACCTAGAGAGAATCATTTCCCACCAAATTTTCGAAGGCTTTTTACATGGACCTTTTAATTTGTATGCGCGTTTTGTTCCTCTACTTATAGACTATCGACGTCTGATCGTCCATAAAAAGCTTGTTATATTGAAACAGCGCAGCAAACATCCTTAAGATGCATTGAAATCATGTATAAAATGACATTATTTGTCGACAATCATGTGGTACGCTTATAAAGCTGTACCAAGCACAAGACACTTTCATATGAATAGTAATTAAATCCCGGTTACAGCAGAAATGCTTTATTTTATAATATGTTTATAATGTGGAACAAGCACTGTCTGACTTATATAGTATACATAAGAGCCCAAATCTTTCTCCTCCAGACATACCAAATAATTTTAAACAGTAGAGCAAACCAATTTACTTAATTCAAAATCAGCGTCTATACGATTAATATATATAGTATTGTCATAAGTAAGGGTAATGTAAACCACGTCCTTGACTACGTTTAATTGTTATCTTGCGCTACAAGTATAACACTTAATACATATTTGCTTTCAAAAACACAAAACAAATCATACACGTCGACCACTACTTGAAAATTCATAATCTGCTGTAATATAAAATAGCATTTAGTCAGCTAAACGATTTGTTTTTGTCAACACCCAGAGTGTCTGTCAGATAAAAATATCTCATCTTATACATACTGAAACTTCTCATAAGATCCTCATAGAAAAGAACGATGTATAGCCAGGTACTCAAAATCTTTATAATTTTCTGATAGTTACTAAGTATTCTTTCGTATACCATAACCGTAAGAAATATTGTGATAAGGTATATTCAACAAGAGTTGTAAATCATGTGGATTCTTAGAAAATTTTAAAAGATCATCTGCAAAATTCCAATCAAATTGGGTTTTTTTTTGTAATGTCAAAACTTTTTTGGTAAGTGTCAATCAATCCTGGCAGACTTGAACTTGTACGTGTATGTATGCATTTAAGACAGAACTCATTTAAATCCTTTTTAAAGAAATAAAGACAAAAACACCTTACAAAGATCTTAAATTTCACTTTCAGATATATTGATGATGTCTAGTCACTGAAAAAACACAATTGAATGAGCGCCTGTATCTCGTATATAACCCAGTGATACTGAAATTAAGGAAACTACCGAAAGTAGAAGGTCTGTTTCTTATATTGGTCTTCCCTCTCGATATTTGCACAGATATATGACTCCTAACTATAACCTACTTTAAACGTGATGATTTTAACTTTCAAATTGTCAACATCTCATTTCTTAGCTTTAAAAGAGGGAAGAAAGATACCAAAGGGGCAGTCAAACTCATGAATCGAAAAAAAACTGACAACGCCATGGCTAAAAATGAAAAAGACAAACAGACAAACAATAGTACACATGACACAACATAGAAATCTAAAGAATAAACAACAAGAACCCCACCAAAAACTAGGGGTGATCTCAGGTGCTCTGGAAGGGTAAGCAGATGCTGCTCCACATTCGGCACCCGTCGTGTTGCTTATATGTTAACAAATCCGGTAATTGTAACCAGCATACTAATTGATTCATTTCGTAGTGTTTACACATTTCTGACGATACATTATGCTCGTGCATGTTCAGATTAATACCATGCTTGTGCTTCTTATACAATAACTGATCGCATAGATTTATGATGAAGAACAATTTAAATTGACACTACATAGGTTTTCCGATCACCCCTACAACTCTTTCTCATTTTCTTATGTTATTGCATGCACCTACAAAGATTTGTAAACGTAAATTGTTGTTATTGGTTTTGGAAGGCGGGTTATTTAATTATGTTGTAATTGCGCCTTAAATTCATATAACATAATTTAAGATATTATGTATATATACTTTCAGTCTTTAATTTATTTTTAGTATTACGTTTTTTGTAAACGTAAGTCGTTAGAAGAGAGCGATATCTAGCACACGGAACATCACAATTGTTTTACATTTACTCCGAAGTTTTCATTTTGAAAATTTTAAGAGTCGTGATACAGAGAAAAAAAAAAAAAAAAAAAAAAAAAAAAACATTTAAGATTAGATATATTTCAGAAATTTGATTTCATTAACGAAACGATAGCTAATTGTATGCATAAATCATCGCCACTGTTTCTGATTATTGCGCAGTTATTACACTCAAGACTTGAAGTCCACTACTAGCTGTACAGTTTTAGTTCATTGTCAATGTATCACATTGTTTTTTTCGTCTCCTTTTTTTTGTGTTTCTTTTTTATAAAAAGCAGCAACAGAAATGGCAGGATTTTATAAAGCACGACGATGAGTTGGTGTTATCAAAAGAGTACAAACCAATTTAAAAATGGCTAAAGTTGATGTGGGAAATTAGTTGAGAATGTTAAGTACTAGTATTTAATTTTATGTTTTGACGTAATGACTACAGCACATGAATAAGAGGAAAACAAAGTTTTAACTAAGTGGCAGGGGGAGTGTGGGTTTTAATACCACTCATTTCATCCAAGTTTGAACAACATTTTTCTACATTTTGCCTTCCATCTTTTTATTCTGGGAAGATACCACACTTGAATTACTGATGAATCAGCAAATTTTATTTATACTTTTCAGCATATATATTTTTCTATTTTTAAAGATTTGAGCATTGTAATATTTTACTCATTTAACCTCATGTTTTGATATAGAGGGATTTGCCCTTCCATAGATTTGATGTTTACAAATAACAGCTTTTATTTAATAAATAGTTTCACATGTCATTCGTTCTTCTGTTGTTCCGTAAATTGTTGTGATTAATTGGATCTTGCCTGATTAATTGGTTTTACTTTGAGCAATCACTGTGTTTTGGCTAAGTTTTTTTATTTGTTAGAAAGGAACTTTTTCTTAACATTTTTTAATTTCGATAGATCATTTGAACACGAGGAAGTAATTGGTTTTACGTCAATCAGATATAGCAACGCAAGTGCACGACAAATCCTTACAATCCTAAATTTCGGTATTTATTATGTTTCTCCGGGCACTCCAGTTTCCTCCACCAATAGATTTTAAAGCTGACCGCCACGAGATATAGCCAAAAGTCCTGAAAGTGTCGTTATACCAATCAAAATATCAATCGATTAAATCTACTATAAGACTAAGTCCATATATACAACTTGCCACTCTGTAGATAGTTTTAAGTACTTAGAAGTTTTGAATAAATGTAAAAGAAAAAATCAAAGGACTACCATCAATACAAAACTCACTAAATGTTGTTCAAACACTTGCAGATATAAAGTAAAATTAAAAAAAAATACCGAACTCCGAGGAAAATTCAAAACGGAAAGTCCAAAATCAAAAGCTCGAATACATCAAACGAATGGATAACAACTGTCATATTCCTTGCTTGGTACATATATTTTCTTCTGTAGAAAATTGTGGATTAAAGTTTTTTTAACAGCTATCTTAGCCTCTCACTTGTATGTCAGACTCTTAAAATTCCACAGATGTAATAGTTCAAAATGTCAAAATAGGGACACAACAGTCAACATTGTGTTACAATCTTAATCATTGTTAAAACAAAAAAAATATGCAACATAGAAACACAAAAAGACAGATAGACAAAACAAATAAGTAAAAAACGAAAGACAATAATACAATGACGTGATGTACAAGTACCGAGCCACGTCAAACGGATAGCACCAACACAAGACAAAAAAGAAAAAAAAAGAATTATCATACTATTATAAAACGTTATTAAGATGATAAACAACGTCAGAACCCAAATTGCATACTTCAAGACCATCCTATATCATTTGTTGAGTTCAATGGATTGATACTTCAACAGACATTCTGTATTTAAATGTGTCCTAAGCGTGAACCCCAACTGACCGACTTGTTCGTGTTTGTACATAAAAAGTCATATGAAGCAGAAAAAAAACTATGCAAATCCTCATCATAGAAAAAATAAAAAATCTTACAAAGTTTTTTTGTTATTCATTTTTAGGTATTTTTATGATGTTCTGTCACTTAATCAAAAAGACGAGCGCCTGTATCTCATATATCCCAGCGAACTAAATAATTCTGATACTATCGAAACTAGATCTCGATCGATCTTTCGCTCGAAATTAGCACAGATGGACGACTCCAAATTATATTCTATGACAAACGTGATGATTTCAATTTTCAAATTGTCAACTGCTTTTTTCTTAGCAGCAACAATATTTTTTATCCATCTCATGATATCTTCAATTGATACGTTTCGCTCGTGCATGTTCAGACTAATAGGAATTTCATTAGCAGGGCTGTGTTCCTTACACAATAACTGACCCCCTATTGTCTAGAAAGGACAAGTAAAATCGGCACTCATTTATTAGTTTTCCGGTCACTATCACGAATCGGTTGACCGATACGGTATATCGACGAGGGGGGGGGGGGGGTATTTTAAATGACCTTGACTATCCATGAGGGTATTGCACGGTTGGACCTGGCTTGTGCATGCCTATTTGGGCTATCAACTGTACATATTTGTCTTACTACCGACATGTGTTTCACCTATGCTTGTGTGTTTAAATACCAGAATAGTCATCTAATCTGTACTTATCAGATTCTCATGGCGGGATATGCATTGTTGCAGGTAACGTTACCATATCGACACACCGGTCTCGCTCTTGTGTGAGTTCGTGCTATTTCGTCAGTGGATTTTTTTCTGCTTTCTTGGTTATATTCTGTATCCATTTATGAGATTTATACTTAAGTAAAATACTGTTGCCTTCCTTTTTCCACCACCTCGTTCCATTTTCTTATGTTATAGCATGCTACTTATTGATTATTTTATATCATGTAAGAGACAGAACATCAACGTTAATTCTGAACATAAGCTATTCTATTTTACCTGTAGGCCTTTAAGAAACTGAGAACAGATGTTTAATATGTTTAAATTCCGTTTTTTGTTCTTAATTAGGTTTGGTATATTGATTTAAGATGGATTATGGCTATTTGTGTAATGAATTTGATCAATTATCAGTCTGTTTTTTGCAAATAAGTGTTTTTGTAATACTATGAAAGATGATTTGATACAGTGGTATTGATATTGTTATCCTAGTACATATGCACTTTATGAAATAAAAATCAGATCAAGTATACAAATCATCAATCTTATCATGTTTGATATGTCTATGCTTCGTCATAAACACAGATGTATTTGCTCTTAATGGGGCATTATGGCAGACAGAAATAAAACACATCTAGATAAAAGTCATACATGAAAAGTTAATATATACTAAAATAGTCCAATATTAGTTGTAAATGGGAAAATAATAAAAGTGTTCTTTGAAGCTTAAAAAAACCTCACTCATTGTGAAATTATCGATGGTCTATTGGTAGTGTGCTCGTTTCGAACCATGAGTCGAAGGTTATGAGTCGGTTTTCCGGCTAGGCCAATCGAAAGACTAAAAAAAGAAGTCGTTCCTCCTTCTCTGCGAAGTACGGGATATTTTAGATTAAGAGCAACTTGAAGACTGCGTCCAAGTGGGGTGATGTGTGTCTTTGGTAGATGGACAGTTACATTATGTACCTTGTGAGCTGGCACTTTAAACGTCAGAGTAACCGAAACGGTTTGTACAAAGAATGCAATTTCCATACTTCATTGGCATGTTATCATTCTGCCTGTGCATGTAGACTAAGTAGTTGATGCTGGGCGTTGTGTCTGCCTATACATGTAAACTAAGTATTTGATGCAGGGCGTTGTGTCTGCCTATGCATGTAGACTAAGTATTTGATGCTGGGCGTTGTGTCTGCCTATGCATTACTATGCTGGACGTTGTGTCTGCCTATGTATGTAGACCAAGTTTTTGATGCCTGGCATTAAACAGTCACCAATCAACCAATAGTTGATATGCACAAACAGTCAATGAATGAATATCTTTAAAACAGATTGTTTTAAGTAAAAGGGAGATAACTCTAATGTCAAAAGAGTTGAATCACCACGCAAATGATAGTGTTTTCTTTTGACTTTTCATACTTCACAGAATGTTATAATCTATGATTAAATGAATTAAACATAATTCCACCTGGCAGACTAATTATATCATAGTGACAGTGATTCTGTAACTGAACTTATAGGTCATTACGTTGACTATTTTCTTATTCAAAATCAGTCTACATGCATAATATAAAAGATACTACATTGTTCATTAATATCATTGAGAAATTAAAACCTATGGCAATTATCCTTTTAGTTTCGTATGATATAACACAGATGTTTACTAATCTACCTCAAGAAGCTTTATTGAGTGCTGTTGAACGAGCCTATGACAGTTTTGACAAGTAAATCAAACTTCAAAGTCAATGCTCAGCCAGTCATTGTATAAATACATTTATTGATAATAGTTTTAGAAAACAATGTATTTGAATTTGATAGAAAAATTTGTAAACAAATAATAGGTACGGCAATATGGTGCAGCTGCTTCACCGGAAATCTGTGACATACACTGTGTCGATGCCACTGCTGGTGGACGTCACGGTCCGGTTGATCAATTGAATAAGGAAGATCATTCCATACTTTTGGTTACAGTGTACAAAGAAATATCATCAAGAAAACGGTGTATGTTTTTGAATTTATCAACTGAATGCAATTAAGACGGATTATTTTGAGTATGATCACAAACTGTGTTTAAAAACAGTGCAGGAACAAGTCTGCTATAAAGAGGTACATTTGGTGCCCATCTGAATACGTGCAGCTTGTCGATAAACTTTAATGCCAAAACAACGTACAAAAAAAATATCAAGGAGAAAAGTAACAGCTTCAATCATCTCATAACACCTTCTGTAAGTTTATCTTTACCTTTCTCATGTGAGAAGAGGCTTTGAATGAGTTATACAGACTTCTAACCATCGGTACATGGGGGGACAACTCTTTTTGCCCTCCACTTTTTTTCCAAAATCCGTAATTTTTGTGTGTTCTATCATTTCATTTACTTACGCCTTTTTTTCTGTATTATTCGAACATGAGTATTCTACAAATAACTTGCTTTTTACTTTCAAATCCTAGGTTACTTGTCACTGATACATCTCACATGTACACTGCATTAGACTATATCATGTTTATATATAGTCTCACGTCTTAGACATGTTAGATGTATTACAATAAAAAAAAAAAGCGAAAATAATGAAGACAAAAAAGAACAAATGCACAGTCCTTACAGTATCACAAAAGAAATATCTGGGCATGGCACTACAAGCAGACACTGACATCAAAGCTACTTGGAAACAAATCTTTGGACTTCTTAAAAAGAAATTTAAAAACATCATGCCAGAACATCGTGGCATATCTAGCACTAGTTCGTCCTGACCTTGAATGTTCATGTTTAGTATGGACCCTCACACAAATTTAAGATGGTCCAAAAACGAGCTGCAAGATATGTCTGTAACAGGTACCATGACATCAGACTCAGTAGTCCTACAGTCATGATAAACTCACTTAACTGGCCCACACTTCAAGAGAGAAGATTACGCACAAGATTGATAATGTTCCACAAAATAGTACATCAAATCGTAGCTATCCCATCTGCTTTACTTATCACGATCAAACAGTGGAACCCTAAAAAATCCGGCATAGTTTCACTTTCAGTCACATTCTACAAAAAAAAACATATGATTTTTCACTTTTCCGTACACCATTACTCAGTGGAATTTACAACTAGTCCACACAGTGGCTGTAACCATAGTCAACACTTCCAGAAAACAGTTTACATCAAGTGTTCTCCACAAATTCCGATTAAACTCATTATTAGCCTATGTACATAATTACGTGTATGTTGTTTTAATCACAATTTAAAATTATTATTTTTACGAATTTCAAATTCTATATATAGGCTACGCGGCGCAAAACAGTATACCATCTTCAAATAATGAAGTACTACTGAAAACCTAAAGAAGAAGAAGACTCAATGTGTGAAAGTGAAAGGGGCGAACATGAATAGGGGCGAATGGGATTTGAGGGAACGGACCCGGATTCAGCATTTGTTCCCTTTCCTAAGAAACGAATTTACTGGTCTTGACAAATCATGGCCCCCTAATGAACTAAACTAAACATGTGTATGTATTTTTTTCATTATTTTAAAAAGACATTTAGATATATATACTGTTCCAAGGTTTCAATAAAAATATACTCGAGTTATCTACCTTATAGATTCTCCCAACCGGAAGTGGTTGTTCTTCGTGTGAAAAATGGCAGCGTTCAGTTGGTCAGCATTTATCTTTGTATATTTAATTAATTTCGTGCAGGTTCTAGGAGAATGGAACACAGAAGATTACCTGAAGCGAGAACACACCCTTGTGAAACCGTATCAAGGTGAGACAGAGCTCTTGACATGCATGGTTAACGCATGGGTTTGCTGCGTCAAATGTGCCCTCAAAGAATTTTCGTCTGCATGTTCTCTGGATTTCCTTTGTTGTAACTCTTCACTTGCTCCAATAAATTTAGGGATCATCTATCATATTTAACAATAAGGCCTTAACTGATAGGATCTTCATCTAAATTCTGTAAATAATTTCGATAAACAGTACAGAACAGATTTTCAGGAAATGACTCTAAATAATAATGAGTTGATGTCATGATGATGAGGAAGTTGAAGCCAAACTGTTATTGAATATATTTCCAAGAAATAATGTTTTCTTATAAAGGCCATATGAAACAGTTTTTTTTTAAACTTTTTTTCTATGAACATGATGAATGACCATGGCCACAGTGGGTAATTTTGTTTGTATTGCAAATCCATTCATTTTGCTCAGAATTTACAGAATATTACAGACCAGCATCATAGTTCTTTTCAGCAGGAACCAGTGTTCTCCCAAGGCCGATATGACGCTGCGGTGCCGCAGCGCCTTCATAATATTTTCGTAGATCCCGCAGCGTCTTAATTGGCCGCTGTCCCTTAATACTTGATCCCGCAGCATGTTAATTTTCACATTTTCATTATAAATGTTGGTTAAAATTGTCAAGTTGCTGATCACCGCTGAGAGGTCGGTCAGTGTTACGCAATAACTGATAATTAGTTTTACCTGAGCCACGCTTATCTCAGCCTTAACGGACTATGTTATCATGTAATAGCGTAAATGATCATCAAGAAAATCGGTATTTTCAGAAGAGAATTAAAAAAATTAAAAACTTCAGTGCAGAAATTGAAGAAATAGATCGCAAATACATTGTAATTACACATCGTGTTTGGGATTACTTGACCATTTAAATGATGATTTTTTTCATTGGTCGAGAAGAAGAATCTATTTATACATGATCAATGAACGTATTGAATACACGTGATAAATTTGAATACACATTGCTAAAGATATTTACGATGAAAATTATGAATGAGAGTATTTGTAGTTGAAAAAATTAAAATAAACTTTGAATAAAGAGGAGTGATTTAAATTAATAGAAAGTGAAAAAATGTTGATTGCAAGCTCAAATCGTCTCAAACTGTCATGTTTTTAGAAATAAAATGATCATTGAACATCGATCGCAAATCCGTCCGTCGGGAAATATGTGACAATCCAATCAACACGGGTAGAATTGCCGCAGCTTCTGTTTAATGTCATAAGTAAATAATTTCAATGGTCTTAACTTTAACGAATTTGTAAAGTTTCGTTTATATCTACCATTGTCTACCTGTCAAAGATAGGTTTTAACGGAAGCAAGTTAACTCGTACCAACGGAAACTCGTACCATGTTAACTCGTACCAAAAAAGTTAACTCGTAACACAGGAAAGTCGTACCACTGCAAACTCGTACCATCAAAAATATATAAAATATTAAGAATATTTTTTGTAAACTTAATAAAACTAATGTTGAATTACTTGAATTTTATACTGGATTTTATAGACAAAAATAAGATTTTTTTTCTCTAAAAAGCTTTATTTTTTAAGCTGATCTTTCAAAGTAGTTATAATCCAGAAGAAAGAAAAAAAATTGCTTTAACTGTACCTTAAGTTGAATATCTATATCCAAATTAAATTAATTAATGCTGTAATCCATGATCACACATTGAATGCTTTGTTTACAATTGTTGAAAGCCATGTGCTTTTTGGCGGGAAAATTCAGGAACAGGAAACGGTTACATTTCATTGTAACTTGCTATTTATAAAAAGTAAGAATTTC
This sequence comes from Mytilus trossulus, assembly GCF_036588685.1. Classification (NCBI taxonomy): domain Eukaryota; kingdom Metazoa; phylum Mollusca; class Bivalvia; order Mytilida; family Mytilidae; genus Mytilus; species Mytilus trossulus. The sequence goes on from NC_086376.1 coordinate 19,888,844, forward strand.
ATTCATGAAAAATTACTTTGGAATGATTAAAAATTAAACTCAATAATTATCAGTAAAAGTTTAAAAAAGTCTTTTCATAAGAGACAACAAAGCAAATCTGCCATGGTATTTTCTATCCAAATTTTTATAGACAGGGAACATTAGCTACAAATTGGTCATTGTACTTTCAAATTATATACATTTTACAGACTTGAGAGGTATTGAGTGAAAGTAAATTACATACATCATAAAACACCATTTAAATGCATTTAAATAAGTTGGTACGAGTTAGCAGTGGTACGAGTTTGCAATGGTACGAGTTTTTGTAAAGTGGTGCGAGTTGACGTTGGTACGAGTTTACAATGGTACGGGATAACTATAATTCGTTTTAACAATAATACACACGGAAGACGGTAATGTCAAACTACGGAAACTGTGAGCTGTTCATTAAAATATTTTAATAAAAACTTTTTTATTTAAAAAGTTGTATACCAAATATCTAAACCATATTCGATTTTAATAATTCTGAATAAACATGTTCTCTGCAAATAACAAAGGGTGACTTCTAAGCAAAAGGCTGATGATGGAAGTAAAAGTTTTGTTTTTCTAATGAAAAGGGGAATACATATACAGCTCCGTTTACACCGTCAGTATTATAAGCAGATAGCAATTGCTTCTCCCAATCCCAACCAAGCTTAAGTTTTAGCAAGTGATAACAGCAAGCACCATGTTTCTGGTTTCAGTGACAAGTGTCTCACTGAGTTTTCATGGCTTAGAAATGTTAAAAGGGGTATAAGCAAAAGTTATTATGAGAGGAGGTTTTCAACCCTAAAGAGGATAAAGACAATGTTGAGGAACAGATTGTCCAACAAAATAACACTATCTTGAACCAATAACCCTAAAAGGAGCAGAGAGTACAGAGATGAATATTTATATTTTGACTTCTTTAATTGACTGAATATAAATAACTTTTGTGTTTAAAATCAATTCATTTCATATATTCTTGTAATTCATTAGTACTCTGCATTATTAAACACATAACACAATGCATTAAAATTTATATCACATGTCATGATTTATGACTTATTGCTTAAGATCACAAAAGTTCACTCTAAAAAAAGAGTTAGATGCCCTTGAATTTTGCGCCTTAAAAAAATCCTGGGGAGAACACTGGGAACATATATTTTAAGGGGCCTTGATACGACCTATTTATATTGTAGCCAATTTCATCGTCAGATCTGACAATAAAACTGCAACAGTGTACAATAGTCAATATGATCAAACAAACCGAGTTTTAATATGATGCCACTTTATGGAAATGTAAGCTGTGACTCTTGTCACTTAAAAAATGTTACAAATGTATAATCACATTTATTTCATCACCAAGATCACAGAAGTGTACAGAATGAAATTCCCAAACCATTATAAAATACGTAACATCAAATAAACCACACATATTTTGGACATTTTACAAGACAAAATATATCTGCTTTATAATGACACTTATACAATTAGAATTATGTGGTTAAATTATTGAACAGTTCCAATAGTTCTTCTGTTAGATGTTACTTTCAAATCTATAAATCTCGAAAAGTTGTTTACATGTAAGTCCTTCATTTGTAATATCAATATTAAACTGAAAAACCTATCAGATTCATTTCCTGATACATTTTTTGTACATTGTAATTAATAGATACAGTTTTCAAAAAATTTGAACCTTCTCCTGATTAGGTAATTTTAAACAACATGAACAAGGGACCATTTGAATTATGCAACCACAACTCTCATGAATTCTTATTAACCAAAAGGAACTCGATTTGGGCATTTTAACAAGCTATAATACATGTACATGATGTATAAGGGATCAACTGAATGACTATATGATACATGTACATGTTGTACTGGGTCTGGTAGAATATTTTTACTTTGCAAATTACAAGGCCAGCATAAATATCAGCCAGGCTAAAAACATAATGCTTATTATTTGTACATAATGCTTATAACCAGCTTTACCATAATGCACATATAAAGTTTAAATTTGGATGGAGAATTATGCTCCTTTGCCAAAGGAAAAATTGCTGTTTTTTCCCCCCATTGTCTAACTTCAGTTTGCATCATCCAATTTTTTTTAATCTTATACACAATTATGACCATACTTTTATTTCTGCAGGATCTGGTGCTTCAATGCCATTATGGGATTTTGTTGGTAGTACATTGGTAACTAATAGTTACGTTAGACTTACATCAGATCACCAGAGTAGACAGGGAGGAATATGGAATACACAGGTAGGATAATAATACAACTTCTATAACATCCCTATCATCGTCATGTATAAGCATGAAACATATAGGAGTTTTATGAATACTGATAAAATTCTACAGAACACATACATTGTATTGGGAATAATTCATTCTTCTACAATTAGCACATGTCACTATTTATCAAAATTTCTAAAGTGTTAATATCATATGATCATATTGTGATTTATTGGCCTATTTAGCATTAAATGGATATTTTGTCAAATTTTCTGTATTTATGAATGAACAGTGGTGTACATGTGGAGTAATCATCAATGAAAAAACAAACAAAACAACACAGAAATCCCTGAACATCTATATATCATGTACATGTACAAATGTATATTATATAGATATATCAAGTTCAAAGTCCCTTATAGCTTCATTTTGAAGATCCAATAAAGTTGTTAATAAATCTAACATATTAGATACATGCAGTGTACAGTAGCCTTGTGTACTAAATGTTTATATTTTATTGTTTGATTGATGTTTGCTTTACGCTTCATCAGCGAAAACCCATACATGTATATTGTGGTGATACTAAATGTATGCCTTGTACAACAGACCATAGATATATAAAGATGTGGTATGAGTGCCAACGAGACAACACTCCATCCAAGTCACAATTAGTTAAAGTAAACCATTATAGGTCAAAGAACTGTCTTCAACACATAGCCTCGTCTCGCACAAAACAGCAATCTGTAAACGGCCCCAAAACTGACTACCAGTATTGTAAAACCATTCAAACAGGAAAATCAACAGTCTAATCTACATAAAAAAAACAAGTACACTTATGAACCAAATTAATGAATGACATCCACTTAACATCAGGTTCCTGACCGAGGACCAGTGCAAACAAATGCTGCAGGTTTTAAAGTTTAAATAGGTAACCAACCTTCACCCTCACTTGTAACAGTAGTGTAACCTCACAACATAGAAAGACACACTATAAAATATCAATTGAAATGACTTAACGTGACATCACAACATAGAAAGACACACTATAAAATATCAATTGAAATGGCTTAACGTGACATCACAACATAGAAAGACACACTATAAAATATCAATTGAAATGACTTAATGTGACAACATAGAAAGACACACTATAAAATATCAATTGAAATGACTTAATGTGACAACATAGAAAGACACACTATAAAATATCAATTGAAATGACTTAATGTGACAACATAGAAAGACACACTATAAACATATAAAATATCAATTGAAATGTCTTAACTCAATCAAAATACATAAAACACAAACAAGTCAACATTCACTGAAAAAATAAATTGGATCTGTGACACAATGTAAATACAAAATAAATAAAATAAATAAAAGGCGAGATGTTAAACGATATCAGAAAGACTACTGCATTTATTTTTGAATCAACATAATTTAACTACTATCGTTAATTTATTATTTTAGCCATGTCACATGAAAAATTGGGAAATACATGTACAGTTCAAAGTTCATGGTTCAGGCAAAAACTTATTTGGGGATGGATTTGCAATATGGTATACAAGAGACAGAAACCAGCTAGGTAATATTATCTAAAACATCATAATCTGGTACATTCCACAACATCATTTTAAATGCAAAAAAATAGGAAAAAAAATTATAGGTAGGTGTTAATATAAGAAAGTTTTATCATATTTTTTTGCTTTTTTGTGTCAAATTTACCATGTTGTCAATTTTGTAAATTTGTGATTTTTCTCCGTTTTAAGTACAAATTGCATATTTTTTCAACTTCTTTGTTATAAATGATTGAAAACATACATATCTAAGAAATTTGAAAAGAAAAAAGGGATGTGGGATGTACATGTTTCTGGTAAAATCATTTTTTGTATCCCTCACCTATTTTCTCGATATTTTGGCTAAAAAGACTGACTCGATTGGTAATAAAATTTGAAAAATGTATTACTCAAAAACTACTCATTGGAAATACCCAATTTTTTTACAGAGTTGAGTTTGATTATTACATTTTTTAAATTCATTCATATTTTAAACTTGTATCTCATGTTTTAGACATAATTCCAGAACGAGATTTCAACGAGACTGAACGAGACTGAAATGTCAGAAGAATACATCCTTAAATGATCTATGGTCATGATGGTTGTTTGTAAACAAGATTTTTTTTTAGCAAAAACAAATTAAGATACAATTTCATAAATAAAGCATTTTTCAGTATTTGCATTATTTGTTATTTACCATGTTTTAAACATCTCTTGATTAAGTTTTACTTGATCCATTTTATGATTTAATCATGCCTCAATATTTGTGTTTTTTATTTTACAGGCCCAGTATTTGGAAATAGGGATTTTTACACTGGATTGGCTATTTACCTTGATACATATGCAAATCAAAATGGACCACATAATGTAAGAATATTTTGTTAGTTGATGACAACTGATTTACAATGAACTATAAAGTATAATCAGTCGGGGGCGTTACTTAAACAAGTATTTATTTTTAGTTACTTATATAGGTAATTTTTGTTTAAAAAAAATATAAAATAACTCAATAGAGTTATTTTAAATTTCAATAGAAGCCTGGACTAAATGTATTTTTTATGAATTTTTAAAGCATATTATATGATAAAATGAAAAACTTATTAGATTTAAGAGGAGTATAGAGATTAAGGGTTACTTTAAAAATAATTACAAAAATATTACTTGAATAAGTTATTTTATACATCTTTGAAAGAATAAGTAATAACACTTATTCAAGGAACATTTGTAATTGTTTTGGGTTACAAATTATAAATAACTTCAAGTCTAAATTAATTCACAAGTTTCTATCTATTTATATCTGTCTACCTTCAAGATTGTTGAGAAAATGATATTTTGTTAATAGTTTTTTTAATAGTTCCAAGATACCAATCTTTGACCCAAAAGCATTGATATGAAAGATAAGTGGGTCAGAAAGTCAATTAGTGTTTCAGAAAGATTAGATTTCTTATTTCATGGGGAAAATAACCAGATGACTGCCAAAATTTGTTAAAGCTAGTAAGATCTGTATAGTCAGACACCTATAAAAATAATATTTAGAAAAGTAACTTATACATGTATAAGTAATATTTAAAATAGCCTTGTTTTCAACATTACTTGTATAGGTAATTTTAAATGTTACTTGTTTGAGTAATGCCCCTGACTGATAATGGGACTTGTAATGTCAAATAAACAGATATTAAATTTGGTAACAAGAAAATGGTAATAAATTCTCATATCTGCCTGGATTTTCCATTTTGGAAAAAAGGTACTAGTAAAAAGCCAAGGACATGTCTTTGAAATAGCAGCTTAATAATAATATCAGCTTAATAATAGCCAAATGCAATCCACTTCCCCACTATGTATCAAATGTTGCTGATTGCCATTGACATTTAAACATCTATCAATTCTCCACGGAGGTAATATTTTGGCCGATTCCACTGTAGTTAAATTTATTGTTAAGTTACATACTTGAAATATTAAAAAAATGTAAAAAATAAATAAACTTCACTATCATGATGATCATGACTATTGTAAATTATCCATTTTAGCATGAACATCCCTACATATCAGCAATGGTTAACAATGGAACGTTACATTATGACCATGACAGAGACGGAACACATACAATGGTCTCAGGATGTGAAGCTAAATTTAGAAATAAAGATTACGATACATTTATTGCGATCAGATACCAAGATAATGAACTTAAGGTTAGTGATTGTTTTATACAAGATTTGAGGTTTGAGATTTAGAAAAAAAAAGGAATATCAATAAAACTCAAGTCTATATATCTGACCTTTTATGCATTATGTGGAGTTTGAAGACTTGCCAGAAATTTTGATGAAAAGCATTGTAAGATCGGTTGGAGGTTGATTTGAGGAGGTTAAAAAATAACAAACTTTATTATAGTTCCTGAATGCTTGCAAAAGTAGGGTTAATTTACTCCAACTGAAAGACAATAGAAAAAAAAAGAATTCTTGTATTTGATATTTATGTCGTCTTTAAACATTTTTATTTTGATTAATCAGTTTAAAGCAATATAATCATGATAATGTGTATTTGTCTCCGATTTATTACACACTAATCAGTTTTATAATAACAATTCTCTATTTCTAGGTTTCATTAGACGTTGATGGTAAAAATGCTTGGAAAGAATGTTTTTCTGTTCATGGTGTTAAGTTACCATTGGGTTACTTCTTTGGTGCCACAGCAGCAACAGGTGAACTAGCAGGTAAGATTTTCACTTGTATATGTATGCAAGTCACATGTAGATATGGCATTTGTACAAGTATGAATGTTTTTTTGTTAATTTCAAAGCATAAGCATGTCACTATTTTACAATTTTTGAACTAAAATGACCATTTCGATATGTAAAGACTGAACAATACATTCTTGTTCATTCTTTCAGTTTATTTTCTGACTAATTCAGTGTGACAAATTCAGTGCTGTTTAGACCATACATTTGCAATCAAACAAGATCTGGCCTTGAAGGCATAAAACTTTGCTCAGTAGCTGCTCTGAGCACAAAAATCATGTTCGAAACATGAAATCCAGCAATTTGATTGGTTGATTTTCGAGTCCAAAAATCATGCTCGAAAGATTTATGACCGTGAGGCCTGTTCGATCTGTGTTTATAGCTGTTATTTACCTATACTAAAAAACATCCAACATTCTGGTTTGTCTTCAAAGGTATTGATCAGTTCTGGATTACGTGAAAGCAGAAGTATAAGCAGTAGTGTTATTGTTAAATGTGTACACATTATCTCTTTTCATTCCTACACATACATATAGAATTATAGGTAGTTTCGTTTTTGATACTGACTACTGTAAATTCAGAAATTATTGCGTGCATTTATTATTGCGATTTTGTAATTTTAGACTTAAATGCGAATTTTTTTTTTACAATTTTGAGAAAAATTCTGTTGAATTCATATAAAATATTTCAAAATGCGAGTTTAAATTAATGCGTTTACAATTCTGTTGCATTTTTCGCAATAATAAAAACCTCGCAATAATTTCTGAATTTACAGTATATATATCATGTGGAATATCTAGACGAGCCTATTAGGGTGAGTTGAGATATTTCACCTGATATAGTCATGGCAGGTAAATAGTATAACTACTTTTCTAAAATACAATTATTTTATAATATTTATTTGATAATATTATAATCTTGGAATAAATTTCTGTTAGTTTTATGATAAGTTATTAAATGATTGTATCAGTTAATGGTAAATATATGTTGATGAGAATGATATTTTCAACAGAGGGAATTAACTACATGTACATGAGTATTATTTTAATTGTAGATAATCATGACATTATATCAATGAAGGTTTACCAGCTAGATACAAATGCACCAGCTGTAAGTTGTTTGTCAAAGTTTATGATTATGATTATGATGAGAGATGATATAATCAATAAAATATTCATTATATTGTATATTACGGATTACAAAAATGTCAAGGTTTGTGATTGGATAACAACACAGAGATGTCAGTGTATATTCAGGAAACTGCCGGGGTATATACGTTTTTATCCCCAATTGGAACCTCAAAAAAATGTCATCATAACACGGTTACTATGTGACGTAGTCAAAAGCTATTAAACTGTCAGAGGCTCACAGAGGGAAAAAATGGTGTGCTTCAGTCAATAATACATTTTTGATACAAAATCACGCAATTAACACTTTTAATACTAAATTTAATGTAAAAAGCGTTTTTATAAATTATAACATGCACGATAAAAGCATGTTCACAGCAAATTAGACAATCCTTCACGTATGCCGAACATATCAGGTTGTGTTTTCCAACTAATATATGTGTTGTCAACAAATACCTGCAGTGGAAAATAACATTAAGTAAGGGGTAATCCGTAATATGTGTGTAATTCAGGTCTCAGAAAGGGTATATACTGTGTTCCCCTGCCTTCGGCTCAGGGGATATAAACTCTAAGCCGGGAATGTCACAGTATATACCCTGTCTGAGACCTGAATAACATATAATATACATAATCTGATTTTATACGACTGCAAAAAAAATTGGGGGATAGTATAATGGTATGATGTCGTTCAAAGACACATTGGTTTCCAGACAATAACTTAAGTTCAAGTGAATAGATCTTTATGATTTTTTTTTCTGAAGGTTCAATACCAAAAAAGGAAGATTGGGATCAATTTGGGGATGATGGTCCCAACCTTTAAGGAACAAAGTCTCCAAAAGGGGCCCAAAACAAGCATTTTTCAAGTTTCAGGATAATAACTTGTGTATAAGTTTTTTTGATTACTCTGAAATTGTACCACACTGTTTAAAAAACCAAGTAGATGGTTTAGATTCATAACAGGGGTTATGGGGCCAAAGTTTAGGAATTAAGGGGCAAAAAACAATCAAATATTTTAGTTTCCAGGCAATAACTTGTATGGATCTCTCTGAAATTGTACCACATTGTTTCATATAACAAAGGGGATGCTGGGATTATCATTTGGGTTAAATTCCCAAAATATGTAGGAATGAGGGGCCAAAAAGAAACATGTTTCTAGTTTCCAAACAATAACTAGTGTTCAAGTGTAGGGATCTCTCTGAAATTGTACAACAAGGTTCTATACTTCAAAGGAAAGGATGGGATTGAGTTTAATGGGTTATTACCCCCAAGGGTGTCATTAATGGGGGGGGGGGGGTTTACAATTTTTTTAGGGATACCTTTTTTTTTTAAATTTTAAATTTCAAATTTTGAAAAGTTTCAAGAAGAAATCCTCAATTGCACAACATTGTGCAATAGATTTGTTAGATATTTGACTACATTTATTTTGTGACAAAAACTTATATTATGTCAAAGATTTGTTCGCATTATCCAAATTCAGATAGTATTAAGCTTTAAAATTGTGACCAAAGTTGCTAGGTCAGGGTTCTACCACTGCGGTTGTATAAAGCTGCACCCTACCGAGCACCTGGTTATTTCATGTTTTAAAGGGGGGAATAAACATATGTTGTTGTAAATCACACTAAACATTTATGTATCTGTCATCCATGTTTTGCCTAAGTATGAGTAATTTTAGTTATCTGTAACTCAATAAACTTTATTTGCATGTCAGTGCAAGGTCAGATCTAATCAATACTTAAAATCAAATAATAAGAGCAATTACATTTTTCAGTTGATTTATTATTCTGTTTAGTGATGATCATAAAGGTCCACACTTAAATTAGGTGATCTTGACATTCAATTGATACATCATGTACATGGATGGATAATTTTAGTTTGTTTATTATAAGCTAAGGTCCAGATATGAGCTATTGCAAATAATATATGAGTGATATTTTGTCAGTTGATGCATCCTGTTTAGAATTAAAGATCTTAATTATTTGACCTTGAATTGTGTATGAATGGCATTGGTTAAGTTTTGCATTAAATTAGAGTGTGAGCAACTGCAAATCATAGAAATTACATCATCATGTAAAATAAAGAATGTCAATAATAGAAGTAGGTCACATTGACCTTGATTAATGGCTTTAGAAATGCAATAGGCAAGGGGATTATATGATGGTTACAACACTCAAGCTCTATTGTGATAACAACCAGAGAAGTAGGAATGGCCAGCCTAGAGACAAAGGAATAAATACTTCTTCACCAATTAGGTCATCCTGTATGAAATGCAAACCTGACCTGAAACGCCCCTTTATAAACTAGGGAACCAAAATACAGCTCACTAGGTATAAAGATTTAAAGAAAAGTGCAGTAAATCAGTTATAAATTTTATAATATAAAACTACATTTAAAACATCAGCTCTTTGTCTATGCATACTATAGGAATATTGAAGAAGGTGCTATATGTCAGGCTTATATAAGGATGAATGGGGAAAAAGGCATCACAAATTGACTTATTAATGTGTACATGTATTTAAAATGAAAGGTTTTTATCTTTTCAGTATAAATGAGTTTATATTCTGTTTGAATTAATTTTAAGTTTATTATTTTAGAAATATGAACCAGCTGCATATTCAGGGTTACCTTCTGCAGATAACATGGAGGCTCCTAGAGGTAAATATTATTATCATTTTTTACAAAAATCTCAAAAGTTTGAACAGATTTTAATCATTCATGGAATATATACATGTAGCTATTAACATATCATTAATAACTGCTTTGTTGTACTACTATCCCGCAAATGAAATTCATGATCTCCGAGAAATACAAATAGAATACATCTGCTAGGTTGGAATTGTTGCTATTCTCAACGTTTTTTTAAACCTTTACATGAATTACGCCCTTATTTTCTGTATTTGACTCTGTAACCTTTACAAAAGACTGCATTAATCCCGAGACTTGGAATGGAACCACTAAGCTGACAATGTCTGCCTAAATACAAGATTAATAACAGTAATAATTTAAATACAAATTCCACACATTCAATTAACTGCAACACTAGAAACAGCGCAGTACATACATTTCTTATTGTTCTTTGTAATTATCAATGTTTTCTAGTCCCAACAAGTTGTAAACATTCTTGAACACAAGACTTACGTGTCCCATGTGAAATAAAAAAAAAAAGTAAATTTCCAATGTCCCACTCTCTATGCACACATTTGATCGATTCAAGGTACAAGGGCAAAAACTAAAATAAACACTTTTGTGCCGCATTTTTTTAGGGGAGGAGTTGTAGTAGGTTTAACTCATGTTTGTAAGTACATTAATAGTTGTCACAAAGTTGGTTTCTATTTTATAATTTTTGTTTACCTTAATCAAATCTTATGAAACATGTATACACAGAGATCAAGTTTGAATGTTATTGGTGTCACTGTTAACTGTATAATTTGCCTTATATGGCCTGGTTAACTAAAGACATTTCTACATACACTACTATATTTTTCGACTTTCATGTGGATTTTTTTTTTATCTTTTCGGAATAATGGCATGTAACTGTCTCATCAACAATTATACCACATCTTCTTTTTTAAATTAACAGAAAAGATAAAAAAAAAATCTATATGAAAGTCGAACAATATAGTAGTGTATGTATGACGAAAAGAGGGCTCTAGAAAGGTTCTCCTTAGATCAAATGGTAAATTTTAATAATTTTCTTTAGTTAACCAGGCCGTATAGGTTACATGCCATTATTCCGACAGCCCATTGGTCCGACAATCCATTAGTCTGACAACCCATTAGTACAACTACCCAATAGTCCGACAATCCATTGCTCCGACAGCCCAATACTCCCACAATCCATAAGTCCAACACTTATCAAGTCAAGCATACAGGTAACAGGATAAAAAAAATGTCTGTCTGTATTATTAGATATAAAAACATGTTTTTAAAGAAATAACTCCGTATATATAACATCAGGCTAAGGTAGTTCCAATACTTTCTATATACACAATTCGAAATCTGTATATAGAATAAAACAGAACAGAATATTTCATTTTTCCAAATTAAAGGGTCTATAAATAGCATATAAACAACCAATGATGATGCAAACTACTGATGATACTTCGCCCAAATATTTCGTTGTTGAGTTTTGAATCTGAAAAAAGCGTCACACAGTATAGCTGAATAATATAAACCCCGAAACCAATTTTCAGAAATCTTTGTATTAAATTGTAGTTCTTCTGAAAAATATGACGATTTTTTTTAACTTGGCTGTCATGTGAAAAGTGTTCGTTAAACAGGAAGTGGTTGAGTGATGAATCTGAAAACTTATCACACTATATTGCCGACTTCAATAAACCTTTCAGAAATCCTTGTAATGTAGTTCATGAAAAAATTCAACGAAAATATTCATGGAACGGAGGGATGAACTGGACGGTTGGAAGGACGGACAGACAGACAGAGGAAAAACAGTATGCCACACTTTTTTTGAAGCGGCGGTATAATGATTGGAACAAAATAAAGACTTTACAACAATAATAATATGATATAATTATCTTAATAGCACCATAAGCCTCAGTCACAATCTGAGCCAAAACAAAATAGGACAAAACCCAACCATGTTTTTTTCAAATAACAGTCAGTATGAAGACATGTACTACATAATTCAAAAGAACTATTTTTTAACAATACAATCGTCAGTATCCCCCATAATAGTCAAGTTTTCTTGTGTTAACATCGAGATGTGCTAGAAATGTGCTGAAAGAGTTCCTCTCTCAAATTGTTATGAAGTGAGCATTCGACAATCATCCTCAACTCTATCAGCTGTACATTACAATTTTTCAATTCTTAATGTAATGGGTGAGCACTGATTCTTAACTAACATATGCACTTCCTTTCTTAAAATCTACGGAAACATATAAGCGCCACACATTTTTAACATTTTTCTTCCAATGTTTGCATTACAATGCAAACCTTTGCAAAATAATGCAAACCTTTGTTTTATCTTATTTCTTATTTAAGATTCAAAGGAAACAGTTGTTATTAATATAGGAGACTGTATATATCAAAATGTATCACTATTGTAGTCATTGCAAAATAAAATCATTGAATAATTAGATCATATATCATTGACTTCAATAATGAGCAGAATAATATAAGAAAATGTGGTATGAATGCCAATAAGAAAACTCTTTATCTAAGTCACTATTCCTAAAAGTAAACCATCATAGGCCAAAGTACGGTTTTCAACACGGAGCATTAGCTTACACTGCATGAACAACAAACTATAAAGCCCCCCCTCCCCAGAAACGATATCCTTGTTACTACTAGTATATAAATATATTACAAAGAAAATTGAGTAAATTGCGGTTATACGGAAAACCAAAACATCAACTCTGCTAATATAGCTATAACCCAATATAAATATACTACCAAAGTAAGCTCTTGTTTGTGTAAAGTAGGTTGGCAAGAAATATATAAAGAATGGAGATGTTTTATTAATAAAATTATGTTCTCACTATTTAAATTGCTAACCAAGCATCTTAAAAACACTTCATTATATTGAAATGAAAATTCAATGACTTTCTATCAAAGAATCTTGATCATATTCTGAGATTCAAAAAAAAATGTTTCCTTATTAAAAAATCATTTTAAAGCAGAAAGAAAAATTTGACTTGGAGTTTCACAATTGTATGACATTATTTTGAATCTTTCAATTTAAATATAAGGGGATTAATAAAGGAATCAAAAGAGTAAAAAAATATAGAGATCAATGTGCTTGATTTCCAGATATTAGCCATTGAAATTTTGGCTGGAAAATATTCTCTTGACTTTTCATAGCTGTTTCATTGGCAAGTTTACATTCTCAAAACTATCAAAGAATAATTTGAATTTTATAAGACTTTTACAGATTGCTTAATATCATTATACATGTAAAAGATTTATAAAAAGATAAGTGGGGGTCAATGCCATTTTTTTGGTATTCAAATGAATAAAACCTGAGGTTTCCGAAAATCTGACAAAAAATCAAAAACCCTGACAAGCAAACTGCAATATACCTTAACTAACCTCTGGAGCTAAACCCAAGTAATAATTTGGTAAATTAGTATCCAAACTTCATAACTACAGTGCTAACTATTCTGTACACATTTGCACTTTTCTGAAAAACACCAGAGAAAATGTGGTAATTCAGCAAAAATCCCATTTTCAGAAAAGTTGAAAATATGCATTTTTTTACAAAATTTTACAAAAAAGTTACAAATTTGGTTGACATGCAATCTTCACCAAAATGAAGCTTAAACCAAGTTCTATCAATGTTTCATATGAAAATCAATGAAAAATGCACGATTTGATTCATAATCAGGCTCTGAAATGAGGTGATTTAGCTGATTTTTGAAAGATTTTATCATGCTTAACAACCAAAAAATTGTGTGTCCGTTACCATGGCAACCACTCATATTTTCACACTCAAAATTATTTTTTGAGCATTTTTCATTTAATGCTTCTACTAGACCAATTATAGAAAAAATCTGAAACCTTCATGTATCGCACGCTGCCTGGTTCTTACAAAGAGCTGTACTTAAATCTGTAAACAGGGAAATATCATACTTCTGTTTAATAATTTAGTTATTGGTTTGAATGTTAGGAGAACCAATTTACAGCCATAAACTCTACATTTTGTATCCCCAGTCACAGTGGATAGTGTACTGGAATCACTCTGTATATTCATAACTTTCATTAACCCTTTCAACGCTATACACGGAAGTGCCCCAATGACATACGCCGTCCGCCACTGCTATTCTCGGCATATGCCGCGATGACAACGGATTTTTCATAAGGACTCTTAAACCATACAGTTTTCATTCAGGTCCTCTCTAATTTGTTCTTGTGTAATACGAGGATATACAAGGTCTCATTTGCGCTTGAAATCCTGGCAATTTTCATTGTAAAATCATGCAGTAAAAGGAAATTGATGGAAAATAAAAACAAATATTTTGACAAATGCAAATGGCAGAAATCGGAAACAAAGCTGTAAATATGGAAATATTTCAGCATTTTTATGGTGAAACTGACAACAAGGATTAGGTAAAAGGTTTTTGGTTATCTGAATGTGTTTATTACATTCAATTCGTATGGGAAATATGATTTGATCGATCATTACGAGATGTAGAAAAGGGGGGAAAACGGAGGTTGACTGAAAATTTTGAGGACGGAGCCACTGATTTGTGCCACAATTACATTATACGTTGTGTATGGTGCAATATGTTACGGAATCGAGCAATTGGTGTTCTCTTTATTAAATGGCAGATAAAACAACAAAATAGATGCAGACTAAAAGTAGTTTTTATTCAAAATGCAACACAAATGTAATAAATTACACCTTTTACCTGTTAATTACCTGAAAATGCAGTTAACCTGATAAAAGTTTTATGGAAATAACATTACAGTTCATACTCTCCTGAGCATTTTTCATGCAATAACTTTCTCTGTATCTCTTATAATAAAAAGGATACAGCAGTCTGAAAAGGAATTTACTGTTCTAATGAATGAACACAAAAAAAATGCAGCAGCAGCAGCCATTTTTCTATTTTTTTGTGTAGCATAGAAAGGGTTAATCAAGACATAATTCTGCTTTTAACAGCCTATTATTTGAACTTGGAATTATTTTTAATTATGGAAATTGCTTGATTTCTTGTTATTGAAATTTTTTATAAATTCCATGTTTATTCTGTACTGAAATGTTCTGTGCTGCGCACAACACGTTCCTTTACAAAGAAAATAGTATATTTTCAATAGAATGTACTGTGCCACGCACAACACTATCTAACCAAAGTACATTGTATGGAAAGTTTTATTAACAGCTCAAAAGATAATAATACCAAATAAACATGGAATTTATTAAAAATTTCAAACACAAGAAATTATGCAAATTCCATAATTAAAAATAATTCCAAGTTCAGATAATAGCCTGGTTTTTTTTAATTTTAAAATATGATATTCTAATTTGACTTGTCACTAAATATGTTGAGTTTAATTGATTTCAGATCGCTGTGCAATGTCCAGTTGCTTAAAGATTCTTTGAATTTCTGTGTCAATTTTTTTTTAAATGCAGCAAACATGGCAAATAGGAGTATACTTTGCTTGAAATTGACCACAGTTCTTTTTTGATGTTGTACAAAATTGTCTTTTATCATATTTTTTTTAAGTATATATTATGTTTATAAGTTTTATACATAAGGAAAAAACTTCAGTTAAACAACATTTTGAAATATAAACTAATACAAGATCTACTATATCTTTTTTTCAGAGCATATATCAGATGAAAAAAGAGGAGCTGGTTTATCAGGATGGAAACTATTAGCAGTGATCATTTTAGCAATCATTGGATTAGGTGTTTGTGCCATAGTAGGATTTATCATATTTAATAAAAATCAAGATTATTCAAGAAAACGATTTTACTGATATCATTGTACTTCTCAAGCTGTCAATAATCAGACATTGTAAATTATTTACAACTTTCCTCAGGGCTATTCCATTAAGTTTATTTACTTCTAAAAAATCGTAATTTTAGAAATTTATTTTCCAAATTTGGCATAAACATATATATGTTGACATATTTTCTCAAATTTGTCATGTTTTACATACATAAATACATATGAAACATTTCTCACTTTTGGAATAGTCCTGATCAACTCACCATCATTTGTTTTAAGATTCATCTGAATGTTTTTATAGTTGGATTCAGTGTTATCATTGTGGATTTTAACTATATATTACCACAAGATTTTGTAATTGTGAAAAAATGCAAGTCATAATATTTTGGTTTTCATTAAAATTTGGAAAACCATAACATTTTTTAAATCCAGTTCAAATTAATATAAGAAAAATAACCAAACTTAAGGTGGGAAATACGTTCATTGATTAATTCTTCAAGTTGTGAAATAGGTCATGATAAGGTTGATAAATATATAATTGAAATTGTACATAAGGTAGAAATTATTAAAAATACTTGGGTAGCAGAATATGGATAAAAAAAAGGGGCAATTTATGGTAACTTCCCTTAAACTATTCAAAAGATCTAATTTAGTGCAGGGGGGGGGGGGGGGTACTTTAGTTAAATCAAATGTTTGTTTAATATTGTGGCAATGCACTAATAATGTTGTATTTTAAAATATCATTCATAGAGCTTCTGAGTAACTTCTCAATTCAATAAAATAGCTTTTAGCAGATATATTATATACCTTACTTTCACATAGGACTACATGTTTTTTAACCTAATTTGTTTTATTTGTATGAAGGAAAAATAAAAAAAATAATGGTTATTTTTTGCTGGAGTTGGGTGACATTTCAATTCTACAAAACCAGACTTGATATACTGTAAATTTAATTACTTTTTGTTGGTACCAATTTTTGGGATAATTGAAAACTAACATGTTCATGGATATTTTGATTTCATTGTTTTGCCAAAGTCTGGATACAAGCCTGTTGAAAGTTTGTTATTCATTGAGTTTAATTTAGTTGTTCACCTGTATTCACAAAATCAACAACAATTGGTAACCAATAAATAAAAATGAATCCACTGTGGTCAGTTACTGTGAATTCATTAATATTCGTTGGATACCAATTTTCGTGGCTTTCATGGATACAGGGGAACCACGAATTTCAGTACTCAACAAATTACAAATTTTCTAAAGGAATGTATGTATACTTTGCCAAAACCACGAAATTAAATATCGACGAATATGCAAGTTTTCCTCAAACCACAAAAAATTGGTACCCACGAAAATAAATGAATCCACAGTATGGTATTACAAATGTTTATATAGTTAATATATTGTGACTTTCTTATATGGATGCCTATCTTGTATAAAGTCTTATGTTTTTTAATTACTTTCAATTGCCTTCAAATTCTAAATTGTATGTTTTATCTAGTGCTATAATATCAGAAAATTGTTCAATACGAATGTTTGGTGCTGGATGATTGTCATCTATGTTTACAATATTAAAAAATGTTTGTTACTGTATAATTATGTCCTAACTATATAAATAAGTGTTAATAGTTCTAAAAGTCATTGTAACTTTAGTCTTGTAACGGTAGGTTTTTATACGACTTCAAAATTTTCGTCGTATATTGCTATCACGTTGGCGTCGTCGTCGTCGTCGTCGTCCGAATACTTTTAGTTTTCGCACTCTAACTTTAGTAAAAGTGAATAGAAATCTATGAAATTTTAACACAAGGTTTATGACCATAAAAGGAAGGCTGGTATTGATTTTGGGAGTTTTGGTCCCAACATTTTAGGAATTAGGGGCCAAAAAGGGCCCAAATAAGCATTTTCTTGGTTTTCGCACTATAACTTTAGTTTAAGTTAATAGAAATCTATGAAATTTTGACACAAGGTTTATGACCACAAAAGAAAGGTTGGGATTGATTTTGGGAGTTTTGGTTTCAACAGTTTAGGAATTAGGGGCCAAAAAAGGGCCCAAATAAGCATTATTCTTGGTTTTCGCACAATAACTTTAGTTAAAGTGAATAGAAATCAATGAAATTTAAACACAATGTTTATGACCACAAAAGGAAGGTTGGTATTGATTTTGGGAGTTTCGGTCCCAACAGTTTAGGAATTAGGGGCCAAAAAGAGACCCAAATAAGCATTTGTCTTGGTTTTCGCACCATAGCGTTAGTATAAGTAAATAGAAATCTATGAAATTTAAACATAAGGGTTATGACTATAAAAGGAAGGTTGGTATTGATTTTGGGAGTTTTGGTCCCAACAGTTAAGGAAAAAGGGGCCCAAAAGGTCCAAAATTAAACTTTGTTTGATTTCATCAAAATTGAATAATTGGGGTTCTTTAATATGCCGAATCTAACTGTGTATGTAGATTCTTATTTTTTGGTCCCGTTTTCAAATTGGTCTACATTAAGGTCCAAAGGGTCCAAAATTAAACTTAGTTTGATTTTAACAAAAATTGAAACCTTGGGGTTCTTTGATATGCTGAATCTAAAAATGTACTTAGATTTTTGATTATTGGCCCAGTTTTCAAGTTGGCCCAAATCGAGGTCCAAAATTAAACATTGTTTGATTTCATCAAAAATTGAATAATTGGGGTTCTTTGATATGCCAAATCTAACTGTGTATGTAGATTCTTAATTTTTGGCCCAGTTTTAAAATTGGTCTAAATTAAAGTGCAAAGGGTCCAAAATTAAACTAAGTTTGATTTTAACAAAAATTAAATTCTTGGGCCTCTTTGATATGCTGAATCTAAACATGTACTTAGATTTTTGATTATGGGCCCAGTTTTCAAGTTGGTCCAAATCAGGATCTAAAATTATTATATTAAGTATTGTGCAATAGCAAGTCTTTTCAATTGCACAGTATTGTGCAATGGCAAGAAATATCTAAATTCACAATATTGTGAAATAGCAAATTTTTTTTCAATTAAGAGTTATCTTTCTTTGTCCAGTATAGTAAGCAAGAAATATCTGCAAGAATTTTTTTTAATTGGAGTTATCTTTCTTTGTCCAGAATCAACTTAAATCTTTGTTATATACAATATACAATGTATATTCATTTTTTACTACCAACTGATAAATTTAAACATCTTTACCATTCAGTGATAACAAGCAGTTTTTTTACATCTTAATATTTTATGATGTATTTAAATGAGTAGTAATTGTTGCAAACTCCATTAGAATATTTTAATTGAAATTAGTTTTGGAATAAGGGAAAGGGGGATCTGAATAAAAAATTGGGTTCAATTTTTCTCATTTGAAATTTCATAAATAAAAAGAAAATTTCTTCAAACATTTTTTTGAGAGGATTAATATTCAACAGCATAGTGAATTGCTCTAAGAGAAAACAAAAATTTTAAGTTCATTTGAATACATTCATTCTGTGTCAGAAACCTATGCTGTGTCAACTATTTAATCACAATCCAAATTTAGAGCGGAATCCAGCTTGAATGTTGTGTCCATACTTGCCCCAACCGTTCAGGGTTCAACCTCTGCGGTCGTATAAAGCTTCGCCCTGCGGAGCATCTGGTTTACATTTGGTAAAATTAAGAATGGAAATAACTGGTAGGAAATATATACTGATTTGATAGAAGCTGCAGTTGGTTTAATATTTTTATTTGGAGGTTTACATATTTTTTATTTGGAAGATTTGGATTGGTTGGTTGGTCGTTCAATAAAAAATAAAAAAAAGTATCTTAAATGACATAGATATATATATAATTTCAGTGTACTCAAGCTTAATTACCATAGTTGTGCCCATACCTTTTGACTTTATTACTTAATTTTTAGTTAAACAATGCATGAAAAAAAGGTACACATAGCTTTTAATGTATATGCACATGAACATCAAACAGAAAAGCATGAGTAAAAAATTTGAAATACGCTGCACTAAAACAACCCTTCCACCTGTGAAGCGGAATTGTGTTGTGTATAAACAGGAGTAATGTAGTGAAGGGGTATTAAGTTTTATCCTTATCTGTTGGTACATGCTTCAGTACGCCCCAAGATAAGTTTCTGTTTATATTTTAGAGATAATGAATTAAATGTTGGCAATAATAACAAAATCATCAAATTTAAAGAAAAAATCTTTTCTTAAAGTTAGGTAGTTGGGTCAGATGATCTGTAAACCATGAAATTATAAAAGCCTTGCCTAAATTAGAAATAGAATTCAAAGGTAATGGGGACAACCATTAACTTAAAACCTTGTTTTTATAATCTTATGTTGTTCATTGTGGTTTTATATTTAATGGTTGGATTACATGATTTTAATATTGGTGTTTTTGACTCCCTTACCTCCAGTTATGTGTTGTTAGGTTATTTGTATCACTGGGTTGCTGTCGTATTGAAATATATGACGCATGTTGTTTGATTTATAGTTTTGTTGTGAAGAAGCCTAATTTGCAATCTTTGTACTATTTTTAAAATGCAAGTTATAAATTTTTCATTAGTGTATGGCTACTCACCTAATTTGAAAAATTTTAAAAGATATAACTTGCACTTTTTTCATTGCTCAAAATCTTCTATTTCCTTATTTATTTTAAAGTGAATTTCTATTCGGAAGACAACTTATAACCTTGCTGATATATTTGAACTTAGCTTCTTAAATAAAGGAAGACAATTTTGAGACTACCAGAGTTGAGATTGTAGATAAGTATAAACCTTACAATTTAAATTGTTATACTGTGTTGCTGCTGTATTATATATTTTGCAAGTTAGAAACAGTCTTCACAAAGGTGAAGGATATCAGCAATATTCCAGAACTGGACAAATGGACAAGTGTCCTGCCATTGCATGCAATTTAAATCTTCTGCCAAATATTTTTTTGCTTCTCAACAGAAATAATTTTATGTTACATATGAACAGTTATTTTTTTATTACATCTTAAGGACAACTGGTGCAAAATTGAGGTCAATCTCGGTAAAAAAAAAAGAAGACCCTGAACTCAAAATTGATGTATACTAAATACTTGTATAATTTGCCATATTTGTTTGTTTTCATTGTTTTAATCATTGTATTATTAAGGAACTTGACTAAGTACGGTATCTTTAAAAGATTGCATTGTGAATACCATATACAAATCTAAAGTTAGACATGCATAGTGACTGACATATGAGAGGTATTAATTTCTTGAGACTTAAGTGTATAATTGTTTATTTTGTATCATTGATAGCTGCTCATTTTATTGAAGATGATTTGATTTTTTTATTTATCTGCTTGCATGTGTCTGATTTGTTTGCCATTTGAATGACTGTACACATATATACACACACAAACACGCACACATATATACATATTTTAATAAATTTTAATTTGATAATGTTTATTACTAACACATTATATGACTGTATCATTAACCTTATAATATAAAACAATATTAAAGGCTTGTAGATGAAGGAATATCAGATAGACAGATGCACAACATATTCTATGTTGATGTTTTGGTGAAATTATTTTATTGCAGTTAACTCTAATCTCTATTCATTGACATTATTCTACAAGCTCTCACAGAAACACTATTATAACACAAATATGCCAATTGAATGATTTAGACTCCTTGGAACATTATCCATGTTTTTGTATATAAAATTAGTTGACCTACAAAAAGATTTTTTAAAAACCTCATTTCGGAAAGGTTATAAAACTGAAGTGTAGGATTGTCAGTAAACACTTCAATCAAATCACAGCTTTTGATTTTAAATGTGAATAGAAAGGATGTGATGGTATGCAATTTCTTGAGAGTACACTTTGCAGCTATTTTAATAAACAATATTGGACATATTATGAATGGACATAGATTTGTGTAATTACAAGTGTAAACTAGATTTTGCATAGCAATCAATGCATGAGAAATTGAGATGCAAGGCTGAGTGACAAAGAGAACATAAGTGGAATATGTCTTGCTGCTTAATAGATTTGTTAATGTTAATGTAGAAAATACAGTGATGTGTTTTTGTAGTATTACTTAAATTTAGACAGAATGGTATATGTTTAAGGGTTTGGGTAATATTGTTTTGAAAGTTATATATATGATTGATTTATAAAGTGATATAATGAATTCCATGCAGTTTAATCAGTTATTAAATGATTTGTATAAGTATTGTTCTGCTTTGAGTTTTTGCAAGCCATGCGATCCTTTATTTGAACAGTATATGTATATATACTTTGTTAGGCATCTATTAATACTTCATTGTCCCATTGTCTGTCAAGTAGAAGATGGAATACCTGATCCATTTTGAGAGAAAACCAGAAGAGATTAATTATGGCTTTTATTTCCGAGTTGAAAACATGTTAGCATACAGAACAAACAATCACTTGTACAGAAGGAAATCAAATGTAATTTAACAGTGAATTATAAGCAGGAGGTTTGTCTAGCCATAAAACCAGGTCCAGCCCTTCATATTTTCTTAAAATGTCCTGTACCTAGTCAGGAATTTGGTAGTTGTTATCTAATAGTCTATGTATGTTTGTGTTTCTTTTTGTTGCAGTTCAGTGTTTGTGTTGTTCCGTTGTTTTTCTCTTATAGTTGATGTGTTTCCCTTTGTTTTAGTTTGTAAGATTTGTTTTTCTTAATTGATTTATGACTTTTGATCAGCGGTAAACTTCTGTTGACTTTATTTATAAACAGGTACATACTCAAGACAAAACAAAGCTCATGTTAAATTTATAGATAGTTTACAAAAAGTTAGAAATAAAAAAAGATGTGGTATGAGTACCAATGAGACAACTCTCCATAAATGTCACAGTGTGAAAAGTAAACTAGGTCAAAGTTCAGCCTTCAACACAGAGCACTGGCTCACGCCGATATAGAGGACCCTGCATTGAGTGGTGTAGAACAATTCAAACAGGAAAACCAACGGTCCAATCTATGAAATCGAGAAACACTTGTGAACCACAACGTTTTACCAATACAGAATTACTATGCCCTACCTATTGATAGGTGTTTTAAACACAAGTGTCAAACATTTATAGTGTTCAATTTTCTAAGAATTGGTCAAGCTGTAAAATCAATGTCATCCGGAAACTGAAAAAAAACAACTATTTACGTCAGTAAGGGGCATAACAATCCATTTAAACTTCGCCTTGCAGGAGTTTATACAAGGCTCAAGTTTTGGTGTAAACTTAATTACTTGAATTTTATTTGAATTTCATAGTCATTTTTTTAAAGGCAGTGCTTTAAGGCCTGACTTTTAAGTCATGAGGTTCATCTTTTCATACGCAATCCATGCTGGGGGTCTTTTGGCCAGAAATAGATCCGGAAATGTTCGAATTTCTCCTCTTCTTTTTATGGTATGATATGGTTTTTGTTTCTTTCATTTACATTGGGGACTAAAGAAACGATCAGTGTGTATTGTTCGTTTTATAGAACTTGTTATAAGTGTGTATTTTGCATTATAAGCAGTCAACCTGACTACAAACTATCAATAGTTGTATATTCCGTGTGGAAAGAGGTCGGGTCAATTTCAAGTGTTATCTGACATCTAAAGATTCTTTAATTAGTTCAGACGTTGATATAACAATGAAAAGTCGACTGAACATGATTAATATTGCATCTTCTATAATTCAAAGCGGAATTCGGTTTATGAACGAGAAACCGTAAAGCGTTTTCAATTTCGGTATTAGTTATGTATGTTATCTACGTATTATCCTGGTTCCCGGTACTACGTTCCGGGTATTAGCTATTTGATATATTTGATGTGTAACATTACAATCGGGTACCAGCCAATCTACGTGTGTATGTGTACATGATTTACCGCCAAAATGACCGACTTAAAAAATAGTCCATAAACGTTCCGTATAATAATATGCAAATTCATAATTAATCGTAACTTTTTATATCTTTGTATAATTAATTTAACAAAATGGATTCCACAAAATTGAAAATAGCATTATTTTACGAGGATTTCTCATATTTTTTTCACTTCCGGGCGCGCGCAGTAATACGTATGTTTTGAAGAAGCTCGAAGAATTTGACAAAGTGAATTGAGAAGGAAACGGATAGATATACGTTCTTGCTATCAGGTAAAACAATTTAAATGTACAGAACAAACACATTTACTTCACACAAATAGTACAGGCTTAAGCTTTTTATTGTCTAGCTTATACACGACTGTAGTCAAGTGTTTAAACGACGGCGGCGACCTACAAGGTACGGGTCATACTGGGTCAAGTCTAAATATGTAAACACATATCCACGTGCTATTAGGTAGAACGCATCGTAATGCAATATCTACAATTTTTCCTCCTTTATACATCGTTTAACCAGATATATTTCTCCTTTTTACATCGTTTAACCAGATTTATTTCTCTTTCAAATACACTTAAACACGGGTTGTATGTACGTATCTTTTCTAGTGTTTTCTTGTTGTTATTAAAGTTCATTTGTTGATGTTTAGAAATTTTTGAACGACTGAACACAGGAGTGAATGAATGCAACAATTATATATACTGAAGACTTGGGCTGTACAATGATAGTGTAGTGTACGTATATCATACTGATAATCATTCTAGCAGTAATTATGTTAATTTAGGATGTAATGTCTAATGACAGGAATTCATGAGCTATGCCTCAGGCTTTCTGAAAAAATATCAATGACAATGTAAACAGGAACAAAACATTGACACGAATGATGCTCTCTTCTATGTTATATAGTTATTTAGGTATATGTGTTGCACAAGTTTCAATTAAACTTAAGTTATAAAACTTTTTTTCAGGGCACAAACCCACTTTAAAGAGACTTGTCTACTGCCATACCCATCCTATTTTCATGCACCATTTGCAAGCAAGAGACTGAATGGTTTGCAAAATTAAAAATCAGGACGGTGTCCAATTAAAACAAAAGAACTAAACTGGATGAATATTGTAGGAGAAATCTAGACATGCTAGAGGAAAGTTTTGATTTGTGAAATTGGTTTTCCTGAAAAGTCATTCATCCTAGCCTGCAGAAAGGAACTATAACTGTCCACCACCAACTGACGAGCTAATGTTGAGCTTCACATATGGAATTACTCAAATACCATCAATGTCTATGTTTTCAGCACACATTTCACAATTTATGACACAGCTGTGCTTTTTTTTATACCGTTAAAGATTTGTATACCAAATTTTATTTTTTTATCAATAAATATATATTATATTAATTGTGTCATCTAAGAACAAAGTCTTGTATTTTGCCAAAAGATGCATACTAGTGAATGAAAGTGGTGCAGTTCATTTTGCTTTGGTATATAGAATTGAATTACAATTGTTCATGTTATTGGAATGCATATAAAAATAAGGAGATGTGGTACAATGTATATGATATTTAGTGAGTTTATCAAGCAAAAGTGAATAAGAAATAGGTATAAGCAGTTACAGGTACTACTGTACAATCTCAAACAAGGAGAAAAACTCATACCGTAAAGAGAATTTCATATTTACAAGTAAGTTTTGTTTTTGAGTTGAATAATTTTCTTCTATTGTTTTAATTGCAAATATGGGAAGTGGTTA
Organism: Mytilus trossulus; assembly: GCF_036588685.1. Lineage (NCBI taxonomy): Eukaryota > Metazoa > Mollusca > Bivalvia > Mytilida > Mytilidae > Mytilus > Mytilus trossulus. The sequence continues at coordinate 19,914,474 of NC_086376.1, forward strand.
AAATGCTAATGAAACAGCTGTTATGGCCACAGAGCCTTAATTGAAAACTTCTTTTTCATTCATACCGGTAGATTTTGCCTGGAGTAAGAAACATATCTGCCAACTTTTCAAAATGCACATGGGGGTTTTACATGAAAGATGGTTCATATAGTCATACAAAACCTTCAAGGGGGCCTTCAAATGGAAGCAGGAAAAGTCGCCCCACTGGCTAATCGGCCCACTTTTTAAAAAAACACCACAAACTGATTTATCAAATCACCCCACATGTGAAATTGGTTAAATCATGTTTAATATTACTCCTGCCAACTCGCCCCACATGTGAAATTGGTTAAATCATTTTAAATCAGGGTTCTCACTAAGGATTTTTGAAGGCGAGTCCAGGGACTCGTCATTTTTGGCCACGGTGAGTCATGGTAACTGTGTTCAGTTTATACAAAATATTTCAATATTGATGTATTTGTGGACTCACCAGTTTTGAAAATGGTGAGTCCAGACAGATTTTGTTGGAGTCCAGGACTCATGGAGTCGCCTTAGCGAGAACCCTGTTTTATATATATATATATATATTACTCCTGCCAACTCGCCCTACTTATAAAAAAACGGTATTTTTTAGATTAATATATATATATATATATAATTAAAAATAAAAACTCGCACCACTTTAATGAAAACTAATCTACACAGAATACAAACAAACCGAAAATTAATTTAATTACTATTATTGATATATACTGAAGAATAAATGTAAGTTTTGAAGCTTAGTTATTTGCATAACAATTGAAAAGAAACCTGTTAATTGTATCATAATGCAATATAAGGAATTAAACTTATATTCAATGGGATAATATCTTTTTCCATACGTGGGGCGAGTTGGCATTACTAAATTCATCCTGGTTAATAATATATTTATCTAGATTTCACCGATTTCCATTAGGCATGTTAGGTGGGACCAGTAGGCAAGAGTTATATTAACAGAATTTAACTTATATACAATGGGATAACATCTTTTTACATAAGTGGGGCGAGTTGGCATTACTAAATTCTTCCTGGTTAATAATATATTTATCTAGATATTATCGTTTTCTATTAGGTGGGGCGAGTTGGCAGGAGTAATATTAACGGGATTTAACACAGTTCACAAGTGGGGCGATTTGGTAATCCAGGTTGGGGCAGGTTTTTTTTTAAATTGGGACGAGTTAGTGAAAAAGTGGGGCTATTTGCTAATGGGGCGATTGTCATGGATTCCCTTCAAATATATTCTAATGTGGTTTTTGGCTTCTTCTTGCATTAACAAGCTTATAGCCATTGTTGAATTAATTGTTTTCTTTAAATAGTCGACAAAATTGCTCTTACAAAATTTCCATTTGGGAGTCTCGAGCTCGATGGGGGAAATACTCTGCAAATACTGACAATTGGCAGGTATGGTCATCAAAAAAGTTGACATGTTACTATGTACATTTACCATTATGTTACTTGATGTTCTTGCTATACACACAGTACAGAGTCAATCTTTGTGAACTATTTTTTTATGGGAGTCATAGAATATGCGTATACAATCAATAATTAAAAATAGTCTATTTATATTGAAAAGGAAAAGTTCTTATATGTCTAAAGAAGAGGGACGAAAGACACTAAAGGGACAGTCAACCTCATAAATTTAAAGCAAACTGACAAGGCCATGGCTAAAAATGCATTTCATGGCGAGGCACAGAAAATATACTGTAAACAGTAGACTATAGATACATGTATAGGTGAACTAAGGTACAAAAGAACTCTAAATCTTAAATTCTACAAACCACCTCTGTTCTATGGAAGATAATGATATAACTGGACTAGAAATACACACAACCTGTAATTAACTGCCTTTACAGCGCTTTCGCGCTTTGATTCTGTATAGTTTAAGTGATACTTGCAATAAACCTTTATTAACAAGACGTTCTGGACGTGTGTCGTTGCATTTAATTGATTGAGGTAACATGTATACCTGAGCATAATTATGCATTTCTTTTCAATGACGGCTAGACAATTTCTCGCTGGTAAACTCTCAAACTATCGGCAAGGACGGAGGAAATATATGGCAAATGTAACAATTGCTTACCTTAGCTGTGATTGGCAAAACGTTCAGGAATATATAGTCCTCAATGCTCTTCAACTTCGTACTTTATTTTGCTTTTTTGACATTTTTTTATTCGAGCGTCCTTGATGAGTCTTTTCTAGACGAAACGCGCATCTAGTGCAAATATAAAATTTCAGGAATATGGCCATTGTTATATTATAGTTCGTTTCATTTTAACGTTGTGCCGTTTGTTTTCTCTTATTTTTGAGTGTGAATTCACATTACTATAAAACGTGTCACGGTACTTATCTTTCACAAATTCATGTATTTGGTTTTGATGTTATATTTGTTATTCTCATAAGACTTTGTCTTATGCTTAGTCCGTTTCTGTGTGTGTTACATTTTAATGTTGTGTCGTTGTTCTCCTCTTGTGTCTAACGCGTTTCCCTCAGTTTTAGTTTTTTGCCCGATTTTGTTTTTTGTCCATGGATTTATGAGTTTTGAACAGTGGTATACTACTGGTGCCTTTATTTATCAATCAAAAGTATTGATGAGTTACCCACCCCAACTCTTCAATACAACGCATACAAAATAAGTAACTCATACACAGATCGAGCGTGGCAGGTAAGTTAGTTTGTTAGGAACTACTTGTGGTAGGTCAATAATATTTTCTATAAAATTGTATTGCTATCAATACATACCAGTTGGATGACTAGTACTATTTTTTAGGCACTGCCTTTTCGAACAAGGTCCTTTTACTTTTCAATAATTATATATTTTAAATGCTATGTTTTCGACTTATAAAATTCGATGTGATAAGAACTAAATTCGATAGATCTGTAATGTTTTCTATAAAGTTGCATCACTATTAGTTCATATTAGTTTCATGATTATATCAAGGCCGTGTCCCCGTAGGTCATGGTCCACTTGAAGTTCAATTAATTACAAGTTTTCAATGTTACGTTTCTTCTTAAATTAGCTGATATGTACTCCTCGCAAAGACAACAACATTTTCTTTAAAATACTTTACTGTATGTACATCTCAATTTGTTGCACATTTCAAAGCATTGTCCACTACGTAATGGTCCAACGACTTCAAATAACTTATCATTATTCCGGTTTTGATTTTTTTGAATCTTTTGGCCTTTTCAGTTTAAAAATCGGAAGCGTAACCATAGTATAACTGCTATATATGATCATATAAAATGACGGAAAATCGTAAAATAGCAAAATTTAAACAGAAATACATACATGACATAAGCAAGAAGATATTGTTCAGGATTTGTTCGCATACATGAAACACCTTGTAGATTGAATTTTAAAGTTAAATAACGTTTAACTTACCTGCTTTCTTAAGTTTTCGGCCAAACTCTTTTAAAAACATGATGATTTCAACCTTCCCATTTCGTAAAAAGTCAACTTTTGAGCATTTCCCCTAAGAATTACACAGCATTTTTTGAAAATATTCGCCAAAGGAAGTTTTTTAAGGACCGTTTTTAAAGATACATTAGTTTTAGATACATGATGGAAAAGGACTGGATTATCCGCAAATCTAATAATATTTTCAATCTTAAGCTAAGGAAGGTAATTTGATTAAAAGGGACAACGTCACGTGGTGCAAATCATTTGAATAAAGCACCCTTAAGTTTGCTATATGACGAAACAAAAGCATGTCACGTCGCCGCTTAATTGATAATGTCTGTCATTATACATGTTCATAAAAAACACAACAAATTCATCCAACTACAATAGTTTTCTTTGTAAATTATTTAAACTTTGAATATTGATCTCATGTAGATTAAAGATGTCAGCCGCCTTTTATGGACACAATTAGAGCATTTTCTAATGTGTAATAAATAACTCATTTTAACTTGAAAAATCTTGATATCATTAACTGAATTTCAGTTTCTATAAAACGAGGTTTAATCCACCTTTTCCCTACATACGAAACTGTCTGTACAAAGTAAGGAGTATTACAGTTGTTTTCCATTAGTTTGATTTTTGTTAGCTTTTAATTCTGCTACTTTAACTCAACCTGTCTGGGTATTTTTTCTTAACACTACTGCATATAAAAATAAGAAGATTGTATGAAATATAAATATATTATGAAAATTTACACACAGCAGAAAAAACCAATAAATTATCACTGTAATAGCAAGAAATATACAACATATTTAAATAACAAAAGTTATCAATGATTTAGTTACTCTTTATCCTACCTGTTTTAACTGTTATACAGGTTTCTATGACATATTTTTTAGTTTGTTTTTGTTATTGCAGTTTTTCAAATTTTTTTGTCTCATGAATAACCCATTCAAACCTTGCATAATGATTACATACAGATTGAAAATGTAATCCGCTATTTTAGGACAGTTTTATAGTAATTTGAATGTACTTTGGGTATGTAATTAAGCAGATTGTATGACATATAAATAGATTCTTGAAATTCACACACAATTAACACAAACGACAACAAATTTGGTATATAATAACAAGAATTAACAGTATATAAATAAGTAAGTAATCTATAAGCAATTTTGAGGTATTTTACATTGAATTTCCGTCTTTTTTCAAACTGTTTTACAGACTTTAGTGAACATCTATATGTTCTTTTGATTTTGCAGTACTTCAATTTGTTTTTATGTTACCTATTTACAATGATTCGAATTGCAGTTATAGGGAAAACGGTACTATTTATTCTGCCATTGGCGACAATACTAACAATTTTCTAAATTTACAAGTTTTTATAATAAAAACCTGGATAAAACAGTTATGTGTGGTGTTAGTACTTTATTACTGTATTCTAAAAATTGAAGCCAAACAGTATCATGACCAATTTCCAACGGAGCTGGTTTATGTTATCCATGCCCACCGTCATTTTACACCAAATTTATGAAATTTTGGAAGCCTTTTCGAATAATTCTCTAGAAAATATTTCAATAGGTTTTAAAATTTATATTGTAAATTTACACACTGCAGTTATTCATCGATAAATAAAAAAATATATTGCACCCTTACATCCAATCACAGCGCTCTTAAGTTGACTTCCTACGCCCTATCTTGGGTACACAAAAGGCCAGCCTAATGCTGGGAAAATGTAATACTACCGCTTTCCCTATACCGTTATAATTAGAGATTCAAAACAAATCTTCTCACCGTCTGGAATAAAGTTTTATTTAAACGATATTTTGTGGCTAACTTTACATTTTTTTAATAAGCAAATGAAAAACTAAAATTAACATATTTTTATCGCTTTAAATCAACAAGATTAAGTGTAATATATAATGTATTTCAAAACGATTATGTTTTGTTTCATATAACTAATGTAATGAACGATAAGACCTTAAAAGCGATGTTAGAAAAAGAAATTGGAAAACAAATAACGTTATAAGCTCTGTTTTTAAGAATGTATTTTGATCAGATTGGCATAATGGGTAACCGTTCCTAGATGTCAACATACTGAGGACCCTGTAGTCTTGATTCAAGGTCGTCATCAGATAGCGCTGTGGGTTTAAACGGTACACTTTTCCATTTTTTGTAGTAGCTGTTTTTCCCAGTAGTATCTGTTACATAAAAATGCTCAATTTTCAAAACAGGGAATTGAGCTTCACTAAACTTTATTATTTGGCCTAGACCACTACCACAATTTATACATTTAACTTTGCCAGCATTTACACTTATTTGATGATCAATCCGCTTTGAATTACACTTTATAACCGTAACATTTTTCCTTATCTCATCATTTACCACAGCATGGTGAGCATCTTGTATTTTCCTGATGTCTGTTGACATGCAAATATAATGGTTACATTTCTCACATCTCAGTTCAAGTTCCTTGTTCTCTGAACAAACTTTTTCGGATAAAGCATCTTTGTCGCGTTTCTTTTTCGCCAGTCTCTGGACTTCTTCCAGTTCTTCCACAAACTCCTCTTTGTTATCTTTGATGTCCGATTGGATGTCTTCGATGGCTTCTTTCATTATTTCCTCTCTAATTTCATTAATTTCTTCTTTCTCTGCAGTTTTCCTCTTTTCACTTGCGATGATGATAAATTGACAACCTTCAGCCCTACCCCTTCCTACAAACATATACTAGAATCAAAAACGGAGTTGTAACAATAAAATTTGTAAGGAATCCGTGGAACCCAGTGTCTCGCCTATTTTTGCTGTTAATCACACACTCATCAAAAATGATGAATAAAATCAATAAAATTATTCCTCTCAATACTATCTTTTAATTGCCAGAAGCTTCTGTCCAAATTTGGTTAAAATCCAGGCTAGTTTAAGAATCTTAAAAATGTTTTAAATACTTTACCTGCAGACTGTATGTAATGTTAACTAGAAGAAAAACTAAGTCCATTTATAAGTAAAATACGGAAAAAATGGAATTTCATTTTTACAAAATTTACTTCTGGATAATATCTTATGAACGTAAACAAGCTTCTGTCCAAGTGTCGTACAATTCAAAGATAGTTTAAGAAAGTTATTAAAATTTCGAAAACTTTAACCACAGAGTGAATATTTGTGGACGCCGCCGACGACACCGCCGACGCCGACGGAATGTAGGATCGCTATGTCTCACTTTTTCGACTAAAATCGAATGCTCGACAAAAAGCAAACATACTGATGTTAGTACCTAGTGAAAAATAAACACTAAATTCTCTAAATACGAAAAGCCTAGGGTTACAATAATTATTATTGATTGTAAAGACAGTAATAATTAAATAGGAATCATAAGGGGTATATACAAAATAATACCCAATAAGTTTACAGATAGACGCAATGCATTGGTAAATAGACAACTGTGCTAAGATTTCTAAGTTTGCTGTTCATCAGAAGATAAAAAAAAAAACTAATAATTGATTATACATTGGTTAGGAATGTAAAGATGGATTTCTTTATACTTTATTTCCCTAATAAATATCAAATTCAGTGTTTACGAGTGCTGTGTACTTTTTTTTAATGAAGTATGACAGAAAGAATGGGAAAGGGTTCATAAGTTTTTAGAATGTATAACAAACAAAAAATAAACATTAGAAATTTCTTTATTTAAATTTTAAAAAGCAGAATTTTATTTTCAGAATGTTCACTTCGACGGTTTGACTGTGATTAATCACAGATTTCAGTTAAAAGAATTTGAAACATTAGTAAAACCCATAGATTCTACGCCAGAAGTCCATGTTTAATACATTTTGTCTCTTTATTTGTTGTCAATACTATACTGTCTTACTTTATGCATGTCAATAAACTCATCATATATACCAGGACTAAATTTTGTATATACGCCAGACGCGCTTTTCGTCGACAAAAGACTCATCAGTGACGCTCGAATCCAAAAAAAGTTAAAAAGGCCAAAATAAAGTACGAAGTTGAAGAGTCAATGGATGGTTCAACATCCATTTAAACATACCTGGCTTTCAAAATTGTGGTTCTAGTATGAAAGTCACTGATGTCATGAAGGAATGAGACTCGGACGCAACCCGTTTACTAAAGGCGATTTTTTTATCCTTTTTTCAGTTCGACTTTATTCGTGTTGGCCAAAAGGTTGCATAGTCAGATAGAAATGAAGTAGAGAAATTATCTATATTATAACTTAGATGGTGGTATACATACCTCTAGATTGTATCATAGCTGTTTCGTTTGTGACATGATCATACCTAATGACCAAGTTACAAGTTGGGATATCAAGGCCTTCCTCAGCTACAGATGTAGCACATACAATTTGACGATTACCATCTTTAAACAACTTCAGTATCTCCGTCTGGTCTTTCTTTGTCATACCTTCAAATGCATTTTAATGAAATGTTTACCATGCAAGACTTGAACATGTGGAATTAACATAATTGAACAGCGGTATACTACTGTTGCCTTTATTGCCTCTTTTTTTCAAACTTGATTTTGCATGTTGGAAAAATTGATAACTCAAATGAGTTTTGACTTCATAAACATCGTTTACATTTTTTGAATTTAAACATTTCGAATGCAGATTGTTTTTAATTACCAATTCATCCCATTTAGATTTTTGTTTCGTAAATCATTTATTGTTCACATCAACTATTTCTAATGAATAAAAGATCATGTTTTGTTGGATCTTGGGTATATAGTTGTATGATTATATCATTGGTAATTCATAGAAGGATACATTTCATCTTTCATTTCATCGATAGAAACTTAAACCTATTGAATGTAACATCCTACAACGTATCTAAAATGCGTATACTACAATATATATATTTTATTTGGCGTGTATTTAATTTTAGCTTTTTTTCGCGGCACTCAAAGAAACGCGAAAATTTAACTCCGCGTTAACCCTGCATATCTTTTGATTTATCGCTGTACTATCAAAATTGTCGAGTTTACACAAAATTGATATGCAAATTTATTTCATCTTAAATTCATATTAAACGAGTGACTGTTGAAAAATAGTGTTTCTCTTATTTTTGTGCTATGTTCACATTTCCTGACCCGTGTGAGGAAAATATTTCTCCTTACTAGTGAAAAATTGTTTGACATTTAATTGTGACGTTAAATTTTCTTGTTTTCTTCTGAAGTTTCTTATAGTGACGTCATGATAAAAGGCGACCAGGTCTGCTGACGTCACATCAAAGGTACACAACTTTCCTCAAATCTTTGAAAAGGAAGGATAAAAATCATTAGAGAAACAGATTCCACCACTGTAACTCGCGTATTACGATATTTCTACACTCTCAACAGTTAAAGTTTAATTATTTAAGAAGCTTGACAAGCCTCGCGCTTTAAATTATATCTAAATTTAACTGTCTCGAGTGGAGAAATATCGTAATCATTTTAATACACTTGTTGCAGTTGTGGAATCTATAATGTTATCCAATTCTTGAACCAATGCATTTATATCAAATACTAAGTCTTCTGTGCACGATTTAATTATTTTTACGCAAATATATCGTATAACCGTCAATTTTTCTCTCTCTGTTATGATTAACAAATATGGTAGCTCATTAAATGCCTTGTTGTGACTCCAAAGTTTTCCGATTGTCACCTTATAGACAACAATCAACACAAAACCATGGATATTGAGCACGTGTTTAACATGTACAATCAGATATAGTTTATTTCAGTGACAGATCCATGCGTATTGCGATCACCGGATTTTTACGAAAAGGTTCACGCTAAGGTGACTTTGCATACGGAAAATATGTCGACGAATTGCTTTCTGGAAGCAAGCAATAACAAAAAGTAAACTTCTTCTAAATGTGGACAAATTAAAGAACTTTCTTCAGAAAAAAGTATATGTACATAAGTTTTATAATGAAAACTATCCATTTTGTTATAAAAAATATATGCATCACTTTTTTTAATTTGAGGTTTCATATGACTTTAAAGGTAACATTTCAGTATTTATGTAATTGTGCATCATCGATTAAGATATCTGTTTTCATAATAATTTATTAATTGAATAATCATACATGGAATTCCATTGTGCATCACAGCAAGCAGGGTCCAAAAAGGTTACGGTAATTAACAACTACCAATTGATATAAATGTTGTCATAGCCAAGACACACATGGTATTTAGTTTGTTACTAATCGTTTATTTATTTGTTATCGATTCTGTTAGTCAATAAAAATTATTTTGTTTTTATCTTTAACAACTCTACACGGTAATTTCGCCTGTATTTTCCAATTCAGCAAAAAATATGCACAGTGATAGTTTAAATAAGCTCATTATTTCATCAAACTGCGAATATAAAACGACTTGAACAAACCCCGATAGATGGTATATGATAATAAATACCTCCCTTGGCTCCAGCGGCCTGTGCTCCAACAAATTTATGGGGTTTTAATCTGTCTAGTCCATCTGTTTCTCTCATCCAGTTAACCATGGCATCTGCCAGATCTCTTGTTTTAATAAAAACTATAATCCTCGAATCTCTCTTTTCTCTCAGCATTTTGAAAATTACGCTTTTTAGTTCCTTTAATTTTGGATTTTCATAGCTTTTATCATCTATACATGCCACAAACATTGGCTTTGTAACTAGAAAAAAACCAAAGCATTTCACCTTCTTGAAATAAAAACCACGGGTATAGATTGATATGACCAAAGGAATAGTTATTTTAAATCCTTTAAATCTTTAAAATTATATCTTATTATAGCGTTTTGATCATTTAAAACCCCTGATATTCATCAATACAGCAATTATAGTTAACCTGTTACTTATAATACATTGTATATGAAGAATCATCATAATAAAAACACAAAATTTATAGCGAATTTAAGATCATTATTTTTCAAATTATATATTGGATAATCGTACTGTCATAAAGCCTTTTCATGGTGTCATCTATCTCATTTTTTATAATCCCTTCATTGAGATCATACATCTTATCTTCTAAGTAGTTTGTGGCATCTTTTACACGGGCGTCTTCATATATAATCAGTGCCTCGTTGTAGACCTTCACAATAATTCAAACTTTGATATTTAAAAGCTGCAATTCCGTCCTCTTCTTCTCGAAGGTAATATTACCCAATTTGCTTTAACACTAACTTTTTACAAACATGAGGAATTTATGACGGGTGTTTCAAAAAGAGCAGGAAGTTTGCTTTGAGTTTTTCCTTCTCTTTATTTTTTATTTGTATGCTTTGATGAACATTTAATCAACAAAACCAGTCGGCATTTTCATAGGTACATTTGGTCAGAAACAATATTTTCATTCCTTTTTCTCCTCATATACATCAAAAAATGAATTTGTTGGTAGGAATCCTCATTGGTGGTTAATTAATCATCTTTCAATGACACATTCCAAAGACTAATAAATTATCAAATGTATATTGAAGTTTGATAAGCTGGAATCTATGATGAGTTTATTAATTAATACACGCAATATTCAATTCGTATTCGTTATGAAATCTCTTATTATCTAACATAGCATGTAATAAATATCAAAATTGTTAGAGAACACCAACATTTAAATAGTTTCTCCAAGTTGTTATATAACGTCTAGCCTCTTCTTTTATTTGAGCCGTTTCTCTTCTAAGTCTACTGATCCACTGTGTGTATGCGTCTGATCCCTTCTCGGTAGGTGCTTTAAGATTGCTATCCTTTCCAATCATCTTTGCATCTACAGTAAAATAAAGTACATGGTCTGATTGTCTGTTTGAAACGCGTTTGATGTATTAAATTATAATCTTGGTACCTTTGATAACTTTTTACACGACCGGGTCTTTGCTACTGCTGAGGGACGTTTTATTCCCGAGGGTATCACAAACCCAGTTGTCATCACTACGGTGTTGACATAAATATCAATTATATGGTCATTTTTATAAAATTTCCTGTTTACAAAAATATAAGTTTTTCGAAAAACTTATTTCCAATCCCAAACATATATTACCGTAAACTCATTTCCCACAACTTTTTGAAATGTTGGGTCCTCAATGCTCCTCAATTTTGTACTTGTTTAGCTTTAAAACTATTTTGATCTGAGCGTCACTAATAGGTCATATATAGACGAAACGCGCATCTTGCGTATAAATTCATTATTCCGGTACGTTTGATAACTATTAAATTGTTGTCAATATTTAGAAATATATTATACCTAAATAACCCGTTCGCGCTCCATCATAAGGTTAACAGTTACGATTTGTATTTTGTCTGAAAGGCAGTTATTACATTTTCACGAGTTTACACATTTGCTTGACGTGTGCAATTGCTGATTATGTCATATTTCCTCTAGTGACAAGAATAGAAGAAAACGCTTTCTATTTCAAAGTTTGCAGAAGTGTTTTCTTTTTAAATTACTGTGACTTCCTCATATTTTAATGTTGTCTTTTATGTTCATGATGTATAAGTAAGGTATAAACAATCATCAGAAATATACGAAATAATCTCAGCGTATACTTACATGGAGTAGTAAAGATGTGTTTTTCTGTGCTTTCCATTAATTTAACAAGAGTTTTTCCAAAATGATCTTTCTGTCTTGCAGGTGCAACAATAATACCTAATAAATTAGAACATTGTTTTTATTTTGTTTTAGTGCAAACAACCTACGTCTCCACAATTTACATTGTATTTAAAACATGAAAGTAAACCTTCGTCTTAAAGGGTCTGCAAAACCAATATGATAATACACAAAATTGGACCATGTTTAATATAAAATAAATCGGGATCATTGCCAGATACACTAGTGATATTACAGAAAAAATTCTTTGTCATGTTCGATTACAAATTAAATCAGTAATAAAGATCAGAAAAGCATTTGTTCATGGTGGCATTGTGGATGTTACCATTGGATTAGTTCATGTCTCTATAAATAATGTAGTACATTATTAAGTAGTTTCCTTTCTATACATCATCTAATTCTTAAATTTATGAAAACATATTTAAGTTCAGAATTTCTAGGTAAATTCTAAAAGCGGTAAATTCTTAAAACCGGAGAAAATCAAGTGTGGACTTAATTAACCACCAGAACGAACGGAAAACAAACGTCATATGAAAAGATCTACTATTAGCAAAATGGTTAACTGGTTTTCTTAATTGTGTCAATTTTAAACCAGTTTTTATTTACTTGTCATTTTCTTTGAAACTTTTTACTGTCTCATCGATTCTAAATTTAACGTTTGAGTATATTGTAAGTTTGTATATATATATTTAGATTTTCCAATCGACATTTAGATATAATTGAAAGTGAAACATAAATAAATAGTGTAAAGTAACTAAATGGCATGTCTTCCAATGTCCAAAGCCTCTCAAGAAAGGTGACTTTACCCTGGTAATCCTGTTCCACCTGCCTGTAATGTTAAATGTGGCAAATCACATATTGGCAATATATCGTATTCAGTGATGTAACAATCGGCTAAATGTGATTTGACATTGCAACGTATCCATGTACCCTTGTTATGCCAACATTATACATCCATCAAGCAGTAGTAATGGTGTTCGCAGGAAAGGATAAATTCAAGTTAACCGTTATGAATTCTTAAGGATTTTCCTAGGTGAGGTTTTGCAATTCGTGTCAAATGTTCGGACTCCTTGATGTTTTTCAATACAATACAAGGTAAAATATTTTGCCCCGTAACACCCATTTATTTCTTCATATAAGACTTTTAAATAGCGCATGAAAGGTAATTTTACAACATTTTAGAAGATTCTTGATTTTCTTTCCTTTGTTTTGAGAAGCAAATAATACCAATCAAAATATAAGGTAAAAGCTCGAATCAGAATTTTCCCGCCATATTTAAATTTCAAGGGGTTCCATGACCTATCAATATTGTAAGCTTATTTTTATCCGTTAAAAAGCTCTACCAGGTTATAGTATCAATTTTAAATTTTAGATTTAATATTTTTTACCTAACCTCACCTAAGTATATCTTTAATACATAGGCGTCTTTGGATTCTGAAAACCATGATAGAAAACGCTAGAAATTATGTTTTGATAAAAATTCTCTGAAAAGGGGCAAAACAATATTGAACGATAATGCTAGTGTCTTTGCATAGCAACTTAAACATTCTGTTTGAAGTATACCTCATGTGAAAAAGTACAACGCAAGAAGAATATCACAGTTGCTTTCCATTAAAGGTAAGCTAAAAGACATGCCATTTAGTTACATTTAGTCTGTTGAAAGACAAGTCCTTCAAATGTATCAAATAATGTAAAAATGGTTACATGACAGACAAAATAATCAATGTTATGAAGTAATTGTTGTATTAATCATCAAATCATTTGTTTTCTCTTTAACAAGTCATTGTTCTATGAATTCGAACCAAATCTCTGTTAAAACGGCAAATACTGACCTTTCTTAGTTACTAGTACATGCATTAATATGGTTTCCACAATAAATAGCACTCTATTGATCATATAGTTCCTAAATAATTGCGTTTTTATTTGAGCTTTAATAATAAAGATAAATGCAAAAAAGGAGTAAAAAGCCCCGAGGACGCACGATGTCAATTTTTCCCATCGTTAAATTTAAAAACAAATTCATTAAGGTTACAATTTCCTCATACGAAAATGATCTTTATGTTCCATTTTTTATACACCTCAAATTTTTCTTCAACTTTGTACATCACTAGCTTTCAAATGTTTGGTATCATAAGCGTTCTTGGTAAAAGTGAATCAGGAAAAGCGCATCCAACGAACTAAAGTGTTATTTTAATTCATAATATCATTCAAATATTGTAAAAAGTTGATGTTTGTCTTTTTCCGTTGGTCATGGTTTTCTCATCCTTCCAAAATACTGGCCTTTTGGGAAAGTTTCAATGGAAATTCATCAAGTTCTATTTAAAGGACGGGCGAAAGATACCAAAGGGATTGTCAAACTCATAGATCTATATAACGCCATGGTTAAAAAATCAAAAAGTCAAACAGACACATAATGGTACACAAGAAACAACATAGAACACTTAGCAACTAGAACCCCACCAAAAACTGGGGTGATCTCAGGTGATCCGGAAGGTTAAGCTGATCCTACTCCACATGTGGCACCCGTCGTGTTTATCATGTTTTTACAAACACGGTTTATAGTCTAGAATATCTCTCTAATCAAATTATTGGAAGTTACCAAATGACAATTAAAGTGATATATACACAAACCTTTGTCCGGTACTACAACGTGTTCTGATAGTTCCAATCTGTTTCTCTTCACTGTAACCAATTCCTCTGCGTCTAAATTTGACATTGTGGCTTTTATATGATTTTTTGCACCAGGAATTTTATTTGACTTCCCAACACCTACAGATGCAGTTAAACCAATCACCTAAGAAATAAAAAAAATAAAAAAATCCGAGTAAATATTTCATATTAACCATCACATTATAATCAGTAAATTTTAACACATTGGAAGAATTTAGATATGTTCAGCTACACAAAATGTTCTATCTTCCAACAAACACTTTTAAATGTTTAAATTTTACGAATTATTTAAGAAGACAAATGATTTATAGATAAATTTGAGAATAACCTTGGGTAGTCTTTCTCGTTGAAAATTGTCGTCAAATTTTCGGTCCATGTAGTAATGCATAACTCTAGCATACGAATGTTTATCCTTGGCATGATGGCATTCGTCAAACACTAGCAAGGTAAAATCTTCAATCTTTGTATCGCCGGACTTCAGAGAGTTGTCGAGTAATGCAGATGTTATCACTAAAATGTCCCTCCTGTATGAAAAAAAGAGAATTTTATTCTTTTTCATAAATACTGATATCATTGCTTTTGGTGAATTATTAGACACGGAAGCAAAACAATAGTTTAATATGCAAAACAATTAACGAAGGACCAGATTTCAAAAGAACCTACATCTTACCACTGACTTTGCAGATATACAGAAACTCTTCGATGTTTTTTTTAAATTATGGAAGTTTTGTTTGCTACCGGTACCCCATACTTATTCATAGAAGGTAAGTACAATTAATAGGGGGAACGTAAAAATTGAACCATGAAAATATTTTTTCTAACCCTCTATAGATCCGTATTTTTTAACATTTCCGTATCAAACACAATCTATATGAATGTGTCCTAACTTTGGCAAAGATACGACATCAAATATCCAATAAAATAAAAGTGTTTCACGATCCACGAAACTAAATAAATTCACCGTATGTCACATACACAAAAATAAAGGACATTTTTTTACATTAATCAGGACACGTGCTACTATTGATAATTCTTATCAATAGTTATCATTAATGTCAACGGGAAACATTTATACCCTGATATAATTTTTAATATTTTTTTTTTACCTTAAATGTGATAAAAAAAATCCATAGCAAGTGAACTTTTAGAAAGATTTCTAAATATGATTCTTCCAAAAAAAAAATCGTCGCAGTTGATTTTTTCATAGCAGATAAGATTGAAAAATGACGAAACAGTCTAAATTATCAAGATTTTTTTTTTAAATCAATATTTTCTGTTGTCAACTGCATTTTGAATTGCAAACTCCAAACCTCCGTTCGACAGATGTCGTATGTACAGTATACATATTGATAGACATAATAGAAATGCTGACCTTATAATAGTTTCTGCTTTGTCCAATTTTATTTTTCAGAAATAAAATTGGTAATTGTTTGTGAAAATCTATCGAATTTGAAGATATTTGATACAGGAAAATGTATTTTGTTTATAAATTTGATATAACGTGGCCAGGCTATATTTCGATTACAAAAAATGAACAATAGAATAACACAAATACGTTCAAAACCGAGTTTATGTAAATTTACTAAAATTATGACGATTTAATTTCAATACACACACGAGATATCATGTTTCATAATAGAATAATATATCGGTTCGCAATTTAAAACTATCAGAGTTTTAAATTTCTTAAACAACTTGGGTTATCTCGCTCTGAAATGTCCAATATTTTTCAACATGAGATTTAAATTCCGGAATAATTTTTTTAATTTTACCATTACCATACTCTCAATTTTAAAGAACATTCTTTGAGAAGGTTTTAAAATTTGAATATCAAAATATAGCACCTTTTCAACCAAGATGATAACGGTGTTGGAAGTTTTTCCTCTCTGTGTATTTCTCCGGTGATAAGTTTTACTCTTAGTGGTTGGAGATATTCTTTGCATCTTTCTGCCTGCTGTTCAGCCAGAGCTTGTTGTTCCACCAATACAGCAACTTTAACTATTAAGCCTTTACGAGACATTTTAGAATTATGATCCTGTAATACAGAAAAGATGGATCTTTTACATTATATTTACACAAATCAAAAACAGATTTAAACATTTCAAATGGCAACAGAAGTATTTTGTAAAGGCTTAAATGTTTCCCAACATGATCACCTATTTCATCTTATACAAGAAGAAACAATACTTAAATAATATAAATATTTTCTACCAATCAGTGTTTTACATGGTATATTGAGATCGACTTGAAAGCCTTTATATACTTGACCGTTGGTTTTCTCGTTTGAATGGTTTTAAAACTTTTTTGGGCCCTCTATAGCTTGTTGTTCGGTGTGAGCCAAGGCTTCGTGTTGAAGGCCGTACCTTGAGCTATAATTGTTTACTTTTATAAATTGTTATTTGGATGGAGAATTGTCTCCTTGGCACTCATACCACATCTTCCTATACCTATTTATACTGATATTTATAAATTGATTAATTCATGCTGGTTTATCGTCCATAAAAGCTTTTCAAGCATATACATGTAGTGATGTACAGGACAATACCATATTTTGAAATATAAAAATATTATGCTTTCTGCTGTATCAACAACAAACTCTGAAGGTAAACGTTCTTTAGTATGACTTCTCCCAAGGTCATGCACCATACTAAAACGTCATTCTTGCCGGACAAATAAATTATTGTTACTCCTAGTCTATCGGCTGGTGTTTGTTTACGTATTGATTAAAAGATGCGTGTGAGTCCTAAATGTTTTTGACCATAACTTATCAGTATTATTTTGCAAAATACCATGTAAGCGAAAAAGAAATTACAATTTTAACTACATGTAAGCGAAAAAGAAATTACAATTTTAACTACATGTAAGCGAAAAAGAAATTACAATTTTAACTACATTTAAGCAAAAGACCAAAATATTACAAGCTTTCGCATCATGGAAAGACAAGCTAAGACAAATAAATGATAAACATATTTATGGAAAATGTTTGTGTGCGTCTAAAACTCAAAATTGATATTTGAGGAAAAGCTAAAAATATCTATTTGCAACTTCGAAATTTTGAGTAAAAGATACATCATACTTTATAAACTAGTTTTGAGTCAACCATACCTGTATGATATCCATAATTACATGAGTTTTTCCACACCCTGTTGGTGCAACGATCAGACAGTTCTTTCCGTCCTTAGCAGGTTCTGCTAGTTCCTTCTGGTATTCTCTTAGGTTTAAAACTTTTTTCGGTATTGTTTCATCATCTGAATCTGAATCGCTTTCCACATCATCATAAGCTACAAGAAAAATATGTAGGAAGTCATATACTGTGGATTACATTTACACATAAGAAAATAAAGGCTGTACCAAGACAGGAATATGAGGGTTGTTAAAAAATCGTCTGAGCTTATGATTTTGCAATTTGATGAGAGACTTTCTGTAACAAGCTGTTGACGTTCTTTTTTCCACTTAATTTAGACAAATGCTCCCTGTTATTTTTTCTTGGTGGTCAACAGAACAGTGTTATACACGGAAATAGAAAATAGAAATTCATTGATATAGCCCAAGTTATCACTAAGGTCAGTCAAAATGTTAAATGCGCTTCAATAGCGAGTAGAGGAAATCTTTTTCAAGGTTGGCCTACATTATCATTTTGTCACAACATGGCTTTTTTAACCTTTCCCGTCTATAAACTATGCAAGTCCCATTCATGATAAACTATTTGGCCTGATAACCGACACCTGATATGCGTACCGTTGATGAAACCCCAAATCTTATTTCCCATGTTCAAGTCGTATGGCGTTTACATATTATACGTAATAAGTTACTCTCATGCATGTTCAAACTATACCCGCTTCTTTTAAAAGGTTGAATCCCTACATAGGAACTAATTTAAAATGCATGATGTAGTTATGTGATGATTTTGTGTCTCAGCTTAATAACAACAAATGTGTGCGATCAAAGATTTTAAATCACCAAACTTAATGTTGCAGTGAAAACCAGAAGGCAATATAAAGGAAAAATAACAATTCTAGAATATATTTTTTTTACTAATTTACGCACGCATTTGAAGTATGTTGTGTTGTATTTCTTCTGGAGTTTCACTAACAGCAATAGCTAGGTCCCTATTGATACGTTCAAATAATATCGAATTTGGTTCTCTTTCCCTAGAATCTGATGACAACGACATATCTTTATCAACCACTTGTGGCTTGGTTGATTCAGTAGTAAACACATTTTTTTCTGACGTTTCATCATGTGAACGAAGATTATTTTCGTCAAATGACATCAAGCTCGACATAATAGAATCTTGTAACTCGTCCATTGAATCTTCATGTTTCTCTTTTGGGCAACTCAAATTGTTTGTTGATTTTCTATAATTTTCTGAAACTAAATTCGTTTTACAAATTATTCCAATATGTATATATGACAACATAAATGAAATAGAATAATCTATATTTAAAAATAGAAGTGAAGACACCAAAACACATTTTAAAAAAACAAGTCAAGAAAATCTGCGAGACTAAGTCCACTAAGCAAAACATATTAAAAAAACTCCTCTAAAAATCCGCAGTTAACAAAGGAGCTCCAGAGGACAAGTAGTTCTAGCTAAATACGTAGCAAAGAATATTCAAATTATTTAAATCTATTACTAAGTTAATTCTTACTTTTGCCAATTTTTATATAAAGCCTTCTGTGTACAATGTATTAAAAATAACGTCTCAATTCCGACTGTATTTCATTTTGTGATCTTGTATTATTCGTGAACTTAAACCTACTTATATCTCTTGTTGCAAAATATAAAGTACTCATGCTTGGGTTGTTTTATTTCATTATGAGGTTCAAATTACCTGATACATAGTTTTGTTTAACGTCAAATTCGTTTGCATTTGCTTCAGCAACAGTGCATTCTGGGATACTAGACTTAAGCCGTACGTCAGAGGGATTGTGTCCATATGTTTTCTGTATCTCTGAAACGTCAACAGTGTGTTAGTAAACACAAATATAAAGCTCAGGATAAAATTCAACTATCCAAGCTGGCAAAGTGTAAATTTTCAACAAATCTATGGCTTCCATGAATTAATTCGTAACAGCTTTAACTTTAATGCCTAATTTCTAGCAACTACTCTTTCTGCACACGAGAATATTTTATTGGATTTTTCACTCATATCCAGTGTGAAAACGATAGCAATACTTTTATACGAAATACGGTCAGGTTTATTTCTTAAAATGAATTTACTGGGGTGGGATTTATCATTGATAAAATTTTAATGTAACAACGTTAAAAAATGTTTGACCAAAATTACTGAATGTTTATCAATGAATGCGCAAGTTCGCCTTCACCTTCCGCAAAGTCATGTCAATGTTTTTGACCTTAAAACACGTTTTGTAAATTTTGTCACCCTTTCACTATAAATGAAATGACCTAGACTCCTTGAAACGATATGCAATACCTTACCTTTGAACATATCTGAGTCAACTTCAAAGACAAGTTCTTCATATTTATTAATGTAAAGAATCTCCATAAACTTCGGATACCATGAATTTGGCTGTCTCTTAGATAAGCACGATAATAAACGGTATGCAGCCAATATTTCACCTTTTTGTGTGTCAATTTTTAGTATTGCCTGTTTATCTATGTCATTGATAAGCTTTTCTTGGGACAACCATGGTAATATTTCCCTTGGTTTTATGTTCTTGGAAAGTTTGCATTCAAACAAATTAATAGCGTTTTCCCATTGTTCAGCCTCTGCACAAACCGTAAAACTGCCTTCAATGAATTCGTTGAGCCATATCAATCCTGAAAAGAAAGTGAATATTTTGAATTTAAAAATTTCAAAATATTAAAAATAAGGGGTGCATTGTAAGTTGCATTATAATTTACAAGAGTGTTTAATCAATAAAAAGTAAAAAAAACTATATGAGAACAGCGATTTGTATTTGTATGACACAGACAGTATGAAGTGTAAAGTTAGTTTTCGGAATTGATATAGATCAAATATTATTTAGAAACTTATAACTTATTAAATCAATTGTGCTTTTGTCATTTGGTAACTATAACATTACCTGCATCAACTAAAGCTCTTTTGAATGCTTGCCATTTTCCAGGAATTTCTTTATTGTCTAAAAGGTCCAGAACTTTCTCCATTGCTCTATGTGGCGATTCATCTTCAATAGTACGAATTTCTCGTTTCTCTTCTATAGAAAAGTCAAAATATCAGAAGTTAAACCAAACTTTGTATCAAAAAGAGCGTCAATGGTGTTATTATTTTCCTAAATAAATATTTATTCGTACATCATGCTTAACCCAAGAATGGCTACAAACAAATTGATGGTCTCAAGAAAAACTGATTTTAAAGAGATTAAATTATTTACTTACAACACCATTATACATCATTAATATTTGTAGCTTATTGTGACCACATGGATTAGAAACTAACTGCTACTGGCGAAAATTATTTAAACTTCGACCTTGAAAGTAGTTGCAAATAATTAATTAATAGTTCCAACTATTGTGTTTTAAATTTTGTCTGAATTGTAGCTTTTGTCCAGTTAGGACAAGCAAAAACACTATGTTTCAGTTTAATATCTTTATTTTAAATGTTTGATTACTATCTGAATGCATAAACAAAGATTGCGACTACCTGAATCAAGACTCACCACGAATTCCTTTGGTATTATATCAGTTCTCATATTATTATTTTACATTTGGTTCGTTAGACTATCCAGACCTCAGTGTGGACTTACTTAAAAATTGGCGCTAAATCAAAAATCTATATACATGTACTATGTTACATCATACGGGGCGCCGAATGGGACTCTTGTGGTTTTGTACAAAATTCAATTCTGTCATAACAAAATCATTTTTGTCTTACAAAACTATGTGCTACAGACTTGTTTTGTGAGAACTTCAATTTTGTGATGACAAAATTCATATGTGTAGACAAAATTCATTTTTGTCATGACAAAATTCATTTTTGTAGACAAAATTCATATTTGTCATGACAAAAGTCAATTTTGTCTTAAAGGTATGCAAATATAAACATATTTGCATACAAAATTGACTTTTGTTACCTGATATGGAAATTAAATCACAAAAGTCAATTGTGTACGGTAAGATTCAATTTTGTGAGACAAAATTGACTTTTGTGAAACAAAACTAACTTTTGTGAGACAAAATTGACTTTTGTGAGACAAAATTGCAATTTTGTCATTTTTGTTGAGACAAAATTCAATTTTGTCATTTTTGTTGAGACAAAATTCAATTTTGTTATTTTTGTTGAGACAAAATTCAATTTTGTCATTTTTGTTGAGACAAAAGTCAATTTTGTTAATTTTGTTGAGACAAAAGTCAATTTTGTCATTTTTGTTGAGACAAAATTCAATTTTGTCATTTTTGTTGAGACAAAAGTAAATTTTGTTGAGACAAAAGTCAATTTTGTCATTTTTGTTGAGACAGAAGTCAATTCTGTTAATTTTGTTGAAACAAAAGTCAATTTTGTAAATTTTGTTGAGACAAAAGTCAATTTTGTTAATTTTGTTGAGACAAAAGTCAATTTTGTCCATTTTGTTGAGACAAAAGTCAATTTTGTCAATTTTGTTGAGACAAAAGTCAATTTTGTCAATTTTGTTGAGACAAAAGTCAATTTTGTGACGACAAAATTCATTTTTGTGATGACAAAATTCAATTTTGTAACAACAAAATTGACTTTTATGAGACAAAATTGACTTTCGTGAGACAAAATTGACTTTCGTGAGACAAAATTCAATTTTGTTAATTTTGTTGAGACAAAATACAATTTTGTTAATTTTGTTGAGACAAAATTCAATTTTGTCAATTTTGTTGAGACAAAATTCAATTTTGTCAATTTTGTTGAGACAAAAGTCAATTTTGTCAATTTTGTCTCACAAAAGTCAATTTTGTGTAACAAAACTTAATTTTGTGTAACAAAACTCAATTTTGTGTAACAAAAGTCGATTTTGTATGCAAATTAGTTCACAGAAACCAAACTAAACTAATTTAAATACAAAATTGACTTTTGTCGCTCAATTTTCAAATTAGGTAACAAAAGTCAAGTTTGTGTAACAAAAATGAATTTTGTCATGACAAAAGTGACTTTTGTCCGCTGATAGATAATTTTGTATGACAAAATTTCAAATTTGTAGAATGATACAAATTTTGTTAAACTGAACTCATTTTTGTTGAACAAAAGTTACTTTTGTCCGTACAAAAATTGAATTTTGAGTACAAAACCACAAGAGTCCCATTCGGCGCCCCGTACATCAAGCATATTAAAAATACCCAAAAGTTCAAGACTTTGAATTAAAACCCCATTGGACATCTGCCGATAAGTAAACAATTACTAGTAATACAAAGAAATAGTCAAGTATTATTTTTGACCCTATTCCTAATCGGTTTGGGCCATAATACCTCGAAATCAATCCACACTTCCCTTTTTGACATTGAACCTTGTGGTACAATATCATAAAGATCCATATACATTTTTTATACTCAAGTTTTCGTCCGGAAACCAAGCGATTCTTTGGTTTTTTTTGGGGGGCCCCTAATTCCTGAAAGGTATTGGCTTTAACACCTAAAACTAATCCAAACCCTCTTTAGAGATATTGAACCCGGTGGAACTATTTTATGACAATCCATACACTTATACATCAGTTAATGTTCTAAAACAAGACAAATACTTGTTTTCTACCTCTAATACTTGAACGGTAAGGACGATGACCACCAGAATCAATCCAAACATTCCTTTTTGGTACGAAACCCCGTGGTATAATTTCATAGCTATATATATATATAGATCCATAAACTTGTTCCTAATTTATTGTATTGAAATCAAAAGTCATTGAACGACGACGACAACAACGATTACAGCTCCATACATTATAAGACCGCAATGCAGTGGTATCAATAGTGCATCTTGATAAAAGAAAAAAACAGTACATTGTTAGAAATTCATTTAGCTTATCAAAGAAACCCAAACATTCATCTTTAATGAAATACTTGTAAATTAAAAAACAATTTCTGTTCAAAGAAAAATAACTCAAACGTGTATACATGAACCAGTAATGCAAATAAAAAATTAGATATAATTTCATCACTAAAAATTTATATATGATGTATTCAAATTTTAATAAAAAATAGTCAATCGTTCCCTATATTTTTTCTTTCATTTGTCATAAAGTAATATCTTATCTGCAACTTCATATCTATCAATGTCAACAACTTTATCTGCACAATGTTATGTAATGAAAACTTTGAAAAATTTAACTTTGACACACACAACAAAATTAAAATACCATTAACAACTGCGACATCTACCTTCCAAACACACTTTTAAAATAGTTATAAATAATTTTTGACAACTCCTGGCTAATCATTCATTAATTGACTATCTGTATATGTCAGAATGAGTCTTTTGTAAGATGGGTTAAGACTTTATATAGCGATATTCAAACATGTGTAATGAATAATGGTTGGATATCTGAGGTCTTGAAAAACACAAGAGGTATACGTCAAGGGTGTCCTTTGTCTGCATTATTATTTGTTTTATCTGTGGAAATTATGGCTTGAAGATTAAGAAGCAATACTGATTTTAAAGGTATCAGAGTCAAATTAGATTGCAAAAAGCATACTATAAAAATTTCGCAACTGGTAGATGATACTACTTTATTTTGTTGTTCTAAATATGATGTTCAAGTAGCTACGAATGAAATTGAAATTGTTGGTTCGTATTCAGGGCTGAAATTAAATAGAAACAAAACAGAGGGGTTATGGGTAGGAAAACTTAAATTATGTAAAGACAAAACTGATGGAATCAACTGGAGCAATGGACCAGTTAAAACTCTTGGCATTTATTTTGGGCATTGTACAAAGGAATGTGAAAAACTAAATTGGGAAAATAAGATTGAAAAGATGAATAAGTTATTTTGTTCTTGGCAAAAAAGAAATCTTACTTTTTTTGGAAATTTTTTGATATTTAAAACATTAATTGTGCCCATTTTTACTTTTGTGGGATCTGCTTGCAGAGAAATTTTTAAAAGAAAGAAGTTGTTTTAAAGTTTGGGATAATAAACCAGATAAAGTAAAAGGAAATTCAATTATTGGTCCTTATGAAAAGGGGGGTTTGAATATGATAGATATCAGAAGTTATGTCACTGCTTTAAAAGTTATGTGGGTAAAAAGACTAGTAAATGATTGTGAAGGAGGGTGGACAATTATACCTCAACACTATTTTGATACTTTTAGCTCAAACTGGTTAGTGTTTCAAACAAACAGTGGGGATAAGACAGACGAAAGCATTGAAAACATCCCAGATTTTTATAAAGATATTATTAAATGTTCGAAATTAACTGATGGAGGTCTAACAAAAAAAAAAACAGAAACATTTACAGATATAAGAAAACAAATATTATGGAACAATAAATTTATTAAAGGAGTAGGGGCATTTTAGTTTTGGCCCAAGAAAATAAAATGTTTGATAACCATTTCAAATTGGCACATAATGATTAAAAATGCATAGGGTCAAGAAATATAAATTAAAAACAGAAAGATTTTTATCTGCTGACGTCACAATTACGTCATTATATGTATTGTTTTCACAAAAACGATGAAAAATATAGAATTTATGCAGTTTTCTATCATTATTTCCTTTGAGGAAACATCCTGCGCAGCCGAGAAACAACAAACTGATAATTTAACAGAAGCTTTATTATAACTATTGGCATAATCTCATCAAATATAAAGTTGTTTCTTGGGTGCGCACATACTTTTTCAATCTAAAATATACTTAAAATTTGATGAAAAAACAAGGAAAATCACGAAATTTAACAAAATATGCAAATTAGGTCATGATTCGTTGCCATGGTAACTTGTTCAATGTCAATTTTTTAGTATCTTAGTACCTTATACCTTAGTCAAGTTTCCAGTAATCTAAAAATATGTATGATAACTTTTGAATTTGCAGTAATTTTTGGGCCAAATAAAGCTATATTTTTAAAATATTGGATTAAAAGCGATCTTATTTATATAAATGATATCATAGATGAAAAATATTGTATTTCTGAAGACATCATTTTAAATAAACTAAAAAATAAATCAAACTGGATAGCTGAAATTAATTTAGTAAAGAAATCTATAAAATTAGGAGCATTAACAAATAAACTTTTACATAAGTCTCTGACAAATAAAAAAAATTTGAACCAGCTATTGGACACCAAAAATGGCTGCGTATATTTGACATAGATAACGTGTTATATCAAAACTATCAATATAAATTTTTATTCAGATATTTAAAAGAAAATAAACTTAGAATTTTTAGATGGAAATTACTACAACATATTCTATCTGCAAAAAAACTTTTATGCAGTTGGAAAATTGTAAACAATAGTTCTTGTAATATTTGCACACAAGAAGAAGATTATGATCACTTCCTTATACTGTGTCCGTATTTAAAACTTTTTTGGAATAAAATAAATGAAGTTTTAAAGAACAGTAAAATAACTTTTAAGATAAAACTAAGACACTTAGTATTTGGATATAAAACTTCTGAAGAAGAATATTTTGACTTTAACTATTTTTTAACAATTGTGGGGTTTTCAATTTACAAAGCATACTACATATCTGATCAAAAGACAAAAAATGTCAATGTTTTCTCATTTTTTCTCAATGAGTTCAATAGAACGGTATGTTTGAAAATTAAAAGTAATGTTTTAGCATCTATTAGAAAACATATGAATAGTCATATTACGTGATTAAGTGATATTATCTAATATATATATGATGTAAAAAATGTAATATGTATTTTACAACTACTAAATACCTTGAGTGATTAGTGGATTGTAACAGGGAAAATCAGGAGGAGCTAAATATCTATTTACTAGTATGTTGTTAGAAAAAAAAAGTAATATCTTATCTGCAACTTTATATCTATCAATGTCAACAATTTTATCTGCACAATGTTTAATATGTAATGAAAACTAATATTCTATAAAAATAGATTATTATCTAATAAAAATGGTATTTGAAAATCTAAACACCCGATCCCGGGATCAAGAAAAAAATTAACATTAACCAACAACAAAATTAAAATACCATTAACAACTACGACATCTACCTTCCAACAAACATGACTTTAAAAAATAGTTATAAATATTTTTTGACAACTCCTGGCTAATCATTCATTGATTGACTATCTATATATATCAGCAGCAAAATACACTTGTTAATTTATGTTCAAAATGAAATAACGAATCACATTAAAAGTAAATTTCTGGTTTCTAAAAGGGTCCAAAATTCAAAAACGAAAAAGCTCAAATTGCGACAATTGCGCTTGACCTTCAATAAGTCACAGAAAACAACACATCAAAATATGTAAAACTTTCATCCAAGAATTTTTATGTTAACGACACGTGTCTGACAAGCGCCCGTCTACTTGCCCGTCGTTTTCTGGCTTATGTGTCGCATTAAAATGTAATAAAAATTTAATAAAAAGAAGAGCTTTAGGTGCAACATGTGAGTGTTTTTGGCTCATTGTTGTAGATATTACATGTCTATACATTCAGTTATTCAAAATGTCGGCTTCCTTAGTTACAGACAAGGACATGGAAAATTTCACGATAACTGTCATCAAATCAGAACTATTGATACACAATAATTGCATTATAATAACGGTTGTATCTGTATGTGAGAAATAATCTAGCTTCTTTGATATTCTTATTTGTAAAAAGTGTCTAGAGAATATCAGACACAAACAAAAGAGAAGGAAAAGGAGGGTCAGGAGAGATTTAATTCCCGTTGGAATGTCGACAACCTGCTAGAAAAGTCTACCTCCAATTCAATAAATATTTTGCCAACGAGAAACTCCAGTATACAGATAATTTGTTCTTCAGTTAAGCATGATTAATAATCGGGCTCATTTTTTTTTTTAATATGTAGAATTATATCCCAAACAAATTTCGTAGAATGTGGCACCATGAGTATGGTCGAAAGCGTTGTAGATTATTTCTTGAAGACGAATTTAAATTTTTCATGTGGTGAGACGATGAACAGGGTGGACATTTTAAAGGTTTCCATACGATTTATTTCAGAAAATGGCTAAAAAATTTTAGCTTCAAGAAAATCTTTTGATTGCCTAAGGATGAACATAATTCATGGTTAATGCAACTACGCGATTTTTTACAGTATTTTTTCTCTTTCACTGTAAATAATAAACAATTTATAAACAAACCAAACCTGGACTAAATAAGGTCCCAATATTTCCTAATAAATCGGATGGTGTGACTTTCTGGACTATTTGTTTACGAAACAACTCAACGATCAGTTTTCTCCAATGATCATCTATTGATATGTCGTCTGCAGCATCAACTGCATCCATGCTCTCTGAATCAGAAAAAAAAGGACTAATATAAAAAAAAAAAAAAAAAAAAAATTACGTTTGTTTCATACAACAGTATTTTGTGTGTAAAACTAGGACTTAAAAAAATTAATGGAAGTAAAAATATATAACATATAAACAAATTTAATAATTATCATCAAAAATGTTGTTTCTGCTTGACGTTTTGTAGAATATAGGAACGCCTTATACATCCTTTAAATAAAATATCACTTATGATACCCAAATGTAGAAAATTCCAATAAGTTCACTATCTTAAATATATTACTTTTAGAGGAGTCTGATTCCAAATGTTTAGCTGCTCTCTCCAATCCTACTTCATATAAACTTCTTGTCAACTCTATATACCAATTACTGGACGACGAATTAATGACTCGGTCGATCAAAACTATCAATCCTGCTTTATTTCCTCTGTTATAACATTCTGTTTCAATATTTTGCACATCTACTTCCAACAGCACTTCATTATCTTTTAGAACTTTTGACAGTTTCTCAGGCTCAACTTCTTCATTTTTCAAAGCTTGAACTAGTTTGCGTAATCGTGGTATTATTTCCGGATTGTATTCTTTTGAATAGATTTTAGGAACAAAAGCAAATTCTAGAAATAAATATTGAATTATTTTTATTAGTTGAAAGATTTTCTCTCCGATGGAAACAAATTTAACCTATGACAATGCCATAGCACAGTTTATTTTCATACAGTTATCAGAACTGGGTACATGTTCCAGTTATCGTATCTTTGTACAACTCCAAACATATTTTTTTAAGATTAGACGAATGTGAAAACACAGATGAATATCATTACTCTACTTTAGTTCATCAAACATGTATCTTTAATGGTCCAAAACATGTTCAGCTGAAATGACTACAATCTGAAAATATCACTTTAAAAATCTGATTCGCCAGAGGCCTTTTCTGAATTTACTTCCATTGGGATCAGAAACATTTGAAAATGAAGGATGTTTAAGTACTTTTAAAAATACTTGAAGAGTGATTCATTCCCCATTTTCATTTTATATTTTATATGACCTAAATTGTACATAAAAAGAAGCAAAGGAAAATGTGCATGAGAGCTTACGCGCCTTAGTTTCTTAATAATTTCTATATTCATCAATCAAGTCGTTTAGATATCGACTTGCATATATCATTTCATGGAATGGAATGTAATGGAATTTGATGCGACTGTCATACAAGTGAGAGGTTTAGCTAGCTATAAAACCAGGTTCAATCCACCATTTTCTACATTAGAAAATGCCTGTACCAAGTCAGGAATATGACAGTTGTTATCCATTCGTTTGATGTGTTTGGACTTTTGATTTTGCCTTTTGATTTTTGATTTTGCCTTTTGATTTTTGATTTTCCTTTTTGAATTTTCCTCGGAGTTCAGTATTTTTGTGTTTTTACTTTTTCATTCTTCTGTCTGTCTCTACCTTAGTTACACGAAGAGTAAACTATGTGACGTAGTTAGTAAAGTAATGAAATGTGTGTAGTTGGGCCCCTTACCATCAAATTTCTGATTGAATGATTCATATATTTATCCATATATTTATCTTTTAATTTATATCATCATCATTTATATATTTTTTTTTTAATTTTTCCAGTTTTAGTTTTATTATAATTTACGTTAACTTAACTGACTTACCCACATTCGTCAGTGCCTCAGTCAACGAGTCCCATTTGTCGGAGTAATCACTGTGTAATATGCATTCCAATATAAAATTCACCTTACTCTCGTTGCTATCTTTCTTCGCTCTTAAACTATCGACAATATCTACAAACGAGTGTGAGTTTAGATTTCTTATTAGCTATAAAATATAATCTTACCAGCATTTTATCAGAAAAGTGTATGTATAAAATTGAGAAAGGGAATGGGGAATATGCCAAGGCGACAACAACCCGACCATAGAACAAGATAACAGCCGAAGGCCACCAATGGGTCTTTAATGTGGCGGGAAAATCCATCATCCGTAGGCGTTCTTCAGCTGGCCCCTTAAAACAAATGTATACTAGTACAGTGATAATGGACGTCATACTAAACTTCGAATTATACACAAGAAACTAAAAATAAAAATCATACAAGACTAACAAAGGCAAGAGGCTCCTGACTTGGGACAGGCGAAAAATTGCGTCGGGGTTAAACATATTTATGAGATCGCAACCCTCCCCTCTAGCCAATATAGAAAAGAAAACGCATAACAATTCGCACATTAAAATTCAGTTCAAGAGATGTCCGAGTCCTATGTCAGAAGATGTAACAAAAGAACATAAATACAAGAGTGCACATGCTGAAATGTCTCGCCTTCTTTACTAATCATTGATATCACGTTGATAGTCCTAAGTATAAAGCTTTATAACAACTGTCACATAAACTTAACATTAACCAAGATAACTAAAGATCAATGAACCATGAGAATGAAGTCAAGGTCAAATGAACCATGCCAGGCAGACATATACAGCTAACAATGCTGCCATACAACAACTATAGTTGACCTATTACTTGTAGTTTAAGAAAAATAGACCAAAACACAAAACCTAACACTGATCAATGAACCTTGAAAATGAGGTCAAGGTCAAATAAAACTTTCGCCACTGACATATAGATCATACAATAAATATATACACAAAATATAGTTGACCTATGGCTTATAGTATAAGATAAAAAAAAGACCAAAACTCAAAAACTTAACTTTGACCTCTGAACCATGAAAAATGAGGTCAAGGTCAGATGACATTTGACCGCTGGACATGTACACCTTACAATCATTCCATACAACAAAAATAGTAGACCTATTGCATAAAGTATGAGAAAAATAGACCAAAACACAAAAACTTAACTATAACCAATGAACCATGAAATGAGGTCAAGGTCAGATGACACCTGCCAGTTGGACATGTACACCTTACAGTCCTTCCATACACCTAATATACTAGCCTTATTGCTTATAATTCTGAGATATGGACTTGACCACCATAGCTTAACCTTGTTCACTGATTCATGAAATGAGGTGGAGGTCAAGTGAAAACTGTCTGACGGGCATGAGGACCTTGCAAGGTACGCACATACCAAATATAATTGTCCTATTACTTATAACAAGAGAGAATTCAACATTAAAAAAGTTCTGAACTTTTTTTTCAAGTGGTCACTGAACCATAAAAATGAGGTCAAGGACATTGGACATGTGACAGACGGAACCTTCGTAACATGAGGTATCTATATACAAAGTATGAAGCATCCAGGTCTTCCACCTTTTAAAATACAAAGCTTTTAAGAAGTTTTTAACACCGCCGCCGCCGCCGGATCACTATCCCTATGTCGAGCTTTCTGCAACAAAAGTTGCAGGCTCGACAAAAATGACAATAATACATAAATAACAAAGACTACAAGCAATTAACTGACATGCCAGCTCCAGACCACAATTAAACTGATTGAAAGATTATGTCTTCATTATATGAATATCAGGCACAATCCCTCCAGTTTGGGGTTAAGTATCATACTATCATAAAATATATGAGAAGAACATAACCCGTGCCATATTTTACAAGATGTATATTTGTAAAAGAAAAATGTCTTCTTCTTCTTCTTTCGTTAATCAGCAACGGAAAAATACCATCACGCTGATTCTGTGTCATCAAGGGCAGGTGCTGTACAAGTTGTGATCAACAAAACCGAAAAGTCAATACATGTATACAAATTAAAATTGTGGTTGGTGCAGGATAAAAACAAGGATGATCTTTACAGCATCACTGTGACTGTGGTCTCAGGATGGAAGTGTGACCAGAGGTTTTCCTTGAAAGAGTCCGAGTCGGTGTTAGTTGCAATGTTTCCTGGTAGATGATTCCAGTCTCGGATTTTTCTCGGATAGAAGCTGTACTCGTCTTCGGATGTGTTGCATTGTGATTGCATTATGCTGACTGTGTGGCTATGACGTGTTTTCTGTTGTTGACGAGGTATTTGGGAATTTCTGTGGCTACTTGGTGGTACAGTATTTTCTGAAATAACATTAAGCGATTTGCTGTTCTTCTCGTTTCAAGGGTAGGCCAATTCAAAGATTTTATAATTGCGGTCATAGAGCCGGGTTGGTAGTTGTAGTTCTTGGTTAGAAATCTTGCCGCCCTGTGTTGTACCATTTCTATACGTTTTATGTCCTTCTTCCAATGGGTGTCCCATACTGAACTGCTGTATTGCAGGTGTGGTCTTACCCGGGCAATGTAAGCGTGTTGTAAAATTTCTTGATTGCATCTATATAAGTTTCTTCTTACAAAGTTCAGTTGTTGTGAAGCTTTGTTAACTTCTGAGGTTATGTGGTGGTTCTAATTGAGCTTGCTGTCCAGCTCCACCCCTAGGTATGTTCTTTTAGTTCCAGCTTTGTAGAATGTAAGAGGTATGGTCTTATAATGCTATTTCGGATGTGATGTGTTGTCTGTAGACCGATGCATTGTTTTGGATTGAATGACATTTTCCAATCAATAGACCATTTTTCTGATACCGTCTTTCTGTAATATTTCTGTATCATTATTAGTTTTGATGTCTCTGTAAAGTCATCAATCATCTGCAAAGAGTCTTATGCTGGTACCAGTAGTTTAATTATCCCCAATGTCATTGATGTATGGGAGAAATAGAAGTTTGCCGAGTACGGTTCCTTGGGGAAGTCCGGATCTTACAGTTGCTGGTTGTGATTTACAGCCATCTAGGAGTACTGTCTGTTTTCTATTTTGGAGCCAGTTATCTATCCAGTTTAGGACTCTGCAAGGTATCAGATATGGTCCTGTTGCTTTATTAGGATTTATATTTTCAGCTGTTTGACAATTCCAGGTAACGATATATTTATTGGTTTCTTGTGTACAACAGGTCTTGGTAATTTTGGTAGCTTAAATTCAACATCTGTACAGAATCGTATGTTTATGTACTGGTTAAAATCAATATCAGAAAATGCTGATTCGTACTGCTGATTAAGGATGTTTGCTTTTTATTCTGCATGATGTCCTTGCCATTCCTATAAAGCATGCTGATGTTATTATTATCCTTCTTCATACCTTTTATATACGACCAAAATGTCTTGTTTTTAGTATATATTTGTTCTCTGCAACTGTCTTTATGTGCTTTTGTTGGTTCTTCTGGTGTCAGAATGTTTTTGACATATCTCCAAACAACAATTTAAAAAAGGGCCCAAAAATTACTAGTTTAAAACCATTCAATCGGGAAAACCAACGGTCTAATCTATATAAAACAAAACGAGAAACGAGAAACACGTATAAATTACATAAACAAACGACAACTACTGTACATCAGATTCCTGACTTAGGACAGGTGCAGACATTTGCAGCGGGATTACATGTTTAAATGGATCCAAATATTCTCCCTTTTTCTGAAACAATAGCATAACATCACAACATAGAAAAACACACGGTAAAATATCAATTGGCAGGCTTAACTATGTCCAATGTCCATTACAGTCATAACATACACCACATATAGTATTCTTTTATTTAGAAACGGACTTAATCACGTAACTTCAACCATGATAACTCATCCATGAAATTTGCAAACAAGATATAAAGCATCCAGCAGGTCCTCTTCCTTCTGAAATATAAAGCTTCCTACAAATAATTTACACCGCGCTGTCTGATAGTAATACACAAGAAATGGCTGTATTTGTTCCATGTAATCTACAAACTTATGCAGTACCTAAATATATATATGACAGTTACGTGGATTTAATTTTAGAAAATTTAAAACTCACCTGCACGTATTATTATACGATTATGTCATTGGTATACATGTAGTTGGTATAAAGATAAACCATGTAGGGAATATCCCCTCGGTATTGTATTGATTAAATGAACAATAGAGGGACAATAGAGTTTTGCAGTTCAATAAGTGATTTGATTAACAGTGTTAACGAATATTGTCCAAGTGACAATCTTCCACTGGTAAAATCAAAATCTAAAAAGATCTTAATAAAAAAATAAAATCATTTCACTTTCTTCCATCTAAGTTCTTTATCCCAGTTGCACAGATTTGTCTGTACTCAGAATCAATATCGTAGTGCAAACATACATGTAACAGTTTTTGAAAAATGATAACGATATATATATAATAAATATAAATAATCCTTAACCGTGATCAATTTAACTATCTGCAATAGATTTTTCAAAACTTACCATCTCCAAGAATACGTTTTATTCTTTTGGAACAAATCAATTCCCCTGATTTAACGGTCTGTGCTATGAGAGAATTAAATATTTCCAAAACTTCTAAATCGTTTCTGTGTTGCTGATCACCGCTCTTACAAGTAGCCATTTTCTATGTTCTACCTCAGTGTTCTACCTTTTACCATGATGACGAGACTTCGAAAACAAATACTAAACCTGGATTTTTCCAAATCTAAAAATAGAATCAGCAGAGAAAATTTACATGACGTGTTGTTTAAGTTATCTTTAAAAAAAAATCACAATACGTTACAAATAGAAAACCTTAAATAATAAATTGTAATGATCAATATATTTCAACTTTCAATTGACGAAAGTCATCTTAGTTACAACTCATACATGAACTGAAAGTTGTATTTGTAAAGATAAGTCAGGTGATACGTGTGTTCGTTATCGATCTATTATCTTTTTTTATATACAAGTGTGGACACAGATCAGTGTGGATAGTATGTTTTTGGATGTTTGACAGTGTGTTCTGACCAAAATAGTTCTCTGCCCCCTCCTACCCATAGGATTCTATGTTTAACTGTGTTGCTCAGTGAAAACCAACTGTACCAAACACTAAAAGATCAGTATTGTGGTTTAATTTATATTTACTTCTACTGTTCAAAACTGCATGTAAGGGATGAGATACTAATTGCATGGATTGAGAAACGATTCTGAAAAAAATATTCCTCAATATTGATTTCGGAAAGCAGCAAAATAAAAAAAAA
The DNA here is from genome assembly GCF_036588685.1 of Mytilus trossulus. Classification (NCBI taxonomy): domain Eukaryota; kingdom Metazoa; phylum Mollusca; class Bivalvia; order Mytilida; family Mytilidae; genus Mytilus; species Mytilus trossulus. The sequence continues at coordinate 19,949,449 of NC_086376.1, forward strand.
AATTAGGAGAAGAAACAATTAAGGTACATATTGACACATTTCTACATGATGCGATTTCATTATTGGAGATAATATTTGAAAACCTGCATTCATGTTCTATTTTTTTTTTTATTCTATTTATTTTCCTTTTCGAATATTTTCAAACTAAGCTGAACAACAACAAAAACATCAAAAATAAACACACACATACAAAAACTCGCATATTATGTTATAGAAATTGTAAATAACGATTGTGACGAGAATACTGACATGTAAGAAAGTTTTATAAAAATAAACTATAATAGTCTGAATCAACAGACAAAAAGGTAAATGTTAATTTCAGAAATCCAAGGCAGATATTGTTTGACGAAGAGCTTAATAACTTTTTTAAGTCAGGAAGTGTCTTTGAAGGTCTGTGTCATTTAGAGGATTACAGCTTATCACCTCCCATACACCTTAAGAGGACATTTCTCATTTTTTTCAGTAATGACGTTCTGAACTCGGTACATAGGCGGGTTAACTGCATGACAGAAAGCCCCCACCTGATGATAAACGCATAGAGATTTTACAAGTTCCCCCTCTTTTGTTACATTGCCGTCCCCTTTCCAAAATCCTAGATCTGTATCATCGGTTAAATTGGTGGGAAATGGACCCTGCGTGCTCAATAGCACATGAGGATACCCACTTTTTGATTTGTGAACTTTTACAGGAATGTGAAAATATTTAAGACTGCGTGCTCAATAGCACATGAGGATACCCACTTTTTGATTTGTGAACTTTTACAGGAATGTGAAAATATTTAAGAGATGTTAGATATCAGTTTTAAAGAAGTATTATATCCATATGATTGTATGAATAACGTAGGTCCAATGGCATCTGTATGTGTTATGATATCTTAAGAATGTGTGAATTATACGTTGCATATAACTGGATTAACATATTTCACGTGAATTACGCGTATAAGCTCGATTAACGTGAAATTCACGTTTATTTCACGTTAATTTTACGTGAGCAAAATTTGCCTGTGTATTAAATTAACATCATAACAGTCTTTTGCTGGTATGCATAATCCAGGAGACAGAAAAGAAGTTTTCGGACAATTATTTCAATTCATCTATAGATACATTATAAGATGTGGTATGAGTGTCAATGAGACAACTCTTTATTCAAGTCATGATTAGATTTTCATGATCATTCTTATCAACCCTGCAGATAAAGCCCCAAGCAACATCGTTTTTGTGTGTAAAACTCGTTACATTAGCTGCTTGATAAACAAATTAGGTACTGGCAATTCACTATTCACTTGGAAACTCAACATATACCCCTCATTTGATACCTAAACTTCATAAGTGTCCTTACAAACTACAAACAACGGTATATTGCTCGGTCTTCAAAGTTCTCCACGAAACCACTTTCTAACTTATTAACATCTAATTTATCAGCAATCACAGACGGGCTTCAAAGTTATTGTGAAACTGTATATTCTAGAGGTGGCGTAAATCCGATGTGGATACTTAAAAATTCCAAAGATCTTTTAGAGTACATACAATCTAACTCTCCTTCATCTTGTAATAGTATTAAAACATTTGATTTTACACATGTGCAAGTATTCCACATTCTAAACTAAAAGTCAAAATGCAAGAGTTGGTATTGCTTTGCTTCATAAAACAAATGGCCAACGTAGATATAAGTATCTTGTTGTAGGGAGGAATAAATCCTACTTTGTAAAGGATAACTCCGATTCAAACAAAACAATTCTCGAAACTGAAATTATCAAGATGCTTGATTTCTTGATAGACAACATATTTGTTACGTTCGGTGAACGAGTTTTTCAACAGACTGTCGGCATTCAAATGGAAACAAAACATTGCCCCTCTACTTGCCGACTTGTTTTTCTATTATTATGAGGCTGAATTCATGCAGGAACTTCGTAAGAAGAAAGATAAGAAGTAAGCGATGTCCTTTAACTCTACTTTCCGCTATAAAGATGATGTTCTTTCACTAAATAATTAAAATTTGGTGACTATGTGGAAAGCATCTATCCAGTACAGATACAGTGAAGTCGGCATCATATCTTGACTTGACAATAAATTGACAATGAGGGTCGGTTGAAAACAAACCTTTTCGACAAAAGAGATGATTTAAGCTTTCCAATTGTGAACTTTCCATTTCTAAGTAGTAACATTCCAGCAGAACCTGCATACGGGGTATATATGCATCCCAATTGATACTATATTCCCGTGCTTGCATTTCCTATCATGATTTTCTTGATATAGGGTTCCTTACGTCGTAACTACAATCCCCCTCCTTTTGATGAATTTGACACATAAGCAACACGACGGGTGCCGCATGTGGAGCAGGATCTGCTTACCCTTCCGGAGCACCTGAGATCACCACTAGGTTTTGGGGGGTTTGTGTTGCTTATTCCGTAGTTTTCTTCGTTGTGTCATGTGTACTATTGTTTGTTTGTCTTTTTAATTTTTAGCCATGGCGTTGTCAGTTTATTTTCAATTTATTAGTTTGACTGTCCCTTTGGTATCTTTCGTCCCTCTTTTGTATAATATAACCCCATGTCATCAATCTTTATGTTTAGCTGGCTATAGAATCAGGTTTAGCCCAACATTTTGGAAAATACTTGTACAAAGTTAAGAATATGACTATTTTTTACACTATCCAATTATCTAGTCGTTTAAATAAATTAAACCCATGACCATTAAAACATTTTACAAAAATACCAGGAGCAGTACATCTCGTTTTTTGTGTGTGTATTTTGTATTTGTATCCTCATGGAGAAGTGTAACATACTTAGTATTCATTTACAACATGGTTGTCAAAATCCGTATAGATACATACACTGTATACTAGCAATTCAAACTTCCACACCAGTCATTACAAATTAAATAAATTCTATAAGCCAATACAATCAGACAATCAAATAATCAAATAATTCACATATCGATGCACCTTAAAAAACTATACACTTGAAACAGAGACATATCACTATTAAACCAGTTTTCATCTGAAACTGTCATTTTGATCCTCACATCTTTTAAACAATACATTATAAATTCATGTCAGTCCTTCAACATTTTAAACTTATCCATTGCTGTAAATTCAGTGCTGCTTATGCAATTGCTTGAAACCAATCTAAAAATGTTCCTTGTTTAGTCATTTTTCGACACGAATTAAAATCATACTAAATCGTCCAAAAAAACTGAATTGACTTGTTTGACTAAGACCAATATGTCTACAATACTGAATTCTGCAAGAAAATGTCAGAAAAAATACTTTGAACTCTCAAACCTTATTTAATGAGATCAGTTTTAGGCTATTTTAGATAGTGATAAGATTAAAATTTATTACCGTTTTAAAATAATATTCAATTTATAGCATTTCTCTTATTTTTTTGGAAATTTAACCCTTTTCGAACCCATTGGATATATTTTTGCCAACATGTGGTTGCAGCTGATATCAGAAGATGATTATATGAGTGAAAAGGTAAATGAATGAACCAAGATATGATTACTTGAATGTGTTATTGAAATTGACAACTTTGTGGAAATTAGAAGGCACTCAATGCGGATTTTTCGTTTAGCAAAAGAGAAAAATGTATTCATTCATCAGTCAAGCAGACTATTTAATAGTTACTCGTAAATTATCAGATTTATCCAATCTCGTTAGTTAAATTATAAATTTCAAAGTTCTCGCCCAGGCTCAGACTTTGAAATTAATAATTGAACTATCTTGATTGAATAAATCCGAATGTAAATCTCTACATATTTATCAGCTTAGCAAACATATCTTTGAATATCTTTAAATATTGAATGATAAAATTGAGAATGGAAATGGGAAATGTGTCAAAGAGACAACAACCCGACCAAATAAAAAACAACAGCAGAGGGTCACCAACAGGTCTTCAATGTAGCGAGAAATTCCCGCACCCGGAGGCGTCCTTCAGCTGGCCCCTAAACAAATATATACTATTCCATTGATAATGAACGCCATGCTAATTTCCAATTTGTACACTAGAAACTAAAATTAAAATAATACAAGACTAACAAAGGCCAGAGGCTCCTGACTTGGGACAGGCGCAAAAATGCGGCGGGGTTAAACATGTTTGTGCGATCTCAACCCCCCCCCCCCCTATACCTCTAACCAATGAATGATGCATGTATGTCATTTCATGCGTTTTATCGAATGATGTGGTCCGCTGTTTTACAGATACAATTGCATATACAAAAGCCAATGATAAACGAAGCAAGAAAATGACATCAACGAACACCTTCGATTTTTTTGTCTCTCTGCTGCAAGTTCAAACACCCATATGAACGGATGGGTTTTCGGAAATTGAAGCATAACTTTGGTTAGTTCATATCAGTTTGATATAATTACAGAGTTTCAACTATTATATCCTGAAATAGCTAATAATAAGGAAGTACTATTTGATTTTGTTTTGACGACTTTAACGATTCTTTTAATTTCTGATTGTCCAATTATTATTGTCAGAGGTCAAAGATGTGAAGAAGGACTAGGAATGTGTCTATATGTCATTGAAAATGAATTTATAAAACTGGAAAGCGGTATATTTGAACAAAATTTAGAAAATGTACGAGAACAGCTGGCACTGAAACTTCATAAATCACATTTTGTCGTGATGTCGAACAATAAAATTATCCATTTTATATCAAAGATACTCAATATTTCTAAGGATGTGAAACTATGACCAGTGTTTAAATTCTGCAACGTACATTTTATTAATATATCACAAACAATTCTGTCCGAAGATAACATCATCTTCAATAGAATAACGGTTGTTCCGCAATATTGTATTTCTCTGGAAAATAGCACTATATCAAACTGTAAATTGCAACCCAACAAAATGTGTCTGTCGTATTCTGATGTTGGCATAATTTGTAGTGAAATTGCCTTCTACCTTTTTACTGTAGTTCTTCTCTGTTTTAGTAATTTTAGATACTAAATTATTCATATAATTTATACATTCAGCGATTGTAATATGTTCTTTATCAAGACTTTTCGACAACCTTTGAATAATGGAGGCAGGTAATTGAATGTTAAGAAGAAGCCGCTGATCCAGCCAAACTACTTATAGATTCATGTTACAGACAATAATATCATTGCACTAAGCTTGTTTTATTGATGTAATTTGATTAATGTCATTTAATCATTGTTAAACTCCTTTTGGCTCAATCACAAACTATATATATTATTAGTTGTTTAGACATTTTTTGTTGTTGTGAAAATGTGTCTTTATGAACTAGTTCCTTATATTGCATCTTTGATAGCTTGGGGTAAAATGAACGTTGCTTACTTTATTATTTAATAAGGTAAGATACGACACTGGTACATTAGTTATCTTAAAAATAGCACGTTTTACGTTATAATAAGCTTTGGAGAGTTTGTACGTTGTTATATGCACAAATTAAATGACACGCTTGATTTCTTTGACATCAAGTCAAGAGATACTGTCTTTTATATTTTTGTTAAACATGGTTCACACCAAAGCGTATTTCATAGTCGCAAATTTGAGTTTTTATAATAGAAAGTCAAAGTGACTGATTGATTAAATGAATATTTGTAATAATTTTAAGCCTACAAAAATATGATTGATAAAGAATTAAAATCATCAGGACATCAAAGACATAGAGAAATTATAATAATTGTACGCTATCCCCGTGTCTGTATATTTAAATGAACGTAATCTATGAATACTGGTTAAATTATGAAATCTGAGATTTTGTTACTGCCAATTAACTTTTGCTGCATTTTCATTTAAATATTCATATTTTGTTTCAAATAAAGTACGAAATTGAATAAAAGCAACTCGAGAAAGAAATTTAATTTTGAATATCGAAATATTAACTATAGGTTATGGAACAAAGGTTAAAGGATGCAAACAGATCATACGGGAATCAGGAGTCATATTTAATTCTCTAGTAAGTTCTTCGTTAAAACTAATCAACTTAATTTATCTCTCCTTATGACTAGTTTTGATATAAGTGGTTTCCCCAGGCTTATATCCACATCTCCGATTAAATCATTTGCTTTTTTATTCCACACAATAATCTTCAACAACATATCATCCTGTAATATAAATTCAAAGATATAACTACGTGAATAAATATGTTACCACATAAACTATCTACTAGTCAGTACACGATCTTCGTTCATTATGTTCAAATTCAAATTCAAATTATAAACAAGCTCGTTAAAATGTCGACAATGTTCAATGACATAATAAGGTGCAAATGTTTTTATATAACTACCAAATCGTTTAGTTGAAAAACGACATATGGTTATAAATAAGGTATGTCTATCCTTAGCTAAGTGGACCGACTGTGTTGAATAGCCAGTCAAGTTCGTCACAAACTTCCATTTGTTCTTGGCTAAGTATTGAACAACTGTAGAACCGACTGTGGAAGATTAAAGTGAATTGGTTTTTTTTATTATTTCACCATTTCTGAAGCCAAAAACAAGGAAACTTCAGCTCTTAGATAAAGGATTGATTCATACTGTACATCTTTAAATAAGTATTTTATAATCGAATGTTATCAATATTATGTAGGTATGAAAAACACAGCAGGATATATAACTGCATTGATACAGTAATTCGACAAAACATATTATCCACAGTCCATGTCTAAAGACCAACACTCACATCGTAGAGACCATGGAATTCACTTCAAACCTGTTAGTTACAAACTATACATCGGATTGAAATAGTTTAAATCTGTTTAACTTACAACGACACGATAAGAATAAGTATAGCCTATTAGACATAGCCAGTCTGGTTAATAGTTGTCTCGTTGACATCTTTGGGATACATTATTGTTAATGTTTTAAGAACGTTAACATTTCATCCAATGTTAAGACATTTTAAAACATGACACATACTCTTACCGTTAAACATTACTGAACTAGTCACTAACCTGAAGTTTTTGAATATTTTTTATCTCAAACTTTCCTCTTCCGCTGACCATAGATACGCTTTTTATCTTAAAATTCTAAAATAACAATCAGATCTCAAAGAAACTCAGTAAAATAAATAACAAGTTCATTGTTATTATAATTGTAGCCTTAAAAATCAGGTTCAACCCACCCATTTTTTCTTAAAATGCCCTGAACCAAGTCAGGAATATGGCAGTTGTTATCAAGTAGTTCGTTTTTGTGTATGTCGCATTAATGTTAGTTTTTCTTGCACTTCAGTGTTTCTGTTGTTTCCCTCTTATAGTTGATGCTTTTTCTTCGATTTAAGTTTGTAACCCGGATTTGTTTTCTCTCAATCGATTTATGACTTTCGAACAGGCGTATACTAATGTTGCCTTTTTAAAAAAAACCATTTGTATAAAATAAGTAAATTATATTACCAAAATATTAGTATTTATTAAGTTTCTTGGAAAAATCATGCGTCATTAAACGGTTAAAAAAATGATCACATTTTCTGTAGTATAAAGGCAACAGAAGTTGACTGGCGTACACTAAAATTGTTTTAATCCTTCAACGTAGTGTCAACGCGACCAAACAAGGAAAAAATATTAAAAAAACATAGAATGACTGTATTGGTTTTTTTTGCATCTTTTAAAATAGCATGTCTGTCAATCTAGAATTTAGGAAATTACTACGGCGATATGATTTCCTCATATAATGTTCTTCAACAGCTTTATCAGAGGAAGGGTTTGTTGCTGTTTTCTTATTAATGATGTGTATGCCATATGAACGTCATTGATTTGCCTTACTATTTATTATTAACATTAACGGTACGATTCTATTTCTCCAGATCGCTTAAATCATTGAAAAATCAAAGAACTATATACTTTACTACATTGATTGATTGATTGATTGATTGATTGATTGATTGAGAATGAGAAATTCAACCAGCAGTAGTACTCATACAATTAACGTTGTAGTGTATTCTTAATTTGCAGTGCAAACCACAAGAATTCAGGGACCATATACCTTCGATCACTTATAAAGCATTACTTGTGACAATTGTGTAGTGTTCGTTGTAATTAAGATTGAACAGATTTATGTATCTGTCGATAGCTGGCACATTAAAAACTTCAATATTTTATCATCAAATTGTTTCATACACAAGGACAGTGTTAACAATATTTAACAAGTTTGTGTACCTTTTCAAGTTGAAGAGTGTAACATTGTTATGTGTAGATCTCAATACTTTGGTAAAAAAAGACATTACTTCTAGTACTTACTGATGAAAAGTTTTCCACAGCAATATCGATGTCATCTAATAAAATAGTGTCACATTCTTTTATTATTCTAGTGTTGATATACATTGTCATCATGTTAAGGGTGTCTGCCTGACATTCCATAGACAACTTGATATTGGCTCCAGGTACAAAGACTTCTCTTGAAGGAGGAGGTGCTACGTATATATTATATATGATTATATTATCAATAAGGATATTTGACGTGTTGAAAGTTTGAATTAAAACATTTAGATTGATTTAAACTTTCTTGTATTAAAACATACATTTTGTGTCTTTAACTATTTAAAGAAAAGTTCATGATTTACAGCAGGGTATAACAAACTTTAATGCGTCAGCTTTTTTACAAAACCATGGCATCTTGCTGTTAAATATATACTAAATGAGTGTTCAAGAATTATATATAGTCAAACTTGTTTTAAGAGATTACTTAAGAGAGAGCAAAAAGGTGGTCTCTAAAGACAGGTGGTCTTTTAATACAGTTTCAATTTATATGAACTGTTCTACAGATGGATCTTAAATTGTCGGTCTTATAACATAGGTTTTTGCTGAATACAGGTGGGCACTTCAGCAGGTTTGACTGTATACATATTCTGCATCGCTACATGTATTGCTGTAAGTTAATGATACAATTACAATAATTTAGTTTCAATAAAAAAATCATTCTTTTCCATGGGCATAAAGTGATCCTTATTTCTCAAAATCTACTGGTGCAGTTGTAAGTCCTTTTGTTAGAAGTTCTGAATTTGGTTGGGGTTTCCGGATTTTTTCCCCATTTGGTTGTTAAGATCTAAAACTTTGAACACGAAGCCGTTATACTACGACATGATATTTAAAAAAAGATTTCTAAATAACAAAGTTCAGTATTTCTAAGATCATTTTAGTGGAAGACGGGATTTTCATTTTTGTTTCATTTTTTTACTTACAGAAAACACCATCAATGTGGTCATACACTTTTGTTGTTTCAATGCAAGGACGAATTATGTCAGCAAATGATCTTGGTTCGTTTAGTGTTGACGTGAACTGTGGTGTTTGATTTTCTTTGTATTTCTTCATTTCCTTTCCCAGATCTACAAATCATATGAAGTATATATACATGTACTTTTTGCTGAGTTTGTTTTCTATAGAAAATCATTAGCTAATAACAGGGATACTCTGGCTAACGCTGTTTACCGACTTAAATGTTAAAACAGCAGGTATGCAAGATAAATTACTTATAAAAAAATATGTACGCAAAGGTAAAAATAAAAGTTTTGAAAATTAAACTAATCGTTTAAAGACGTGAATTAAGATAACTAGAGTCAGTATCGCTCACTCATGTCTATGTACCTCTTCAACGTTGTTAGTTCACCTAAATAGCAATAACTCCAAAAGGATGTTCTCAGACAATTTTGTCCATGTTGACCTATTTTTAGATCTGATATTTTTCGTAAGGGCAATTACTCCTTTACAAAATTTGTCTGATAGTTTTGTGAATGTAAATGGACTTACCGGTCTCTGTTTTTTGTTTTGTTTTTTGTTATGTGGGGTCAATGTTAATTGTAGTTATTGTCCTTTACTTATGTAATAAAAAAAAATCTGGTAAAACGGTCATCTCTGTCCAAAAGATAATCTTGCTGCATGACTGTACACGATAAAAACTAGATGAAATAACTATGCTACCTTCTAGCACATTTTGCATAACACTAGTTACATCGGTTTTCTGCTTTATTCTTTGGTTAAAGTATTTTGCCAAAAGTCCATTTTGATTATTCTGATATGCAGACATTCCTCTACTCCTGAAAAACGAAAAAAGTAAAGGTTAGAGTTAAAAATTAAAGTATACGATATGATTATCAATTCCTGAAACAAAGTCAATATGTACCTTTTCAATTTTAAACTTATCAGAAGTTATGAAAATGGCTTGTATTGATATTCTGCATCACAAAACCACAACGTAGTCTTAACAAAAATTCCTAAATGCCTCTTTACACTAGTTTAATTACAAGTAAGTAATAGGTATTGAGGAACTGCGTGGTTCAATCAACAAACTTTTCAAAAGGCCATGGTAAAACAGGTACAAAAGCTGTTATAACTTGCCAAACATATGTTTCGTGCACGTCAACGTCTGATTTAACGTCTTTAGTCGGACATGACGTTGCTGACACAATTACTAGTATATATCCTGGACAGCTAAACGTGTTCACAAACACGAGGTTTACTGTCCGATGCAAGAGGTTCAGCGTAAATCAGTATTTTTAAACCTTAGTGTATCCTCTAGATCTACGAACAAATGAAAAGTTAAATATGCATTAACCATGTTTAAATCTTACGTAGAATATAAAACAACTGTGTTCCCATTTGTTGCTGGTTCATTTAGACTGTCAAAGGCCTGAGATTTAGCAATCTGTCGATTTGGGTTTTCATTAGAATTTCTGAAAAAAAATTATATACAAATGTCATTTCTATGCAACAGCTGTAAAGATAAAGAAAAACTAAAACTTAACTTGGTGTTTAAAGGTAGATTAGTGTCGTTTTGACTCTTGAATAGTATCTGTCATAGTTCAAAAAACTTATTAGTTCTTAAATTTATTTCTGTAAATCGCTAAGCAGATCTATTGAGTGTTTTCATAAAAGAATGAATTATTCTACCTTTAGCTGATGTGAGAGGTTCAAAGTCATACAACTATATATATATCTGAACAAAATTCAACATCTCAATGTACGGTTCATTCATTTTCGAAAACAATTACGACTTGATGATATATACAGAAAATAAAGAAACATTAATTTTGATACTTGAGCTTATTACCATACCGTATTCTGCATGTATCTAAGACCATAACCAGTAGAGCTGGATCAATATGTCGTTGACATTTATACAAAACGTCATCAGCACAAACACAATCGTTTGTCGTATATCCATGCACAGCGTCAGTTGGCACGAGATGGCATTTCCTTGATTCTTCAAAACCATGACCAAAAAAGCAAAATACTATGTACACATCTTTTCCAATTTGTTTTACAACATCAATGAACCAATCTATCGTTGATTTCATTTCTGCTTTGGTTAAATCTAGATAAGAAAATACCCGGAAACCAAGACCTTCAAATGTAGACTTCATTAATTCTACGTCTGCCTGTGGTACATTGAACAATGGTTTGTCTGCTAGGTAGTCGGCATTACCAATGATAAGTGCCACCTTTGCTTTTGCTGTAATTTAAAAACTCATATAACTACATATAAATTATAAATAAGAATATGTGGTACGATATTTAATAAAACGACTCTCCAGAAGAGATCAAATGACACAAATATCTACAACCACAGGTCACTGTATATCCGTAAAAAATAATTAAAACCTAGACGGCAAAGTCAGCTTTAAAATGCCCTTGTAGCCTTTACTAGTATATGGTAATTAATCTATACATTTCTGTACAGTTATGTCTTTATATCATTTGTATGAAGCAATAGAGTACAAATGTTTTACGAAAATCAAATGTTACAAAGTTGAATTAGTCCTTTTAGTGTCGTCCTTCAGATTTAACAATCATAACACATATCTTTTAAATAACAAACTTTATATACCTATATGGAGTTATTTTCTTTCAGAACGACAGGTTATTCTTATTCAGAATCAACCCAGACGATACCATGTTTCAATAAAATATGCTCAAAGGCATAAATAATGACCTGCGGTCGGTCTTTCATTTGATCAATCCTGATATCCCTCGGTGTGTTCTACGACAAGAAAAACCTTAAATATGAATTATCTATAACCTCAATTTTTAATCTAGTTGGATCGAATGCTCAATAATGACCCTCGTATATTCATCAGGAAAGAGTATAAACGACACATATATATTTTGAACCAACCGTAACAGGAATCGAATAAAAGGTTAATTTTGAACTTTAAATGATGTTCGAGGTTTGCCAATTTTAAAACAAATCTGATATTTTATTTTAAATTGAGCAGATTCTCTTATTTACTAACTTTGAAAATTGCTTATTTGTGTCTATTTCCCTAAATACTCACGTTCAAATCTTGAACCTTCGGGCATAAATTTCTTTGCAGATGTGTCAGTGCTTTCTGTGTTTTCCTGTCCTTCACGAAATGAACTAACATCATACAAAATAACATCCTTTTCTTCTACAAGTTTCAAAAAACGTTATAGTGAAAGAATATAAGTCAAACATTTGAATCTATAAATTCTTTTATTTTTTCTGAAGGATGCACATGTGACTAAGAAAACATTATCTAATCATTCTTAAGTCGAAGTGAGCATACGGCCGAGCAAGAATTAGTATTACTTGGCACGTTATGTCCTTTAATGTGTATTATTTAGTAAGACATCACATATGCACTTTTGAAGACATATATAGATTCTTAGTTTTTTGCTATATTTTTTTTTCGGGTAGTAAAAGAATGGAGTTTTCATGTGTACGCATCACTAATCGTTCAAATAGTACAACATTCTAAAATTTTATATTATTATTAAAGATTTTGTTTAGTCAATGATCAGTTTTTAAATAAAAAAGCATATTTATAAATCCCGTTAATACGTCATATAATTCAAAATATATCGCTGTAGTTTCACAGTTTATCAATTTTTGTTCAAATATGAATTATGTTGACCAGTATGTCTCTAATTGTTATAATTAAGAAAGACAATGGCAGGTTATGGGGTGAATATTACGTTTGGTTTCCATATGTTTAATTTGTTGAACCTTTTGTTTTTTCCATATGACTTTTCCTTGAAACTGTTATTTTTGCTATCTTTGCATTTTACATACAATTTAGTTCAAGGGAGTAAAGGAATCCCTCTTGTTCAAAGATATTCATGTTTTTGTGATTGTCTAGATATTATTATTTGGTTACGATGGTTAAGATAATTTTTTTTTTTTTGGTTTTGGGATGTTCAAGATATTATCTTTTTGTTTTGCGAAAGTCAAGATTTTCTCATTTTGTTATGCGATGGTTAACATATTTTATCATTTACGATGAGTATAGTAGTGTTAATGACAATTGGATGACTCTTGTGATGATAAAAAAAAAGCCTAAGCAACTAAATGAAAAATTACTACAAGAAAAATATTGTCACGTCATTCCTTTTCGGATCTCGACAAAAGAACATAAAAAACTAGCCTTAAATTCATTCTGCGTTTAGACATTCGAAATAAATAGAAATAATAATTGCAGATGTATTAGTTGTGCAAACCACAATTATAATAAATGGTGTCACCGGTATGGGGCGCCGAATGGGACTCTTGTGGTTTTGTACAAAATTCAATTCTGTCATAACAAAATCATTTTTGTCTTACAAAACTATGTGATACAGACTTCTTTAATGAGAACTTCAATTTTGTGATGACAAAATTCATTTTTGTAAACAAACATCGATTTTGTCATGACAAAATTCTTTTTTGTAGACAAAATTCTTTTTTGTAGACAAAATTCTTTTTTGTAGACAAAATTCTTTTTTGTAGACAAAATTCTTTCTTTTTGGTAGACAAAATTCATTTTTGTCATGACAAAAGTCAATTTTGTCAAAAAGGTATGCAAATATAAACTTATTTGCATACAACATTGATTTTTGTTACCTGATATGGAAATTAAAACACAAAAGTCAATTTTGTCTGACAAAAGTCAATTTTGTCTGACAAAGTCAATTTTGTCTGACAAAAGTCAATTTTGTTTCACAAAAGTCAATTTTGTCTCACAAAAGTCAATTTTATCTCACAAAAGTCAATTTTGTCTCACAAAAGTCATTTTTGTCTCACAAAAGTCAATTTTGTCTCACAAAAGTCAAATTAGGTGACAAAAGTCAAGTCTGTGTAATAAAAATGAATTTTGTCATAACGAAAGTGACTTTTGTCCACTGACAGATAATTTTGTATGACAAAATTTTAAATTTGTAGTATGTTACAAATTTTGTTAAACTGAACTCATTTTTGTTGAACAAAAGTCACTTTTGTCCGTACAAAATTGAATTTCGTGTACAAAACCACAAGAGTCCCTTTCGGCGACCCGTAACCGGAAGAGCTATGTTAAACAATTATGTATGGTACAGTTTCTTTGCTTATTTTCAAGTTTTTAGGAAATAACAGGTCTTCGCTATCAAATTTTTGAATTATTCACATAGTCTGCTATTCTTTCATTGAGGTGATATCAATGGTTTTTAGTTACCATTAATATGACGTCTTTCTCACAATTTGGAAGCATACGTTAAATATTCATTTCCAATCACACTTACCGCATGTAGGTAATTTTTTTAATGTTTAAAACATACCTTCTATAGGTGGTGTCACCGATACCGAGGTTCGAGATGTGAACAAAACTGTATGCCGTTGATTGCCATTATGAAGCCTACAACAGTATGTGCCATTATCTGGTTGCCTAAAACAAAAATGCATGAAATTAGATTTTTGTATTGTTCCATATGTCAATATTTAACAATTCTAATTATTAAATACTAGTATAACAAACATAAATATGCATTTAGTATATTGTTACAGAGTTGTTGCAAATGCCAGCTTACTAAATTTACCTGAATTTTATAAATTACTAATATTCTAAAAGGACATAACCTATATGGAATTATCAATATGCAGATATTTGCATAGATACACAAAGATGTGGTATGAGTGCCAATGACACAACTCTCACTCTTAGTCATAATTTAAGAATAAGGAAATCATTTTCGGTCTTCGCAACGAAACATTCGCTCACACCGAACAGCAAGCTATAAAGGGCAACAAAAAGACTAGTGTAAAACTCTGACGCAATATAATTGTAACATCATAAAAAAGGGGTCGATATGTAAAACAGTATCAAAAAGACAACTTTAACAATAGACCAATAACGCAAGTAAACATGAAAATTTTGTTGTAAGGAGAACATGGAAAACGGAAATATTTTTCACAAAACACTAGTAGTATAAAACCAGAAGTGGAAACTTATGAAATATAGCTTATCTTAACCTTGACAAAATTTCATCAAACTTAATTAGGACATATTAATCAAGATAACGCTCGGTGAACGTCATACGTCCGGTTTTTCTATATCAATCTTTTTAGGAACGCTTAACCCAAATGATTTAATAACCACTATGTTTGAATACATGAGGAGCACATGATCAAAGAGACCCAAACCTTGAAGAAGTCAGTACTTATAAAAGAAGCATACATCCCCTACAGAAATTGATCAACTTACTTGTCGTCCTCAATGATATCGGTACCCCAGAAGTCTATATATGTATGCTGATATAGAATACCATTGATATGTTACCTTTCTTCAAATTTCCTATTTATGAAATGTTGAATTGTTCGCTAACACTAATATTGTCGTACCCCAAAGGAAATTTTCTGAGTGTGATGCTCTTCTTCGTTTGACATGCACTTCTGTTTTAATTCACGTTCCACTAGTTTAGTTTAAACATATTTATTTATAGTGGATTGGGAAACAAGTTTTGCAACTTATATTAATCCCTTTCCACTTTGCGGAAACTCCACGTTCCACTGATGTGCCTTATATAGACGTGCTTCTGAAGTAGCAAGCTATAAACCTGGTATCTTTGTTTTTCAATTGGAGTATAGAAACAAGTAAAGATATGTGTAAATAATATAGCTTACATGCAAGTTTAACAGAAAAAAAGTCAAAAATGTACCTTGCAATAACTATTTTGAAAATATTATTAGTTTCAGCTCGTAGTTTCTCCCATTCACCGCCGACGTTTTTAAACCATTGGTATCTTGGATAAGGAAATCCTTTCCCTTCTACGTGAAGATGTAAGGCTGTTCCCTCATTAATTGTTTTATGCGATGGTGGTTGCTTAGTGATTACAATAGGTTCTGAAATTAGATATAATGAATATTATAACCTTGAAATTGGTTTGAACTTTCCTGCACATCTATATTGTCATATAAGACATTTATATACTAAGTATACGGTAAACCTAAGCTTACACCTTGAAAGTCATTTATTCTAAAATTATTACCTATTCACCAAATTATTTTCTGTGGCTTACCTAATACCCAAAACTTGTTCTACATTTAAAAGCTATATAAAGATACCAAATGTTTTGTCAATTTTGAAGAAACATTTAAATGGAAATCAACTATAGTAATAACAGATGCTTTGGATCAGAAAAATCAAACACTGCATACCATATTCTTTGATGTCCATCAGTAAACTTTCTAGCCGTAACTGGTCGAGTAAATGGACAAGTTCAAAAGCTACCATTCCATAAGAGCCCAATCTCCATAGCATTGTTTCACTAGGACTATTGCTCCTTGAGAAATGATTGACATCTATAGTACTAAAAAAATAATTTAAATATATTTCAGATATGAAAACAAGCGCATTACATATGCTATATTAGTCACGCTGTCCCATCTAGAAATAAAAACAACGCAGTTTGTACAATTGCATGCACAATGTTCTATAACTGAATTTTAATTCTTTTAAAACTGAGGTTAACTACTAATAATCATATCTAATTCTGAACAAATGGCGTGTACATAAAACTGCATACCTTTCCTTTTTTCAAGTTTTCCTGGTTTTTATAAAAGAATTTTTTCCTTTGAAGATAAGTCAGAGAAGATTCTGGCTGGTCTTTGGGTGAGATCAGATACAGAGCGTAACAAGATCATTAAGTATTAACAAAGTTGTTTCCACTCAGCAAACCAAGAGTATGTAGGCTTGAATTTCTAAATCGTTTAAAAGATATAGTCCTCCCAATTTTATGATTTCTTTCGCTCTTGCATAGCCATATACTTTTTCCGTATACTAAAAAGTAGCGTTCTTAATTTTTTTTTACCATAATCTTCGATATAACTCTGATTTATATTTAAAAGTAAAAAAAGCAGTGACATCACCAAGGGAATTGGATTTTCTATATCATTTAAAATGATGTTCTTGTATTCCTGGGTAACAAAGTTGTTTATTAAAATCCAATTTTACAGTTAAGTATTTTTTCTTTAAAATGCTGTCTTACTTTTTGAGCTAGGTCCCTTAAAAAAGGTAACTAAAAACTGACCAGGGCAAATGTATGCTTAAAACTTGTACAACTTTTTTTCATTTTATATGAAAAATAATACAAATTATGCAGGCATACTAAAATTTTTATGGTACCGCATCGGGAAATCAAGTGGCTTGATCAATAAACCATGTACAGTTCCTAAAATCTAATCTGAATGAGATTAATGGTATTTATCAATTCGTTTATTTATTTTTAGTGGGGGCTCGATTGATTTCACATGCACTTTAACTGTAAAGATTCAAAATGTTAATTGTTCAAACCAGATCTACGTGCATTCCGAATTGGTTTGCCAGTATTGAAGCCGTTATTACAGAATGAAGTTAATTCTCTAAATTATTTCCTATTATGTGTACCTGATTATTCCATAAATTGAAATGTATGAACTTATTACATTCTCTTCCAAACCAATATTTATCTCAAAACCATGACACGTTTTAATTTTTTTCTTTCACTAATTCTAGAGCATCATCACTGTGAAGTATCTCAATTTGCATATATACTTATGTCGTATCTGGTGTGGTGTGCTTTTAAATATTTGGTCTACAGCGTACTCACTGCAGTCAATATTGCTCACACACTAAAATTAGAATCGAACATCAGGGCTGTACCTAAACTTGTTTTATTTTGTTCAAAATATTTAATTCATTTCTTACAATGTATCTTACCTTACATTGTAAATTGATTTTAATTCTGAAGCTTTTGCTAAAAACTCTTTCCAGTTACATGTCTTTGGATTTCCATCAAGTGTTGTGCAGATATTCAATGTTATAGCAAATTTCAGTTCAACTATATTTGTATCTGGATGTACACCTTTCAGATTTCGACATTGCTCTAAAGTTAATCCATTTCTCCTCATCTTCATTTAACGAACAATCAAAATCCTTTTACCACAAATTGTATAATTCATGTCAGTTCTTCATACAACCATTATTATGGCTGAAATTATAGAAAAGTTCATCGTAACATGAATCTGAAATTAAATCATGAAAACTTTGAACAAATATGAATCTCAATCATATACAAATTAAAAACGGTGTACCAATGTTTGTAAATGGACGTAAAATTTTCGAAAAACATAAAACAGAAGATAGTGAAAATTAGATTATCAAATTTACTGTACAATTAAGGGTATGTACGTTATTTCCATCGTAAGTGTTTTTTGCATGTTATATATATTCATGACGATTTTCCTGTAGTTCTTGTGCCGACGTGTTATTGTATTTCGTTTTCAGAATCTTGAAGTTATGTGCATACACGTAGTCAAAACAATCATAGGAAATAATGGCTGAAAAAAGTAGAATCACAAAAATACTGAACTCCAAGGAAAAGTCAAAATGTCCCTATCGAATCGCAAAATCAAAAGCTCAAACACATCAAACAAATGGATAACAACTGTCATAATCCTGACTTGTTACAGGGATTTTTGTTGCGCTTCAGTGTTCAGTTGTTTCGTTGTTTTCCTCTTATTGTTGATGTGTTTCCTTCGGTTTAATTTGTAATTTGGATTTGTTTTCTCTCAATCAATTTATGACTTTTGAACAGCGGTATACACTGTTGCCTTTTTTACCACACAAAATCAACTCAGAGTACAGACAAACCGATGAATAAAGAAAAGTTGCTGGACCTAGATATATAAAAATGATATGCAATTTATGTTTCAGGAAATACAAAAAACTTGAATTTTTATTTGGGTGTCTACTGATGAAACCAAACTAAACTCTGACCGCTTAAATCGCCCACAGATATCTATTGTCCATCTATTGTCCATAAATCAAAACAACTTGCAACATTTATAAAAGTAGGGGTGCTTCTAAAACCTCTTTCACAACTTATTTTACTTTTACACCTTCTGCAGAAATTTCATTGAAAAATGAATAGCAAAATCCAGTTAAATGTTTGACACTTTGAAACTTAAAATGCATTTAGATTTCAATTTACTGGATTCAGACATGCTGTAAAACTTTTCCAGGTTTAAAAGTTTGGCTGTATTCAGAGTGATAAGTGTGGTGCAATGACGGCTTTAAATGATTATGATGAACTCTGTCTCACTACCAAATATGTTTTTGTGATCTAAAATCTCTAGATACAGGTATAGCTGTCTCTTCTGTTATTTAGCCAAATATGGCCGTTTCTCTTTTATTATCATATTTGAGAGTGAACTGCATGGCGGGTGATGCATTATTAGCAGAAGACGCTTATTCTGTAAACGCACCCGGTATCATGTCTTTTAGATTATATGTGATTAACCAGATTTGAACATTGTTCAACTATGCCGTCGTCTTAATGTAATGAAGTTCTCATATATTTTTCTATTAGTTCTTAGATGAAAAATGTTTTGCCTTTCAAAATAGTTTTTCATCCCCACATTCATGTCAATAAATACTCTATTTAGACATTTTTTAGATAACACTCCTTCATATTTTTTTTAAACAAGGCCGACTTACTTTTATACTTAAACCATTGACATCCCGTCATGTGCAGTATTGTCATTACTTCAGAGAGATAACACATTGTGGGGAGTCGCACTAATAGACAGGTAGCCAACTCATTTTATATTCACGATAATTATTACATCTTAAAAATAAATGAATTAAAAAAGAGGAACGAAAGATACCAGAGGGACAGTCAAACTCATAAATCGATAATAAACTGACAATTCCTGGTTAAAAATGAAAGAAGACAAACTGACAAAGAAGAGAACACATGACACAACATAGAAAAACTACGGAATAAGCAACACGCACCACACCAAAAACTAGAGCTGATATCAGGTGCCCCGGAAGGGAGAGTATATCCTGCTCCATATGTGGCACCCGTCGTGTTGCTTATGTTAAAACAAATCTGGTAAATAGTCTAATTCGGTAGGTCACATTCATGAAAGGAAAGGGGATTGTAGTTACGACGTAAGAAACATATCTGATATCATTTGTGAAACGGTTGTTCCATAACGGTCAACCATCTCGTGATGACGTCCGTAAAATTTACGAAAGGATGATTTCCACTTCCCCATTTAGAACTCTTGGTTTAATAGCTTCTTTGTGAGCAGCAGTCCTCTAGCAAGAAAATCATGATAGGAAATGCACGCACGGGAATATTGTATCAATTGGGAGATATATACCCCGTATGCAGGTGCTGCTGGAATGTTGCTACTTAGAAATGGAAAGTTCACAATTGGAAAGCTGAAATCATCTCTTTTGTCGTAAAGTTTTCTATATAGTGGAAAGTAGAGCTAAAGGATATTGCTACGTCTGATCTTCCTTCCTAAAAATTCCTGTATGAAGTCAGCCTCATAATAATAAAAAAAAAGTCGGCAAGAAGAGGGGCACAATTGTTTCCCATTGGAATGCCAATCTGTTGGAAAACACGTCCTCCTAACGTTACACAAATGTTGTCAATTTGTCGTTAAAGTGAGGAAATGTTCTTTTTAAATTCATATCTTGATAAAACACGTATGATTTATTAAATAGACATACATGCAGAAGTAATGGCTTACTTTATCAACTTCTAGCCAATATACATTTTAGTAAATTTCACCCAGTTGATCCGGCATGTCCGGTGATATTAAACAACTATTTGTATTTATTTAATCAAAGCACACTCTATTCAGTTAAATCCCATCCTATTTTACAAGGTGATTTTGAAATGTTCATACATTTTCTTCTGTTGTGTATCAACGTATACATTAACATAGCTGTACCTGAAACAAAGGACATTTCTCACACGTCAGTTTGGATACAGATTTGTTACTAAACTTAAACGAAATGATTGAGCATGAAAAGTAAAATAACAGAAAAATACTGAACTTTAATGAAAATTCATATCACAAAGTCCCTAATGAAAGGGCAAAATCAAAAGCTTAAACACATCTAACGAATATGGAAAATAACTGTGATATATCTGACTTGGTACACCCATTTTCTCATTTAGAAAATGATAGATTAAACCCTGTTTTTTAACTAGCTAAAGCTCTAATCTATTTATAGTCGCATAAAATTCCATTATATTGACAACATTGTGTGAACAAAACAAACAGACGTAATATTAGGTAAAAAGGGGTACAGGAGTCAACATCGTATTATTGTCCTAATCACTATAAAATCAAATAAATATGTCAACGACAAAAATATTACATAAAGACAAGGCACATGAACTAATATTATAGACAGAAATACAAAATATAACCACAGCATAAAAACATGTTGTCGGGATAAGTAAGTTTTTAAATCATTTTGTGAATAAAGGATTTCCAAAAGCCAACGAGAGAACCACCGACATAATTTGCAAATAGAAAGCGAATTTGACAATTATATATAATAGCAAATGCTCAGCAATTCAAGCACCCCCTCTTTGGAACGGTCCCCGTTAAATTCATAAAACAAAATCAATTAAATACACTTGACAACATTCTTTTATACATTTGTTTTTAAATGTAGCTCCCTAAATCTGTAATTTATACTTTTAATAACACAAAATACAACTTACTTGAACTGCTGATATTATACAATACAGTGTTGTGTAATTACTTCCAGGAAGCCAATTCAAATTGGGAATTCCCACTTCAATACACATTGTCATAATATAAAAATATCGCATATTGATTTCATGATATCATTTAATTTTGAAAAAATAAAAATAAAGAGGAAATTAAATCATAAAACACATTTGTCTATTCACGGTAGTAATCGCTTTATCTATTTGCTTATTGTGGATTTCTTTTGATTGAATTTCAGTTCTCTGCTGCACACGTACATGACTGACTCAGTTCTCTGCTGCACACGTACATGAATGATGTAGATTTGATTGTAACATGATTAAACTGTTCTCCTTTTCGACCATGTAGTTTGAAAAGAATGTGTATTTATTTTGTTATCTGAGGTATTTAAATATGCTCATAAACTTGGGTAGTATTTAAAATAAACATATCGGTGTTGGTTCATTGGCCATGTTATTCATGTTATTATTACAATAAATTGCTTCCCACAAAAAGTAAAATCTCAAAAAATACTGAACTCCGAGGAAAATGCAATTGGAAAGTCTCTAATCACATGGCAAAATCAAATGACAAAACACATCAAACGAATGGACAATAACTGTCATATTCCTGACTTTGTTCAAATGTAGAAAAAGGTGGAAAGAACCTGGTTTTATCGTGCTCAACCCCTCACTTTTACAAGTCTCATTAAATTTCGTTATATTTACAACGATGTGTTGTGAACAAAACAGACATAATAAATAAAACAGTCAAAATATAGGTACAGCAGTCATCACAAACTATGTTAAAGAGCTTCATTATGATCTATTAAAACGTTTATTGCATTTGAAGACTCTGAAACCAGAGAAATGTATGAATAAATTTTAAAACTAAGGTGTCTATGACATATATTACATATTAATCGATATATTCTCTCAAAACAAAATAAAATACAGGCTTTAATACACTACTCATTTCTTATCCAAACGTAAAGTATATTAGGCGGAATATCTCTGCAAATATGACTTAAACAAATGATTAATAATATTATATTAATTAATACATGTAATATTAATACTTGTAACATGTTCAGAGACACAAGTTATGTTTCAAATGCACTCATAATCTGGATTTTTAAAAAGCATCAAGTGTGAAATTTTCTAAACAAATGCTTGTCTTATAAATACTTCTAATCACTGAAAAGCACAGCAATTGAATGGAAGAATGCTTATAAGTGGACTGACTAATTCAGAAGTTATTTGTCGATTCTCTGAGGAATCAACCCTTTTACTTACAAAGGGAGAGGGGTACGGCTTTTTGTTTGAGTCAGAAAAATTTCGGGACATATATTTTAGTTTTTTAACTTATAAATGTATTTTTTTCATCATCAATATGGGAACCAGAATATTTATTAAAATCAAAACAAAGCCTTCCCCTCATTTCTTTATCAGTGTATGTAAAGTGCGGATCCTAAAATATCATTTTTACTGTATATGCCATAAATGTCTAATGTAGAATGATAAATAAACAGACGAACTTTTTTTAATTTTAGAAGAAAATGAAGAAAATTAGTTAAAATGTATATGTTCAGAAATACATAATACTAATAAAACAAAGTTAGAGATGCGAGCGGGGTTTTATCGCGCCTAAAGCCATCCAGCTGTGAAATATATACCAAAATAGGTGAATATTTAGGACATTTCACGAACAGATCGTGCAGGTGCTTTATAACTAACAGGTGATATGTTGTTGCAGTAAAAAATATTCATTTAAATACAATTATTAAAGTTGTATAACGTAGAATATGTTTTGTCTTTCAGTTTCTTCATATTTAACTAAATTCCACTATGATGATTTCGTAATGCTAGTCATGTTTACTGTCGAATAATGATACTATTCTTTCATTTTCACTGTGGAGCGAATCATTAGTATTGTATATGCGGTGCATTTTCACTGTATATATATTTTTTTTTTTATCTATTACAGCTCATTTCTTTAAGCATGTAGAGCAAGACTTTAGTTGATTTGCTTGCTTTTTTTTTATTGGATAATCATTATGATAACACCCAATTTAATTCAAATATTAAAAATACAGTTTAAACTATGCCTAGTTATATTGTTTAAAAATGTCAATCTTATTTACAAAGTTTGTATACACAATTATACAAACAAAGCAAGCAAGCCAACCAAAGTTTTGCTTTACATGCATTAGAAATTAGCTGTAAAGCCTTAATTTAGCCGACTTGCTCAAACAATAGATAAAGTAAGAGAAAGATTTGATAAAATTGAGGAAAGTTTGGTTTTAAAACACTCTAATAAATTCAATAGAAATAACATTTATTTCAAATGTATTCCATTTAGTGTCTTATAAAGCGTATAGGGATCTTTATCCTTATTTTTTTTATCCATTTCCATGACACTTCACCACTAATTACGTACTACATCTTGATATAGATTGCACCTTTGTTTTCCCGTTTAAAAGGTTTTACACTGGATCCCTTTATAACTTGCTGTTCGGTGTGAGCCAAGACTCCATGTTGAAGACCGTATGTTGACGTATAATGGTCTACTTTTATAAATTGTGACTCGGATGGAGAGTTGTTTCATTGTCACATACGACATCTATATATGGCTCAAAAACAAAACGAGACGGGATAAAAAGGGATAAAAAAATCTACGCTCCTTTTTTAATATATTTATAATGGGCTTAATATGAGTCAAAATAGAGTAAAAATAGTGGGTCGTATTTGGGTATAAGCGTCACGCCGGATTGCCGATTTTTTGCAAGCGTGACAGGTGAAAGTCAAATGATTGTGTAGTGAAAAACGGGAAATAAAGTCTAGCGGGACACGGATAATAACAAAAAATTAGAACTGCATAGTATAAGCGGGATGCGGGAATCTGACAATACAATACTTGTAAGCGGAATACGGGAATCTGCGAAAACAGTAAGCGGGATCCGGGATCAGAACCCCCCAATGAGACCCCAGAATAAGATATTTTTGTATATTCATCCTATTGTTACAGTCATGCCTTCAATAACAAATGTATCCAGTGCATGCATTTTTTTATATTTTTGGTCCTTTTTTCAATTTTGTGGGGTCCAAATTTATAGACAAAAGTCCTTTAATATGGATATTTGGAATTCGTTGACATGCTGAATCTAACCGTGTATCTAGTTTGGGGATTGTTTGCCTAGTTGCTGAAATAGTCCACATAGAGTTCCAAAGGGTCTAAAATCAACAAAAATGAATTGTAGAATGCATTTCGTGTACAATAACCCAAATGTGCATGGTTTTACCTCTGCGGTAGTATCCATTCGCGGATCTAGAATTTTTCATAAGTAGGGCCAACTAACTGCCTAAGAGGGCCCCTGCTGTCACGCTCCAGTGATTCCCTATATAAGTTAAAATCAAGGAGAAACGTAATCTGAAGAATACAATATGACATTTTGAGAATCGCTTTTGTTACAAGTTTGAAAAGCTATATATTTGATGAGGAATGAATGAGGAGTTTATATTTCAATTTGAAAATACATGTATCATAAATCCTAAAGTCATCAACTAAGTTTTTTTTCATTTGTTGCAAGTGCATTCATCACATAATTCTACAATAAAAATTCCTCGCATCTTTGAAAATTCTACATTAATAATGACTGCACTAACAGTGATAATTCATCGCATCTATAGTTAAAATGGATCGCTTTCAATAATCGATATGCTATATTATGATGCTTTTATAACACTTATTTGAACTTTAATGCTATGTTTGTATATTATAAAGACATATCACAATGAAAATATGTTAAAACTTAAATTACTTAAAATCCTTTAACTTGATATTTTCAAAACGTAAACAAATACAGTTTTCCCATGATCCTTTATTCTACAATAGACATACCCGCATATAACAGTAAAAATGAACTAGCTGGATTCGCACTTTATATACACTGTTTATATTGAGTTCAATTTTGCTTCAGTAAAATATTGGTTTTATAATTCAACAATATCTACGACATTTCCATGACAGTTGCATCATTTGGCCTACATGTCAACAGGCCAAATGCATGTCTGGCGTAATAAATTAACATTCTGGTATCTTTAATGAGTTTCTACATCTACGATTGATTTAAGCTAAAAGTATTATAAACTATGATATAAAAGCTAAGGTTTCAAATGCATGGTGGACTATATATTTAC
Source organism: Mytilus trossulus (assembly GCF_036588685.1). Taxonomy (NCBI): domain Eukaryota; kingdom Metazoa; phylum Mollusca; class Bivalvia; order Mytilida; family Mytilidae; genus Mytilus; species Mytilus trossulus. The sequence continues at coordinate 19,975,362 of NC_086376.1, forward strand.
AATCATCGCTAACTTTTTATCTTGTCAAATGTAACTTCTGTTTTAGGGAATTAAGCAGTTTTTACTTTTGTGTTGAAGAGCCAATGTCTAACTGTGTTTTGACTTCTGGATATATATTGCATTCGGGGACTTCCAGGAAACTTCAACATTTCAAATAAACAGAGTTCAAATATTTACTTTGATTTTATCAGAGATCTGACAAAGAAATGGTAGTATATCAGATAGGGTTATTAATCTTGAGAGCTTTGTGTATTCAATAAACAATAGCAAAGTCATATCTTACTTCATTAAAGTGAATTAAGTTATACCAGCAAGTCATCTGCGATTATTATTGATTTCAACCTAAAGCTTGTGACAAAGTAGTCTTAGTTTCAAATTGATTATATAAATATGCGTGAATGTACTTTGTATTAAAAGAAAAATAAATAAAACCAAATCAGACCAAACAAAAATAGACCATAACTTTATTTTATCCTTTTTCATTAACTTAAATGTATTGACTTTCGGATTCAAATTAAAACATAATTTCTCACCTTTTCACACAGGCATTTAGGCGATTGGAAAGTGTAATTCCTGGTGCAGGCGACTACTGTGGTGCCATTCGGAAATAATAGTAGAAAACTCACACCATAGGTGAAAAGAAAGCGACACAGAAAAACAATAGAACACATAACACAATATAAAAACCTGCAGATTGAGCAACACGAACCCCACCAAACACTGGGGTTGATCTCAGGAAGGTTAAGCAATCTTGCTCTACGTGGCAACCGTCGTGATGATCATGTTAATATTATAATCCTGGTACTTTTGATAACTATTTACACCACTGGGTCGATGCCACTGCTGGTGGACGTTTCGTCCCCGAGGGTATCACCAGCCCAGTAGTCAGCACTTCGGTGTTGACATGAATATCAATTATATGGTCATATTATAAATTTTCTGTTTATAAAACTTTGAATTTTTGAAAAACTAAGGATTTTCTTACCCCAGGAGTAGATTACCTTAGCCGTATTTGGCAAAACTTTTTTGGAATTTTGGGTCCTCAATGCTCTTCAACCTTGTATTTGTTTGGCTTTTTAACTATTTTGATCTGAGCGTCACTGATGAGTCTTATGTAGACGAAACGCGCGTCTGGCGTATAAAATTATAATCCTGGTACTTTTGATAACTATTTACACCACTGGGTCGATGCCACTGCTGGTGGACGTTTCGTCCCCGAGGGTATCACCAGCCCAGTAGTCACAGTCGGTGTTGACATGAATATCAATTATATGGTCATATTATAAATTTTCTGTTTATAAAACTTTGAATTTTTCGAAAAACTAAGGATTTTCTTACCCCAGGAGTAGATTACCTTAGCCGTATTTGGCAAAACTTTTTTGGAATTTTGGGTCCTCAATGCTCTTCAACTTTGTATTTGTTTGGCTTTTTAACTATTTTGATCTGAGCGTCACTGATGAGTCTTATGTAGACGAAACGCGCGTCTGGCGTATAAAATTATAATCCTGGTACTTTTGATAACTATTTACACCACTGGGTCGATGCCACTGCTGGTGGACGTTTCGTCCCCGAGGGTATCACCAGCCCAGTAGTCAGCACTTCGGTGTTGACATGAATATCAATTATATGGTCATATTATAAATTTTCTGTTTATAAAATTTTGAATTTTTCGAAAAACTAAGGATTTCCTTACCCCAGGAGTAGATTACCTTAGCCGTATTTGGCAAAACTTTTTTGGAATTTTGGGTCCTCAATGCTCTTCAACTTTGTATTTGTTTGGCTTTTTAACTATTTTGATCTGAGCGTCACTGATGAGTCTTATGTAGACGAAACGCGCGTCTGGCGTATAAAATTATAATCCTGATACTTTTGATAACTATTTACACCACTGGGTCGATGCCACTGCTGGCGGACGTTTCGTCCCCGAGGGTATCACCAGCCCAGTAGTCAGCACTTCGGTGTTGACATGAATATCAATTATATGGTCACATTATAAATTTTCTGTTTATAAAACTTTGAATTTTTCGAAAAACTAAGGATTTTCTTACCCCAGGAGTAGATTACCTTAGCCGTATTTGGCAAAACTTTTTTGGAATTTTGGGTCCTCAATGCTCTTCAACTTTGTATTTGTTTGGCTTTTTAACTATTTTGATCTGAGCGTCACTGATGAGTCTTATGTAGACGAAACGCGCGTCTGGCGTATAAAATTATAATCCTGGTACTTTTGATAACTAATTACAACAATGTAATAGAACATACCATTATAAAGAAATATATAGGGTTGCACTATCAACGAACAAAACAAAATTGTTTTTCACCTATTTAGATGGAGTCTCTTTTATAATTTGTTGATATTTATGAATTTTCCAGCAAGTTTTACATATTTTGGCTACAATTAATGTCACATTACCTAATGTCTGCTTGGGTTGATCATACAGTAATATTGTGAATATTACGTTATAACGTCACTATAGACAACTATCACCGGAAGTTAAGTTAGTAACGTGACCAGTTTTAACCCACCATAGATAATACCTTCTCTAAGTCAGATTGACCAGTTTTAACCCACCATAGATAATACCTTCTCTAAGTCAGATATGTGAAAGGTGTTTTTCACTTGTTCTCTTGATTGATAGCGTTTGACTGTAAGTTTTTATGTACCTCCCTTGTTTGGTCTTGGACTTACTATTTTTTGTAATATTTTTATAGCTAACAAAACCTCTAACGTGTTTGACAGTCGCATAGATTTCCTGTATATTGTCAACGATGTGCAAACAAGGCAAAAGGCATTGCTATGCGCTTACTTTTCTGCATTGGCTAGAGGTATACGGGGAGGGTTGAGATCTCAAAACATGTTTAACCCAGCCGCTTTTTCGCGCCTGTCCCAAGTCAGGAGCCTCTGGCCTTTGTTAGTCTTGTATTATTTTAACTTTTCGTTTCTTGTGTGCAATTTGGAGATTAGTATGGCGTTCATTATCACTGTACTATATATTTGTTTAGGGGCCAGCTGAAGGACACCTCCGAGTTGCATTGAAGACCTGTTGGTGACCTTCTGCTGTATGGTCGGGTTGTTGTCTCTTTGGCACATTCCCCATTACCATTCTCAATTTTATAATAGGTACAAATGTCAAAAAATGGGGTACAGCATTCAACATTGTGTTATAATCCTAATCACTGAAAAATCAAATCTGACATGAAAAACCAAATATATTTGAATCTATGGTTTGTTCCATTTATTCGGATAACAGTTCAAAATCAAGAAGATTTTTTTTATCTGGAAGGTAGGCGGCAAGATGGAATTACTCTCGTTAAGAAAACGTTTATAGATCTGTAATACTATACAACTGCAAATCATTGTGTCTTCACATAAAAACATTCAAAAGCTGGATTCTGTTTTAAACATCTTTCTCCTATATATTGATATATGTTCGTTGGTTCTTATAGATAGTTGTCCCATCGGCAATTATACTATTCTATTCAAAGCAAATGCACTTTCAAGTCATGTAAATGTTACTTCTTCATATGAATCATAGTCGTCCGAATTATTGCGAAAATAGTAACTTCTTAGAGCTGTCGTGATGTTTTTTTAAATAATTAAATAAATGCTCATGTATGTACACATTTATTCTCATCACTGACTAGTTTTTATCAAAGGTTATTTGTAAAGTAATGTATAAAGTATTTTAAGTCTTCTACTGGAAGAAATATAACACAATAAAATGATATAAAAAAATACCTTAAATTGCTCACCATATCTCAGAATGATAACTGAAAATAATGTCCATAGTCACCTTGATGCTAAGTATACAGAAATCTATTTGGAAGATTTGATAAAGTGTATCTCATCATAAAGAGTGTTATAAGCAGGATATTATATGCAAACTATCAAATGCAGCCGTCTTAGACTTGTAGTGAAGTTAGAATGTTTGCTGTCTGATGAAGTTCTCCCTGTTAATTTGACATATAAAAAGGCAACAAATGTGATTGGTTAGCTTTTTTGTATATGCTAGTAGCAATTTTGTGTCGTTAAATAATAATCAATATGTTTTCTTTTTATCTATAATAACTTATTAAGTACACATAAAACTACACTTTCCTTACCACTGAATCCATTTTACCATAGTTTTTTTTTCTTAAAAGTGGCAATAAGGAGTCTTTACCCTAATCAATGTAAAAATTATATCTCTCCGAGTCCTTTGTTTCTATGTCCCCATACAAACATTGCTGTTACCCATATGTTAACCAGGAACGGTAACAATGTAAACAATAACAATTTTTAGTCAAAGGCTCAGATTAGCGAAACCCTTGAGCCATCATGAGGAACTTTAGGTAATTGAAGAATCTAGCTGAGAGTAGTTCTAGTGAGTTGCTAAAAGACAGGCAATTTGTATTCCTTTCATTTTCAAAAATAGAGATTTTTAAAAAAAATTGCTGCTATCATTGTACCTTTCATTTTGGCATAAAAAAGGAGGATGAACATATAACTTGTTAATTTTGTTTACCAGAACTTCACTAAATCGTTATCAAGAAAAAAAAGCAGACTCATTTAGAGGTTCCACTACCCATATTTCGTAAATGGTAGCAACCATCCTTGCTGTGGTACAGATGGGCTTTAAAAACAGTGAAATGAGGTAGACACAACCAGCAGTAATACACATTGATTCTTAAAAATTCTAAATTTCAAAACACATTCATTTAAATTTTGCAATAATGTCAACAATTTTTCTACACTCAATATTTCTCATGCTAAAATAATAGAATCGACATCAACCAATTTATTTGTTCTTTTACTAAAATTGAAAGGTAAATAAAACATTTGAAATGGACAACTTTCAAGTTATCCTATGACAAACCTGTTAACCAGTTTCCCCATCGCCAACTTTGCATTTATTGTATCAGGAACATACCACCTACTCCATTATAAGGTGTTTCTTTTGATGTGTTATGGCATGTTTGATCATATTATGAATACTTCATTATCAGGAGTGTTTTAATAAGGCAATTTTGCTCAGCAGGATGATGATAAAGAACTACTTAAATTGACAGTACACCAATTTATGGTCAAAATTTCGAATTTGTAGACCAAGAGAATGCAGATGTTACTCAACTAATTATTAGAGAAAGAGCTAAGAATGGATCATCTCATTTGTAAATGTTCTTATTCAATTCTGTAATAACTGAGCCTGGATTCACATGGTGTTATGCTACCGATGTATGCATAGAATGGGGGTCTCATTGGGGGGTTACTATCCCAGATCCCGCTTACTGTTTTTTCAGATTCCTGTATCACGCTTACACTATGTACAGAAGCAATTCTCATTTTTTTGTCATTTCCTGGGTCCCGCTAGATCTCATTTTCCGTTTTCACGACACAACAATTTGACTTTCACGTGTCACGCTTACAAAAAAAACTTCAATCCTGCGTCACACTTAGACACCAATGAGACCCACTAGAATGAGATGGATGATTACCCTGTCAAAGCATCCAGTATTACTCCTTTCAAAACTCAAAAGATCGTTTTCACTGACTGGTTCAACACATGGGTTTCATTGCAAAGGCATGAAACAGTTGAGACAGCAAATCAGCTATTTAAATTATGATTGGTTTGACATTTACACATTAGAAAATACTATATTTTAGATACTATTAGATCCTTCCAACAAAACAGAAAATCTATCAACAAACAATATACTAGTACAAAACAATAACAATTAAATATAGTTAAGCTTACAACATACACATTTAAATGAGGTGTGTTTATACATTTCACTTTGTTCTGTTTAACAGGATCATGTTGAAAATGAACATGTACATGTAATCATTTAATAGAGGGAATTAAAAATTTAATAAAGTGTCATAAAAATTCAAATACTTTAGAGCAAAAAATATCAAACATACAACTGGCCGCTGGATGAAAATGAAGTACTTTGCAATGACCTTAACAAGAAATCTTTTAAAATTTCAGTTTAATATAAAATATATGTGACTGATATTGAACAATCATAGATACTTTAATAGATAGTATATCCATGTAGTGATATAATGAGCTGACATATTGTTGGTTGTAAAAGAGTGAAATGAGGCATGGTGCTTCACAGAATATTCATCATTAAAAATAAAGGGATATATACATTGACTCAATGGTTTGTGACCCATTGCAGAAAACAAAGCACTGTCATAAAAAAAAAGTTAGTTTTCTAACATAAAAAAATATATAAAAGGGCATTTTAAAAAAGATCTTTCCAATATCCTATCCCCAAATAATACCATCAAAATTAAAATCTGTGTAGTTAGTTCCCAGGAATGTTAAAGAAGTACAAAAACCTATGCAACTACTGTTAACATGAATATAAAGGTGGCATGGTAGGAAATATGGACAGATCTCTATGTTTAGAACAAAAATTGACTCATTCTAACTCACTTTTGAAAAATTTAGGAAAAATAGGAATGTCAAAGTTGGAATGTGATAGCTTTTCATCAACATTGGTTAATACATGCAATTCTAATGTCAGATTTTAACCAGTATTTACCCTTTTTATCAGAGTATTACAAACATAATATCTAATACAAGTTGGTAACATATCTTACAGCTATCTCATACAACATATTATCTGGTTAGTCATAATAATAAATGCAGGAAGTCAAATTGATTCATTCCTAATATTGTTGGTTGTTGATGTTTCAATACTGATACTATTCACATTGATTCACTACATTCGATTGGTTGTCGTCTTGGTTTCCACAAATCTAAAATTCCAACTAAAGGTTTGCCTAAGTTGACTTTTGGACCTTCATATCTCTGTTTTGTCTCTGTATTCACAACAAATACTTGAACTTCTAAATCTTTCTGAAATTGAAAAAAAAAAATTTTGATATGTTATTACTATAAATAAATATTTATAAGTTGGGATATTTTATAGCTTATGTAACAAAGTAGGGGTCATGTTCATTGCTAAAGGTTATATGGTGACCTATAGTTGTTTACTTCCTTGTCCTTGTAAGCTGCGATCCTATTGTCAAAATACCACATCTCTTATTCTAAATGTATATACCATCATTTAATTAACAAGTCAAAGGCACTGCTGTAAGATAATGTCATTTCTCGTTTTACGATAATAAAGATAATAAATCTTTCATCTTTAAATAACAGCAGTACAAAATTTTATCAGTAACTTTTCACACTGAAATAACAGGAAAGTTAAATACATACTGTTAATTTCTGCAAGTCTTGTAAAACAATCTTTGTCTTAGGTGGGTCATCATGAACCTGACTTACACTCCCAAATATTGATATTGTCTGTAAATATATAAATTTTTTTGTATTATTACGCTGCCTCCAATTTGCTTTATCTTGTAAAAATGTTTTTCAAAAAGATTGAAATAATCAAAAATTTAATGCAGAGATCTGTTGATTCTTCTGTGTTTTGGTTGACAGACAGATCATCTGTTTATATTGAACCAATCACATATCATTTGGTTGCTGTCACTAAGGTATAGTCCATATATCCTTTAAATATCTATAGCTACCTATGAATAATTCTGATTCAAAATATTTTTGACATTAAATTTATAAAATATTTTTGGCATATAGCTTGTTTAGGAATTTGGATACCAATTACAGCTTACCAAGTAGTGTGAAATATAATAACAATTTTGTCAAAAGAAAAATGAATATTTACTCATAAGATAAGTTCAGTGGGGAGTATTAGTTTTCTATACACCACTTGCATAGTCAGTCAAACATAAAAGCAAATCCCAACCTAGAATGACGGATCTTTTACAGTCATTTTACCAATTTTGATGCAATATAGATTCAAAAAGAAATCATCTCATTGGTAGCTTGCAAATTTCTACATACGAATTTGTTGAGTAAACTACAATTCCTCAAAAGAGATAAATTAGCTCATCATAGATACCAGGACTAAATTTAGTATATACACCAGACGCACATTTCGTCTACAAAAGACTCATCAGTCATCCAAAAAAGTAAAAAAGGCCAAATAAAGTACGAAGTTGAAGAGCATTTAGGACCAAAATTCATAAAGGTTTTGCCAAATACAGCTAAGGTAATCTATACCTGAGGTAGAAAAGCCTTAGTATTTCAAAAAATTCAAAAATTTGTAAACAGTAAATTTATAAATATAACCATATCAATGACAATTCATGTCAGCACAAAAAGTGCTGACTACTGGGCTTGTGATAAGTTTAAGACAATTAATTGTCAGCAAAACTTGACAAACCATGTAGTATGATTATATCATAGGGATATTGCACTATGTATTGCAAGAGCTACCTACTCAAAGTCAGTTCTTTTGGTGTATATTCATTTATTTTTTTGAAGCACAAAAACTTCAATTTTCTTAAATGTCAATAATAATCTAATAATGGCATACAGTCGCTAAAAGTCATATGAAGAGAGTTTCTTGAAATTATAATGTCATGGAAATCATTATTGTATATACTTAACAAACACACAATTTGTTTACAATCATTCAAGTAAAAATAAGTGAAATTAGACATGCAATAGCAATACTCAATTGGTTAAAAATATCTTGTCCATGCATTTCTATTTGTTACCTAAATTGTTGTAACTATTAATTGATTTAGTGTTTTAAAATTTTCTTTTGAAATTCCGTTTTCTCATTTTACCTTCCAGTGATGGTTTGTTTACATTCCTGTCATAGAGTTTTCCCTTGTATTTACACAGTGTAGTGGCAGAAGTCCTTTCCTGAGGTCTTGTGTTTAAGGTCAATTTATACTGAAAATCTATTGATAACTTTTCTGTATAAATTGACCTAAAGCATACTGGACAACAACAGTTCAATAGCAGAGCATTTCTTAAGATTTTTATCAAATAAAGGTTTTTCTTTTAACAAAAGTTCAAGTACATGTGTTTTATATTAAACTATTCAAGAATATAAAACAATTGACTTTAGGATAAGCTTTTGACACCTAAGTCTGATATTATTCATTTGTTTTGTACAGTCTTTAATATGTGTATTTACCATGTTTACATGATATTTTCTGTAGAGTATTCTATTGTTCACATATCTATTGTCCAATATCTTACAAATAAATAACCATCACAAGAGATAAACATAAGCAGTACCAATTTTTCTGCACAAGATGTGCATTTGGACAATCAATGTCTCTTTAGATGCTCATTTAAAATATATGAAGAGCTTTAAACAAAAAAGAACCAAGAAGTATAGCCAAAGCCAGGCAAGAAACCAGACCTTTGCATAGGGGGATTTATATTCCTCAATTTTAAATAATTTCAAAAAATTTGGCAGGTAAATTTTTATAACATAAATATCTGTATTTTCATGTAGGTACCAAAGTACCAGAGTACTTGCTACTGGACTGGTGATACACTGGGGGACTATCCAGCAACCAGCAGAGGTACGATCTTAAGTAATATATGACCAAGGGCAAATCTGGTCCATTATATTTGTAAAATACTTTATGTCCTCCCTGCTTGAAGGATAAATAAAGGATAGAGTGCAAGCCTATTTTTTTTCTAACTGAAGTTCATTTGAACTTCCTAATACTGTAAACCAACTTATTTTCGCCGATACTTTATTTCTTGTTTAGCCCTATTTAATCCTTTTTAGCAACTTAATTTCGCGATTCTCAAATTTATTTGATGTAGTTAAGTAAGGAAACATTCAAGTTAAACATTTGAGCGACGATTTCTATTCACGATTTTTTTCTACTCGCGAAAGTCGCGAAAATAAATCATTCGCAAAAATTAGATGGTTAACAGTATGTTTTTTACAGAAGGTGTTTAGAGATGAAACAATCTAATATATATAGTCAATAATGTGTTAATCACATATTTATAAGCATAAGTTATTACACCTTACCAGAAAAACCTGAAACAGCAATTGTATGTCACAATTTGTTCTTAAATCAATTTTACATGTACATCTTTGAATGTCTTCCCTCACCCCTATTCTACATACAATATGTGAAAAAATATGAGATATAGGGTATACACCAATGAAACAACAAGTGAACAACACAATTATACCCTAAAAGGCATCTAATGTAACAACAGGCAAACAACACAATTATACCATAAAAGGCATCTAATGTAACAACAGGCAAACAACACAATTATACCCTAAAAGGCATCTAATGTAACAACAAGCAAACAACACAATTATACCCTAAAAGGCATCTAATGTAACAACAGGCAAACAACACAATTATACCCTAAAAGGCATCTAATGTAACAACAAGCAAACAACACAATTATACCCTAAAAGGCATCTAATGTAACAACAAGCAAACAACACAATTATACCCTAAAAGGCATCTAATGTAACAACAAGCAAACAACACAATTATACCCTAAAAGGCATCTAATGTAACAACAAGCAAACAACACAATTATACCCTAAAAGGCATCTAATGTAACAACAGGCAAACAACACAATTATACCCTAAAAGGCATCTAATGTAACAACAAGCAAACAACACAATTATACCCTAAAAGGAATCTAATGTAACAACAAGTGAACAACACAATTATACCCTAAAAGGAATCTAATGTAACAACAAGTGAACAACACAATTATACCCTAAAAGGAATCTAATGTAACAACAAGCAAACAACACAATTATACCCTAAAAGGAATCTAATGTAACAACAAGCAAACAACACAATTATACCCTAAAAGAAATCTAATGTAACAACAAGTGAACAACACAATTATACCCTAAAAGGCATCTAATGTAACAACAGGCAAACAACACAATTATACCCTAAAAGGCATCTAATGTAACAACAAGCAAACAACACAATTATACCCTAAAAGGCATCTAATGTAACAACAGGCAAACAACACAATTATACCCTAAAAGGCATCTAATGTAACAACAGGCAAACAACACAATTATACCCTAAAAGGAATCTAATGTAACAACAGGCAAACAACACAATTATACCCTAAAAGGCATCTAATGTAACAACAGGCAAACAACACAATTATACCCTAAAAGGAATCTAATGTAACAACAAGCAAACAACACAATTATACCCTAAAAGGAATCTAATGTAACAACAGGCAAACAACACAATTATACCCTAAAAGGCATCTAATGTAACAACAGGCAAACAACACAATTATACCCTAAAAGGAATCTAATGTAACAACAGGCAAACAACACAATTATACCCTAAAAGGCATCTAATGTAACAACAGGCAAACAACACAATTATACCATAAAAGGCATCTAATGTAACAACAGGCAAACAACACAATTATACCCTAAAAGGAATCTAATGTAACAACAGGCAAACAACACAATTATACCCTAAAAGGAATCTAATGTAACAACAGGCAAACAACACAATTATACCCTAAAAGGAATCTAATGTAACAACAGGCAAACAACACAATTATACCCTAAAAGGAATCTAATGTAACAACAGGCAAACAACACAATTATACCCTAAAAGGAATCTAATGTAACAACAGGCAAACAACACAATTATACCCTAAAAGGCATCTAATGTAACAACAAGCAAACAACACAATTATACCCTAAAAGGCATCTAATGTAACAACAGGCAAACAACACAATTATACCCTAAAAGGCATCTAATGTAACAACAAGCAAACAACACAATTATACCCTAAAAGGCATCTAATGTAACAACAAGCAAACAACACAATTATACCCTAAAAGGCATCTAATGTAACAACAGGCAAACAACACAATTATACCCTAAAAGGCATCTAATGTAACAACAAGCAAACAACACAATTATACCCTAAAAGGAATCTAATGTAACAACAAGCAAACAACACAATTATACCCTAAAAGGAATCTAATGTAACAACAAGTGAACAACACAATTATACCCTAAAAGGAATCTAATGTAACAACAAGTGAACAACACAATTATACCCTAAAAGGAATCTAATGTAACAACAAGCAAACAACACAATTATACCCTAAAAGGAATCTAATGTAACAACAAGTGAACAACACAATTATACCCTAAAAGGCATCTAATGTAACAACAGGCAAACAACACAATTATACCCTAAAAGGCATCTAATGTAACAACAAGCAAACAACACAATTATACCCTAAAAGGCATCTAATGTAACAACAAGCAAACAACACAATTATACCCTAAAAGGCATCTAATGTAACAACAGGCAAACAACACAATTATACCCTAAAAGGCATCTAATGTAACAACAGGCAAACAACACAATTATACCCTAAAAGGCATCTAATGTAACAACAGGCAAACAACACAATTATACCCTAAAAGGCATCTAATGTAACAACAAGCAAACAACACAATTATACCCTAAAAGGAATCTAATGTAACAACAGGCAAACAACACAATTATACCCTAAAAGGCATCTAATGTAACAACAGGCAAACAACACAATTATACCCTAAAAGGAATCTAATGTAACAACAAGCAAACAACACAATTATACCCTAAAAGGCATCTAATGTAACAACAAGCAAACAACACAATTATACCCTAAAAGGCATCTAATGTAACAACAGGCAAACAACACAATTATACCCTAAAAGGAATCTAATGTAACAACAAGCAAACAACACAATTATACCCTAAAAGGAATCTAATGTAACAACAGGCAAACAACACAATTATATCATAAAAGGCATCTAATGTAACAACAAGTGAACAACACAATTATACCCTAAAATGAATCTAATGTAACAACAGGCAAACAACACAATTATACCCTAAAAGGCATCTAATGTAACAACAGGCAAACAACACAATTATACCCTAAAAGGAATCTAATGTAACAACAAGCAAACAACACAATTATACCCTAAAAGGAATCTAATGTAACAACAGGCAAACAACACAATTATATCATAAAAGGCATCTAATGTAACAACAAGTGAACAACACAATTATACCCTAAAAGGAATCTAATGTAACAACAAGTGAACAACACAATTATACCCTAAAAGGCATCTAATGTAACAACAGGCAAACAACACAATTATACCCTAAAAGGCATCTAATGTAACAACAAGCAAACAACACAATTATACCCTAAAAGGCATCTAATGTAACAACAAGCAAACAACACAATTATACCCTAAAAGGCATCTAATGTAACAACAGGCAAACAACACAATTATACCCTAAAAGGCATCTAATGTAACAACAAGCAAACAACACAATTATACCCTAAAAGGAATCTAATGTAACAACAGGCAAACAACACAATTATACCCTAAAAGGCATCTAATGTAACAACAGGCAAACAACACAATTATACCCTAAAAGGAATCTAATGTAACAACAGGCAAACAACACAATTATACCCTAAAAGGAATCTAATGTAATAACAAGCAAACAACACAATTATACCATAAAAGGAATCTAATGTAACAACAAGCAAACAACACAATTATACCATAAAAGGAATCTAATGTAACAACAAGCAAACAACACAATTATACCCTAAAAGGAATCTAATGTAACAACAAGCAAACAACACAATTATACCCTAAAAGGCATCTAATGTAACAACAGGCAAACAACACAATTATACCATAAAAGGAATCTAATGTAACAACAAGCAAACAACACAATTATACCATAAAAGGAATCTAATGTAACAACAAGCAAACAACACAATTATACCCTAAAAGGCATCTAATGTAACAACAAGCAAACAACACAATTATACCCTAAAAGGAATCTAATGTAACAACAGGCAAACAACACAATTATACCCTGAAAGGAATCTAATGTAACAACAGGCAAACAACACAATTATACCATAAAAGGAATCTAATGTAACAACAGGCAAACAACACAATTATACCCTAAAAGGAATCTAATGTAACAACAGGCAAACAACACAATTATACCATAAAAGGAATCTAATGTAACAACAGGCAAACAACACAATTATACCCTAAAAGGCATCTAATGTAACAACAAGCAAACAACACAATTATACCCTAAAAGGCATCTAATGTAACAACAAGCAAACAACACAATTATACCATAAAAGGCATCTAATGTAACAACAGGCAAACAACACAATTATACCATAAAAGGCATCTAATGTAACAACAGGCAAACAACACAATTATACCCTAAAAGGCATCTAATGTAACAACAGGCAAACAACACAATTATACCCTAAAAGGAATCTAATGTAACAACAAGCAAACAACACAATTATACCCTAAAAGGAATCTAATGTAACAACAAGCAAACAACACAATTATACCATAAAAGGCATCTAATGTAACAACAGGCAAACAACACAATTATACCCTAAAAGGCATCTAATGTAACAACAAGCAAACAACACAATTATACCCTAAAAGGCATCTAATGTAACAACAGGCAAACAACACAATTATACCCTAAAAGCCATCTAATGTAACAACAAGCAAACAACACAATTATACCCTAAAAGGAATCTAATGTAACAACAGGCAAACAACACAATTATACCCTAAAAGGCATCTAATGTAACAACAGGCAAACAACACAATTATACCCTAAAAGGCATCTAATGTAACAACAAGCAAACAACACAATTATACCCTAAAAGGAATCTAATGTAACAACAGGCAAACAACACAATTATACCCTAAAAGGAATCTAATGTAACAACAGGCAAACAACACAATTATACCATAAAAGGAATCTAATGTAACAACAGGCAAACAACACAATTATACCCTAAAAGGAATCTAATGTAACAACAGGCAAACAACACAATTATACCATAAAAGGAATCTAATGTAACTACAGGCAAACAACACAATTATACCCTAAAAGGCATCTAATGTAACAACAAGCAAACAACACAATTATACCCTAAAAGGCATCTAATGTAACAACAGGCAAACAACACAATTATACCATAAAAGGCATCTAATGTAACAACAGGCAAACAACACAATTATACCCTAAAAGGCATCTAATGTAACAACAAGCAAACAACACAATTATACCATAAAAGGAATCTAATGTAACAACAGGCAAACAACACAATTATACCATAAAAGGAATCTAATGTAACAACAGGCAAACAACACAATTATACCATAAAAGGCATCTAATGTAACAACAAGCAAACAACACAATTATACCCTAAAAGGCATCTAATGTAACAACAAGCAAACAACACAATTATACCATAAAAGGCATCTAATGTAACAACAGGCAAACAACACAATTATACCCTAAAAGGCATCTAATGTAACAACAGGCAAACAACACAATTATACCCTAAAAGGAATCTAATGTAACAACAGGCAAACAACACAATTATACCCTAAAAGGAATCTAATGTAACAACAGGCAAACAACACAATTATACCCTAAAAGGAATCTAATGTAACAACAAGCAAACAACACAATTATACCCTAAAAGGCATCTAATGTAACAACAGGCAAACAACACAATTATACCCTAAAAGGCATCTAATGTAACAACAGGCAAACAACACAATTATACCCTAAAAGGAATCTAATGTAACAACAAGCAAACAACACAATTATACCCTAAAAGGAATCTAATGTAACAACAGGCAAACAACACAATTATACCCTAAAAGGCATCTAATGTAACAACAAGCAAACAACACAATTATACCCTAAAAGGAATCTAATGTAACAACAAGTGAACAACACAATTATACCCTAAAAGGCATCTAATGTAACAACAAGCAAACAACACAATTATACCATAAAAGGAATCTAATGTAACAACAAGCAAACAACACAATTATACCCTAAAAGGCATCTAATGTAACAACAAGCAAACAACACAATTATACCATAAAAGGAATCTAATGTAACAACAGGCAAACAACACAATTATACCATAAAAGGAATCTAATGTAACAACAAGCAAACAACACAATTATACCATAAAAGGCATCTAATGTAACAACAAGCAAACAACACAATTATACCCTAAAAGGCATCTAATGTAACAACAGGCAAACAACACAATTATACCCTAAAAGGCATCTAATGTAACAACAGGCAAACAACACAATTATACCCTAAAAGGAATCTAATGTAACAACAGGCAAACAACACAATTATACCCTAAAAGGAATCTAATGTAACAACAAGTGAACAACACAATTATACCATAAAAGGCATCTAATGTAACAACAGGCAAACAACACAATTATACCATAAAAGGCATCTAATGTAACAACAAGCAAACAACACAATTATACCATAAAAGGCATCTAATGTAACAACAAGCAAACAACACAATTATACCATAAAAGGCATCTAATATAACAGTACTCAAATTGCATCAAGTACCCATTTTGCATACAAAGCGACAGATATATTTAAGGTTTTCTTCTGAGAGAACAAATAATTTGTATTTTTTATAATTTATCAACACACATTTTGTAGTTTAATATTCTTAAAGATACACTAAAACTCGTATTTGAACTACTGATGAAGTCTACAGTAAAAAAAGACAGCAACCCAATGACACAAGAAAAAACAAAAGACAATGAAGGAAAGGTCAGTTACGGAAACAAAAGACAATGAAGGAAAGGTCAGTTACGGAAACAAAAATTGTGTATTTCTGTCTCATTTGGCATAAGCTTGGCTAAATGATAATTAGGTTATTTCTAATGATGATTGCCATAATTGCAAATAAGTGTGCAGATATTAAGGCTAATCAAAAGTGATTGTATGAAAACAACAGCAGATATTTCCCAAATGTGATCAGCACAACTATACAACATTATATATAAATGAGATAGGATAAGTTTACCTTGGGTAAATGAGCAATACATCCTAAATGATACTTTAGGGACTTCCCCATTGTCATCGGCATAACTGTACAGAATATTGTCAGCATATTAGAAAATTCTGTTTGAAACTCTAACAAAACTTTCCCATTTATTGCTGGAATTTCTATCTCTTTTGATGGTGGCTTTTCTAAAAACAAAACAGTTATGATTATGTTATTACCTCTATCAAATATATTTGAATAGAATACTATTTCTTTTTTATGTGTAATACTTAAAATGTAAATGCTGGTGAGGAGTTCGCAAACAACACAGTTAAATATAGTATACTTTAACAGTCATTCATCGTGAGATAAACTAAACTATGCCGACATCATTGCCGTCTCTTCAAACTCATAAAATTTATGGTCATCCTTATGCCTTAATTGACCATTACAGAAAATCTGTGTCACTAACACAATCTTTCTATTATTATAGTCATAATTCTGTCCTTCATACTTGTGATAATTTGCATTACTCTTGAAGACCATTAATTTAACATTAAAAAGATAAAAACAAGCAAATTGGTGCCTAGAAAGTGTTTCCTATTATACATCAGTTGGTTTATCTTTAACTTGTTTACTTGATATTTTTAATTGCCCATAAATTCTGTTTATACTTCTTTCCAGTACATCATTTTAATTTTAAGCTTTGTGATATATCCTTCAACAGAAATATTTTTATTTGTTCAGGAAAGGTCTAGGTTGAAATAAGTTAGACTTACCATGAGCATTGTTCCACAGCAATGTTCTCTGATTGTAAGCTTTAGTATGGCCTTTTGTAGATATCCTATCTGCAAGAGATCGTCTAGGTTGTAATAAGTTAGACTTTATTTCTGGTATCTGAATGTGGTAGTATTGAGATTCCTTTCCAATTTCTGAAAATGAAAAAAATCAAGAATATTATATGGCTGTTTCAATATCACATCTCTATCCACATGCGACACCAATTTATTCAAAAAGTCATACCATACACACTTTAATATAAACTTTTAATACACAGGTTTTTTTATGTTGTGTTTTGGTAAAGCATTCCACCTGGAACTGATATCAAAAGGTGGTTGATACAGAAAGATTAATACTGGTTATATAATGAAAACAATCTACATGTATTCACTATTGGGTATGTAAAAAATTAAAATATTTATAAGAAAAAAAGCAAAATATAATTTCAGTGTGTTTTGTTTAAACAAATTGTGATTCAGCATGTATAGTAAATATTTTTATAAAAAGATTGATTTTTCTTTTAATCATGCAATACTACATAGCAATTTTTCTTTATTACAATGTGCAGTGGTTGTCATAAACATCTAAAATAATAGCGTGGATGGACAGGAATAAACATGAAAGGGAAATATCAACAGCCATATTTGTCAAATTTGTTTTGAATGTACAGAAGGATGCTTAAAGTAGCATATTAATCTATTGCAATAAAAAATCATAATTTCAAATAAAATTTGTAGATTTAGCTAACTAAGTCCTTTTATTTGTATAAAATAACATTCGTTTATAGTGGAACATTGTTTTAACAATGAATTAGCAGCAACCAAAATTAGCTTGCTAGTCCCTCTCTGTCATCACAAATAGATAACTCTGGCTCATTTCCCAATCAATCTATCATAAAGGGAAGTAATTTCAAGCATTTTTATTCATAGTCTATTTCAAAAATGATAAAAAGTTCTTTATATTGGTATTTAAAAATTTTAAACGTTTCAAATTTATGAAATTATATTCGTACATCAATTGTTTTGAAACATCAATAACAAAAACTGAAATATATTGCATTGATTCATTTTGTAATTATTCAAAATTATATCAGAAACCTAAACATAATTATAAACAAAATGAATCAGTTAAGGGGAGACAATTCTCGTATAACTTTTTCGAAATGGCACACAATACCACGGAATGTCACTCATCATACAAATGGCACATCCATATTATTAATTAACTGCGCAATCGCGCTCAACCTTCAATGATGATTCTGAATTATAAATATAACCAAAAGTTGTTAATCTATAGATAGTGAAGACTAATGAAAGCTAACCCACTGTAAAAATATTTTTTTGCACTTTTTTAAAACTTCCTCAGGAAAAATTTTCTAGCCACTAGACTTTCATAGCTCAAAATTCACGTTTTTACAGAATATTTGAATAAAGTAGTTACAGATTATTCGCTTCTCAAAGTGTAAGACGCAATAAAAATCGTATGCTTGCACAATCTTACCGAAATACGGATTTAATTAAGTCCTAAACATTTTGACATTTCTTCGTATATTTTTATCGAAAACCGGTTTAAACAAAGCACACGTACGTGTAACGATCAGACTAAATACCTATTTCCCGATATGGTCAGGTAAAATTGCTACTTAAAGGCTGTATAGTGACCTATAGTTGCTAGCTTCTATGTCATGTGGTTTCTGGCAGAGAGTTATAGCTTTGTCTATCATGCCACGTCTTTTTTTTATATCAATGGCAAAACATAGAGAAAAAATATACATGTCACACTAGAATCCCTTCTCCATACTTTTTTCCTGTTTTACACTTTTCCTTTCTAAGGACATGTACATGTTGAAGTATAATGCTTTGACAATCTTTTAACCGTACCTTCTTGTACACTTGTGAAAACATCTAAAACACTCATCTGTTTTGGAAGATATTTCTTCAAATATTTAACTAATATTCCATTATGAATATCTTCATAGGCATACATTCCTTTGCTCCTGTAAAGAAAATAAATACGGGTAGTTTAAAATACTCATTATCCTGACAATTCAGCATGTAACATTTGGTGCAATGAATATCAATTTCTTCAGCAGAAGTTCAATTTATATCATGATATAGAAAAACTAATCTAAAAACTATCAACATAGAATAACAGTTTAATCATATATTTTTACCTAAAAATGACTTGTAATAGTTCAATATTTTTTGTAATTTGAAACCTGAAAATTTCTAATCCTTTCATTATGACATTTTTATAAACATAGTCTAATTTCCATTGCCCAAAAAGAACAAAAAAATCACTTAAATGTCTGTAGTATCCTTCAAGGTAAACTAATTTGATAGACATATTGAATTGCATGAAAAATAATCAAATATATATAGGATGGAGGGAAATCTAATCAAAATTTTAACTACAAATAAATTATGATAGACAATGACTTATGGAAAATAAATGTGTATATTATTTCCTGTACCTGTATAAAAGTATGTTTTATTAAATCATAAACAAGAATGTGTCCATAGTTCATGAATGCCCCACTCCCACTATCATTTTCTATGTTCAGTGGACCGTCAAATTGGGGTCAGAACTCATTAAAATTAGAAAGATCATATCATCAGGAACATGTATACTAAGTTTCAGGTTGATTGGACTTCAACTTCATTAAAAACTATCTCGACCAAAAACTTTAACCTGAAGCGGGACAGACGAACGAACGGACGGACAGACGGACGAACAGACGGATGGACAGATGAACAGAAGGACAGACCAGAAAACATAATGCCCCTCTACTATCGTAGGTTGGGCATAAAAATGTGCTATAAACTGGTTGTCACAAAATTGATGTTGATAAAGATTCTGTATTTGTTGCATTGAACCTTCATAAAGTATATTATAATAAACAGATAGTAAAAGCAGAAACTAAATCTTACATATATTTGTTCTTTCTACATGACATATACACTACGCAATAAATAATCTTACGTGGCATAGCAAAATACTGTGTTGCCTTTCATTGGAACGTTGCTTAGATTAGAACACATTGCATCCTGCTCTCGATTTGTAGGTGGTTGCAAATTCCTGAAAATGAAGTAAAATCTGTATTGAATCAAATATAATTCAAAATATTATTATAAAATTGAGAATGGACATTGTGAATGTGTCAAAAAGACAACAACCTGACCAAGGAGCAGAAAACATATATAAATAAACCTTCTAAATGCAAAATGGTAAAAACACAGAATGAAACACTACAAATAGAGATATAGAGTCAAATCTGCTATAAAGATTTCAATGATGGGTGCCACATGTGGCTCATTCTTTAGATTTCCAAGTTGTGTTTCAATTTGTTTAAAACTGTTTGGTCTTTTTTTCACATAACATTGCCATTTTATTTTCGATTTATGAGTTTGAATATCCCTTTGATATTTTTTGCGTCTTTTATATGGTCAGTTTCCTCAGATCCTGAGAGTAACCTTTTATATGGTCAGTTTCCTCAGATCCTGAGAGTAACCTTTTATATGGTCAGTTTCCTCAGATCCTGAGAGTAACCTTTTATATGGTCAGTTTTCTCAGATCCTGAGAGTAACCTTTTGTATACAGGTTTCCCTGTACAAAACACCCCATGGAATCATTTCAAAATGTCTTCTGTAAATGACATTATTAGTTTCTTTAGATTACATACCTGATTCTACAGATGTCCAGTATGAGTACAATCAGAGCTGGTGATGTTTCTGTGTAATTCTGCATCTGACTTAACACATCCTCAGCACACACACAGTCTTCTATTGTATATCCATGTCTAGCATCAGGGGGAACAAGGTAACATTTAGCTTCCTCCTCAAAACCATGTCCACAAAAATAAAATACAGCATATACCTCACTACCTATCAATTTGACAAATTCCTCAACGGCAGACTGCATTTCCAATTTTGTTAAATTAAGCAAAGAAACAACTTTGAAGTCTAAACTTCTGAATATTTCAGCCATGGTGTAAACATCAGACTTTGGAGCACTTAATGGTGACTCACATCTATAGTCAAAGTTTCCAATAAGTAGAGCAACTTTGTCGCTAGCTGAAAATATTTTAAAATTCTGTTGTAATGTTGCATCAATAGAGGGGGAAAATATCTCTTCTGTTATAGTATAATATCTATAACTTGGTAACCAAACCGTTTTAAAATGTATCGTTGTGTCATATGTTTTCGTTTTATCCATATTTCATTGGTTAAATATGCTTATGTTGTGACATGTTTTTAGGTTTCTATATTTAGAACAACATCAACACTACAACTTGACAGATTTAAAACATATTTAAAGTCACTTTAAAAGATGTTAGAACAAATTTAATAAAACTGACCTGTTTAGCCATTTTTATTTAATGTCAAAAATATGCATCACTAGAATAGTTGTTGATAAAAAATCTAAAGGGTAACATGAAGTACAGCTCTATCTTATGCCTGTCAGACACCGGATCTTCAAGACATGTGACTGTCATGTGTTGTTTTGGTCGTTTTTATTACAAACCAGCGAATTAGAATTAATAGGGTTCTTATATTAAATGTTTGTTCAAACTCCATTCCTTCAATATTCTATTAACAATTCTTTTTATACATCCTCAATACATAAAGATGAAAACAGTCTTAGCTTTTTATATTTAATCACAAATTTTGAAAACTGCATTTTAAATTCATAAGAATAATGTCTTTTGCAGAAACCGAGTGCCAATCAGAAAAAAATCACAATATTACAATTTCAGTACATGAAACATCAAACAAAAACTATTTACCAGTTAGTTTTAGTACTGAAAAGAATTAAATAACTTTTTTTATATGATTCAAGCAATTACCAGAACCCCGACTTTAGAAAATAATCATTTCCAGATTTCATCGTCATTTCATGCCACTGTACTGATCTAGTTCTTACTTTATACAAAAACATATGACGACATTTTTTTTAAATAAGAAAATCGCAAAAGAATGGGAAAAGTAAAATATCTTAATTAGTAAGCCTTGAAAAAAATCTACATACCTAAAAACATTCGAAAGAACATGCTTTTTAAATTTGAGTAAACACGTGAATAAAAACTCAACAGTGAAAAATGTAAGCAGAGAAAATTGTTATTCGTACGAAAACACATCACATGAGGATAAATAGAAAATCATGGTCTTTTTATTTCTGGAAATGGTAAAAAACGTAATAAAAAAACAGCACCTCTCAATTATTAATCATTCGTATGATAATCACTTAATAGTGAATTCTGAACAACACATTTTATAATGACTTATGAATATACTATCTAAACTACATTTTTGTATCTCCTGTACTACAATAGACTGGTGAAAAAGTCATTTTTAAGTGATTTAATTTTACAAAGCACATATCTAATAACCTAATTTGGCACTTATTTTCTAATCATTTATTTGTATAAAATGTTCAGTCCTTATAAATACGTTTTACTGTACTGTATTATCATTATTGTGTACTGGTATATTCCAGTTAGTATATTAACTGAAGGGGAGATAACTATGTGTTTTTCCCAAAGGGATAAGGTTGAGTTGTAATTATAGAGATGTCTACCTGCAAATACATATAAATTGTTCACAACCATTGCCACAAAAAATTTGCCTGCTAAAACCAAGGAAATTTTTCTGTGTCAGTTTTGTTGGTTGACCTGGGTAGTTTGATAAATGATGGAAGTCAATAAACATTTATACTGCAATCAGCTATTTTACTATACAGATAAAGCTATACGTATAAACGTTAGCTTTATACGTCAATGACCCCAACTAACCTATAAGCCCCGCCTCCTTATTGTATTTCATCAACAACGACACGTCATGACCATGGCAACGTAAAGTAACAATGGTCAAACTTTTATGAATTTAAACTTTCATGTCTTCAAATTGGTTATTTATATACCATGATTATCAAATGTTATTAATTAAGTTCATTTTCCCTTTCTAATTCCTTAATATGTCAATGTTTTATCGCCTGGACTACGCTCATAGGGGAATACCCCAAAATGGTACCCCAAGAGGGAAATTCCAAACACTTTTTTTTTTTTTCGATTTCAGTATAAAAACAATATACGTATAGTGTCTTGAAATATGAAATTTATTTGTATTCGGCACGAAACGGGAAAATGCTCGGTAGAACCTCGCATTTTCCCGTTTCTAAGCCTCATACAAATAAATTTCATATTTCAAGACACTATACGTATATTGTCTAAGTATGTGTTATAGTGATTGCATGAGAAAGTCTTATTTAAGGCCAAAAATGCCCAGCTAGCTCTGTATTTCTAACAATTAAATGTACGATGTTTTATTGTCTAGGGTACTTACGATTGAACTCTGGTTTATCATTGGTCTTTATAGATAGACTGGCAGGGTATGACAATCTGATATTTTTTGTTCCTGGTATTGAAACCATGCATGTGTACAACCCCTGGTGGTCATAATTCTGTATTTTCTTCAATACTAAAGAAGGTTTTATTTCACCTGAATAGAAAACAAACAGATGCAGCATAAGAGTATAAGACTAGATATGAACTTTATGGATTGTATTGAAAGACAGTCATTTTTTTCATCATTTAAAATTTGTTTTACCTAGCTTTTGGTTTGGTGATGACTGTGATGGGATCCGCAACCTTGACCTTTGACCTACTGACGAACAAGAATGTGTCCGTTCTCTATGTTCAGTGGAGCGTGAAGTTAGGTTCAAAATTCTAATTTGGTAATAAAATTACCCGGTAGAAAATTAATATCTAGGGGAACTTGTGTACTAAGTTTTAAGTTGATTGGACTTCAAAATTATCAAAAACTACCTTCACTAAAAATTTCACCTGTAGGACCAAAAACTTTTAACAAGAAGTGGATGGACCGACAAAAACATTACGCCAACAAATGGGGCATTAAAAAACAATAGTGGTCTGGTGTTAGGTGAAGGTTGGATAAATGGTTCTAAAGGTACATGTATAATTTGGAAACTAAAAATATGGTGCATTTTCACTTATTCATATCATACTTTGTTCAGTACAGTGTGATGTGAATAATGACCCAAGATGTTCTACATTTGGCTTTACATCTTATTATCTTACGTTAAATAAGAACACCATCATTTAACCAATCATGTAAGCAGAAGAAGTACACAAGATTTAGTAAAACCTACCCTCAATAGGAACACCATCTTTTAACCACTGGTATACTAGAGGTATGCTACATCTGGCTTCACAACTAAATAAACAATCCCCACCAAACTCTATAATCACTGTTTTAGGATTGGATATAATCTCTATCTCTATAAAAAAGAAACAAAAACATCATAGACATAATTTGTTATGTTGATTTAGTTATTTTTAGAAGTATGGTAAAGCAGTGGGTATACAAATGAGTCATTACTGGTAACACATGTGTAAACAAATCAGTGAAAGATTTTCTATTGTTACTTCAGAAATTACCATATGCATCTATTATTGTAATCATTGATTGGTTTTTATCATCACAAGAATAAAGAATGTAAGTTGTATATACCCAACTGTATTTCTCAAAAAATCTGAATTTACAATAATATTCATATACTGACCTGTTGGTCCTACAGGGTCGACCAATGGCTCTTCAGCTGAAAATAATAAATATATTTGTTATACAAATGAAGTTTTCATCAGATACAGCTATTATGAAATGTTACCATAAAGTAGTTATTTTCAAAGGACACTTGTCTCCTCAAATCTAACTAGGTTTCTAAATTTCTTTCTTTTATTTTTAGCTATTTAGTGCTGTGCTTTTATTGATGTCAATACTTTCATCAAACCTTATGCAAACTACAAAGAGAAAAAATCTACATCTAAAGCATTCTGGGTAATATTTTCAAAACTTAACATCATATCATTATGATTGGATTAACAAAAGTATTATCAATGTATATTCCATGAATTGTATAACATGGTTATCATCTAATGCACAAACAATACAATTCCCCACTGGATTTTACATTTTGACATGTGAATGAAATATTCCAATCCATAATTTTAACCTTGTTTTTCTTTAGTGTGATTTATGTCAGAAACAACAATGTTACTATATTTTGATTTGGACTACGGACAATTTAGGTAATTTCTATGTCCCAAGTGCAGTTCGTTTGTGTAGGCTCTGCCATGAACCTCCCTTTTTTGTTTTTAAACAAGCAAATGACTGGCAATGTGATTTTTCAGAGAGAGGAGTTTTGAAAAGCCAGCATGAACGGTTGTCTTATCTAGGTCAAATATGTCAATTTCAAATTGCAACACGTAACAGTCATAATGAATGAATTAGTAACAACATGAGCATCATTTAAGAGTTCTGAAGTGCTTTAAGTTAATAAAATATATTAAATGCATGCCAATTTGATCAAATTCATTATTCTTTCAGTAGTAAATAGACACATGTGCAATCAATTTTTATTAAATTTAGAACATGGGTTTATTCACAAAGCAAATGAAGCAGGTCATATTAGAATTACAAATAAATATTCACAATTAATCTTTTTTTTTAATAGGAACATTCTGAATACCAGTAATAATTTTTCTTGTGTACACATGATGTATCAGCATTTTCATATCTTTTTAATATTGGAAAACATACTATACAACTTACTTTTACCCAACATAACTGTAACTTTTACTACATCACTCATTGTTTCCCCTAACTGGTTTCTGGCTCGGCATTCATATGTTCCCATGTCTGCTTTATATGCAGCTTTCACCTAGAGCAGACACATTCATCATTTTATCAATTGTTGTAATATGTGATAAAAAAAATATTAGAATAAAAGTTGCTATTATACTTCATGTACACTTTCTCAGCAATTTATATTCCTGTTTAATTTTTGGCAATGATAATTAAGTGCAATACACATGATACAACTCTTGAGTAAAACTTGACAACAGCTTTTGAATTTCACCAAGTTTCATACACTTTAAAAAACTTCAAAAAACACTTACTGATTATTTTTTTTCACATCCAGCAGTGGTTTATTTTTAAAATCACATTTTTATGTATAAAAAGCTGCTTTTTTTAAATTGAGAAAAAAAATGCAAATTCTTTAATTTTAAAATTGAGAATGGAAATGGGGAATGTGTCAAAGAGACAACAACCCGATCATAGAAAAAACAACAGCAGTTTTTAGTTTTTATATGTTTTGAAAATTTTTAAAGATGTCCATTTTCACTGTACTAGTACACATTTTTATTAAGAGGCCAGCTGAAGCCATTGGTGGTCTATAGCCTTTTTCTACTCTTTGGTCAGTAGTTGTCTCCTCAACATACTCCCCTTTTCATTCTCAATCTTATATAACTCAGAGCTGTTCTGTTGACTAAATTTTGTATCTAATCTCATCATTACTGGAACGATTCTTAATATTTGTCTGTGCACTTCCTTCTTGTATGAATTATATTTTGGCAGGAAAACAAAATAATGTTAAAAAGTGGTCAGAAAGTATTTCAGAGATTTTTGTTGTATTTTATCTAATACTGTGCAGTGAGCAGTTTTTCTGTATTAAAATTACTTTTTCCCTTTTTTTAAAAGGCTAAGAATTATCACCAGGTGCTGTTTATTATGAATTTTCACATTTATTTTTTATGTTTGTCATACTATATTTTTCAGTCTAAATTTATTAATTTCTGAAGTGTTTACAAATAAATTACCTCATAAAATGGCTGATCAGATCTTTTAATTATCTCATGGTTTTTATACCAATCATAGATAACAGGATATTTACTAAGAACTCTACATTCTAGAATAAAACCATCACAAATCTGTACAGTGACATTCTTAGGTTGTACTTCAAATGATGGAATCAAATCTGTAAACAAAACATTTAAATATATATAAATATAGAATCATGCTTTTTCTAGCCTTTTTTTTCTCTTGGCACTCACCTCCTATAAATTATACTTCAACTTACTCCAACTCTAACACTTGTCCTAATCATGCTTATCCTAAAATATAATCCTCAAATTGAACAAATATAAATGTAAACTTTAATTTACACATACAAAATAATCAAAACACCAAAAAATATTTTGATATTCAAAGCAAAGGTGATAGCAGCTTGGTTCTGTTGTTGACATGTAATTTTTTGCTGTTTCAAAGGTTTCTTGTAACTGATAATATAAATTGATCTGATATTGCCCACATGTTATCTGTGATAGCATCATATGCATACCCGCCAACTGTCACTATTTGCAGGGGATTTCCCCCATGGAGGCTCCCAAATGGAAATTTTGTAAGAGCTATTTTGTCCATTATTTTAAAGAAAACAATTAATTTAACAATGGCTATGAGCTTGTTAAAGCACGCAGAAGCCAAAAAAACACATCATAATATATTTGAAGGCCCCCTTGAAGGTTTTGTAGGACTATAAAAACCATCTTTCACGTAAAACCCCCATGGGCATTTTGAAAAGTTGCAGGTATGCATATGTGAAGTAGAAATTATTATAAATATTCAAATCTTACCATATCTAGATGGTCTATCGTCAAAGGTATCTTTATCTGTAATCAATAAACATGATAGTTATCCAGTTTTATATGTTAAAAATTTAAAATTTCTGTACATTCAGAAACTTTGATCAAGTTAATTTTACTTGTAAATATTGTCCTATTCTTAATACACCAGCACTTATTGTGTTAAAATATCAACCTAGAATTTTGTTCACTCACATGCACTATTGGAAATTTACAGTTAAAACGTAACACACCAGTAAGCTAAAGAATGGTACCATCCTAAATTTAGAGTCACCAGCTGCAAATTGGACCTAACAGTAATAATAAAAAAAAATCACGCATGTGTAATGTATACATTTTAATCTTGATGATGTTATGCGTTTGTATAAAACACATCTCCTCTTTACAATATAATGTTATTAAGAATTCAAAATTGAAGATTGGTAAATTTTAAGCAAGTTTTATTTTTCTGTATCACATGCCTGTCAACAATGAAGTTGTGAGTTTAAATCCTGCATGTGGTAGGTGTATTTGACTTATATCTAAATTGACTAGGGTTGTCAGTTTCATAGCAAATAATAAGTAATATAAAGTGACTGCCACAAAACTTACTAATAGTACTGAAAGTGGTGTTCAACACCAATCAATAAATCATATACCATTATGGTATAAAGCTTTAAAATCAAATTCCTCCAAAGTTTAAAAGAGGGTCACACATATTGAAGAAATATATTTTATTTTGTAATGAAGTAAATATAAGTTATACATACATGCCCCAGGGTCCTTACTCATCTCTACCACAACTGTAGACTGATCTGTAAACTCTACTTGTGAGTTAATATCCCCATTGTGTAGTCGACAACAATACACACCTGCATCTGACATACTGTAAAAGATAAACAATATCATTTTATGTTGTACACAAGTATAAATGTATGTATGTATGTGTAGTCGACAACAATACACACCAGCATCTGACATATTGTAAAGGATAAACAATATCATTTTATGTTGTACACAAGTATAAATGTATGTATGTATGTGTAGTCGACAACAATACACACCTGCATCTGACGTACTGTAAAGGATTAACAATATCATTTTATGTTGTACACAAGTATAAATGTATGTATGTATGTGTAGTCGACAACAATACACACCTACATCTGATGTACTGTAAAGGATTAACAATATCATTTTATGTTGTACACAAGTATAAATGTATGTATGCATGTGTAGTTGACAACAATACACACCTGCATCTGACATACTGTAAAGGATAAACAATATCATTTTATGTTGTACACAAGTATAAATGTATGTATGTATGTGTAGTCGACAACAATACACACCTGCATCTGACGTACTGTAAAGGATTAACAATATCATTTTATGTTGTACACAAGTATAAATGTATGTATGTATGTGTAGTCGACAACAATACACACCTGCATCCGACATACTGTAAAGGATTAACAATATCATTTTACGTTGGTGGCATGCATAACTTTATGTTGTACACAAGTATAAATGTATGTATGTATGTGTAGTCGACAACAATACACACCAGCATCTGATGTACTGTAAAGGATTAACAATATCATTTTGTGTTGGTGGCATGCATAACTTTATATTTTAAACAAGTATAAATGTATATTGTATACATGTCTTCCCATGTGGTGTACACATGTATAACTATTTGTTGTTATGTTGTACAAATGAATTACTATAAACTGTTATGTTGACACATGAATAACTAAATTTGGGCACATGTATATGTTGTTCACATCTATAACTTTATTTATCTTTGCAATACTACTGACTGTGCAGGATCCTCATGGATATTTTAGGTCATTAAACTATTAAACATCCCCTAGTATTAGCACAGTTTATATACTACATATTGTACTGTGTACACATGTATGCCTATATGTTGCAAATATGTATAACTGCTTAGAGTTTTATATGAACATGAATTGTTTGACTATTTAACAAATGTAAACTGTACAGTAGGGTAATTTGTGATTAAATGTGCCCAATAGTATGGTCACTAGTGAATATTTTTCTATATTTGAATTCTTCAAATATTAATCTATAACTTTGTTTATCATACCTGACATTTCTAATTCTGAGTATGCTGCTTTTTTCTTTATCTAAGATATCCCAGTCTTTTTGATTCTCTTTGAACCACTGGTAACGAGGATAAGGGAAACCTATAGCTTTGACTTCTAGTTCTAAAACTTCTCCTTTATTTACAGTTTTTCTTTCAGCTGGTTGATTAATAATTACAATTGGCTCTGAAATTGAACGTAATTAATGCAATGCAAATGTACTGTCAATTCATATTTGTGGAACACTAATTTCTGAGGGTTAAGATAAACAATGAATTTGATTGATTAACAAAACAATGAAATCAAATATCCACTAAAATAAAAGTTTTCTTCAATCCAGGAAAATTGGAACTCACCGAAATAAATGAGTCTACAGTAATATTAGTAAATATAATATCTCTTATTATTCTTACATAGATTGCCCTAATTTATGATATAAATATATGGTAATTATATTTTTAAGTGACCTAAACAACTGCTTTTGTGGAACTATCCTCATCTGCTACTAGTTAATCAGCAAAAAATGTAAGGAGTCAAATATCAACATATAAGGGTCTAAAATGGAAAAATAACCATAAAAGATAGAAAAGTATTATAACAGGAACTGTAAACTGTTAATTAAAAAGATATTATTATTTTTTTTTAAATGGACAGAATGCCAGATTATTATGATTTATTGGATTTTGAGGAAAATCCCCATGCAATTATATGTATATTTAAAAAGATATCACACAATGTGAGTTCTTAGTATTGCGATTTTTACCTAGCCACTATGTTATTCACATTAACAAAAAAAAATCACAGTAATTTAGAATTTAATACAATATAATTAGTCTTAACTTACCATATTTCTTTATATCCATAAGAATACTTTCCAATTTTAACTTATCTAGACAGTCAACCAGCTCAGCAGCAGTCATTCCCATGGATCCAAGTTCCCATAACATCTTATTACTAGGACTACCATTATAAACTTGGCTTCCAAACTTTCTCTCTACATCTGCACTACTGTTTGAAGAAAATAGGGCTACTCAAATAATTCAATTTCAGACATTGTAAATACCTATGACTATATGTGTATGGTGTAGATTAATGGTTGTCATAGAAGTTTTGTATATTTTTTCTGATTTTTTATATGTTTTGTACACTCATTCCAATGTATCATAATTGTGATAATTTTCATGTTTTGTATTCTTATAATGATAAGTTTGATGTTTGGATGTTAATTATATAATTTTGATAGATTTTTATATTTATTTGTAACTTTACATGGCTTTCATTGTTGAAGATCAATATTATTATTTTTTTCTATTATAGTTAGGACATATCTTTCCATGTATTTATTTTACAAAAAAAAAACAGAAAACTTTGCATTTGAGTAAAGTTTTGCCTATTGTTGAAGATGATTTTTTTTACACATCAATCACTGTTTGTTATACATGTTATAAGGTAGATCTATCTTTTGGATTGAAAATCTCTTCATAATGATTGTATTTTTAAAAAAAAATTAAACAAGAAACTACAGCTTATCAAATCCTATTGCAACATGTATGTGAACTGTTAATCTAAAGATCATTTTATGATATTCAGCAATAATTTAATTTGGGATGTAACACGTCTTCTGATTGGCTGACGTTATTCTGATATCAGCCCATAGACATACATGTAAATCAGTCATGTGACCGTGATGTCATCAATGTTTTTTCATGGTTTTCTATAGTTTAAAATGGAATTTAGAATTAAATTATAAGAAATGACTGTAATATTTTTTCTGTCTATTCGAAATAGCATAAAAAATGTGGTGCACACTGTTAAATAACCAGCTACGCATGTTATTCAGTATTCACCAAATTTATTATGTTATTTCTTCATAGACAGAAAAAATATTAGTCATTCCTTAAATAAACAAATTTCACAAATCTATGAGTTGTTTCAAATGAACCGAGTGTGAAAAATCCAAGATGATAGGAGCCATTTGCCTTTATTTACCTACAATGTATATATTCCACAGGACCATCACATTGACTATATATATATACAATTTTTACCTAAATCTATAATTTGGATTATCAGCTGCCTTATCTAACAATGCTCTCCAGTTACATGTTTCTGGGTTAGAATCTAGATCATCACGTAATTTGAGCATAAATCTACTTGATAAATCACCAATATTGGTATCTGGGTCGACATGTAGTCGTCTACAATGCTCACGATTCATCATAAATCAAGCATAACTGAAAAATAGAGCATAATTTTAGTACAGTATAACTTTTTCTCATTGTTTCTATATTGAAATTATATATAAGATTAATTGAATGATTGGTGTTTAACACCACCTTCAACATTTAGGTTCATTTGTGTTGGTCAATCTTTATTCATGGAGAAAGCCTGTAGAGAACCCCCAACCTTTAGATAGAGAACTAACATTCCTAGTCAGCTAATATAAGAGTTGACACACCTGTCATGATGGGATTGGAACTCACAACCTTGTACATGTATAGACTAAAGATATGAGAGAGGTAAATTTTACAGAAAAAAAAATGTTATACTGCAATGATCTTGATTACCTTTAGTTTGTATGGTTTTTTTCTTCAACAATTTCTTTACAATTTTGTTAAATTGTAATAAAACTGTTGAAAAATAAATCAGGAATGTGTCCATCATGTCAATGGGACACAGATGATGCCCCTGATTATATTTATAAAGTTATAAAGGGACACAGATGATGCCCCTGATTATATTTATAAAGTTATAAAGGGACACAGATGATGCCCCTAATTATATTTATAAAGTTATAAAGGGACATAGATGATGCCCCTGATTATATTTATAAAGTTATAAAGGGACACAGATGATGCTCCTGATTATATTTATTATATTTGTAAAGTTTATATAAAGGGACATAACTGCAGAGGTAAACGGACAGAAAGTCACAGGACAAACAATCATGTAATGTCACAAATTTGATGAGGAAAAAAAGTCACAGGACAAAACAAAATTTTGACAATTGTTTAAATATGTTTAAATATTTTCTATTTATAACATTATATTTATTTTTAAGTTAAGGAAATTGAACAAAAACCATGATTAACAATGATTAATGAAACTGTATAAAATTTTAATCATGCAAAGGAACTGTCTATCTGCAAAATGACATTTTGTTTTCATTACCTGATTACAATTATTTGATCATTTTTTTATATTTATCATGTATATTGAATACATTTTTATTACAAAGTTGCTTCATATATAAAAAATAAAATAAAAAAAATAAGTGTTTTCTTGTTCAAAGGAAAATAATCTCAAAACTGAATTGTGACTTTTTGTCCTGCGACTTTTGTCCTGTGACTTTCTGTACTGCATTCAACTGAAGAATGGTACATGTAAAAGTGACGCTACTTGATTTGAGTTTTGTAGCACTATAATAAGCATTATGTAATGTATGTATAAGTTTCAAAATATTTGGTTGAGACTAACTTAAGTAAGAGAATGGAAACAAAAAATTAGGCATTTTTTAAATTTATAAAGGAAAATACCTCTATAGCTAGAAGGAACAGTAAAAGTGACACCATCAAAATTCAAACTTGATCTGTATTAGTTTCATTACATTAAGTTGTTGAAACTAAAGTTGGTTCATTACAATAAGCTGTTGAAACTCAAGTTGTTTCATTACATTGAGTTGTTGAAACTAAAGTTGTTTCATTACATTAAGTTGTTGAAACTCAATTTTGTTTCATTGAATTAAGTTGTTGAAACTAAAAGTGTTTTTTTTACCATCAATGCATTTGAATTGGGACATATAGTTGGAACCCCCTATTTGTCCTGGGTTGGGAACCCCCCCCCCCCCCCCCCCCCCTTTTTTTTTAAAATGGCTGGATCCGTCCCTGGATGTACATGATGTAGTTATAATAAAAAGAAAGACCCATGTTTAAATATTTCAGGACGATTTATATTCACATTTTTTTTTACTCACAAAAGTTATTAAGGAAAACTGTGAAATTCTTACCGCAAATGGTACTGGACCAGTATACTGAGACTTGCATACATATTACAAGGCACAAACATTTAGAATTAAATTGTTTTTTACTTGAGTAAATTAAAGCGGCATAAAATTAAGTACATATATATTTCATTAAACTATGTAAAAGGGTTTTCAAGGAAAAGTGATAATTTTTTTGAGAATTCTGAGTACTGACATGACTGACATACTGTGATCGAGTAATGGATTCTAAAATACATGCTTTCCCATCTGATGAGTTAAGGCTTTTCAACTGATTTTAATAGTTTGTTCTTATTTTGTACTGTTACATCACTGTCCCAGGTTAGGGGAAGGGTTGGGATCTCTCTTACATTTTTAACCCTGACACATTATAATAATGTATATATGTGCTTGTCCCAAGTCAGGAGCCTGTAATTGAGTGGTGGTCCTTTTTTATTTAATTTGTTACACATTGGTTGATGTTAAAGTCATAAGAAACCTCAAATTAAAGAAAATAATGCATATGTTTTATTTAAACCTCAATGGATAATTTTCATTATAAAACTTATGTACATATATATACTTTTTTCTAAAGAAAATTCTTTATTTTATTCATATTTAGAAGAAGTTTACTTTATTTTAATTGCTTCCTTCCAGACAGCTTTTCCCAGACATATTTCATTGTATTTTCTGTATGTAAAGTGACCTCAATCATGTGTCAGTGTGACCCATCTCGTAAAAATCCGGTGATCGCAATACGCATGGATCTCCTTAAAATAAACTATTATCTGAATTTACATGTTAAACACGTGCTCAATTTCCATGCTTTTGTGTTGATTTTTTGTCGATTGTTGACGAACAGGTGACAATCGTTAAACTTCAATGGAAAAAAAAATTGACGATTATACGAAATTTACATGGAAAAAATGAAAAATTCATGCACAGAAGACTAAGTTTAGGATGTTTGTATGCATTGGTTCAAGAATTGGAAGAACATTATTTTTCACCGGTCACTCGTTTCTTATGACTTTAATTGTTTTTAAATATGAATTAGGCCCTTAATTTTCTAGTTTGAATTGATTTATTTGTCAATTCAGGGCCTTTTATAGCTGACCATGTAGAGTAGGAACTTTGCTCATTGATGAAGGCGTTATAGCAACCTGTAGCTGTAAATTTTTTGGGTCATTCAATTGTGGAGAGTTGTCTCATACACCTTCTTCTTCTTCTTCCAAATACGGGAGTAGACTCCTTGGTAGGAGTGTAAAACTTCCCGGAACTCGTGTGCTATGTACATATGGACTTAATTTAAAAATAATATGACAAAGAATAATCGTTATCAATAACATATATACATTATGTACAGTGGCTATAAAGTTTAATAAGTTGCTGTGAATCCTTCAAATGTTAGAGTGGATATGCCACTTTTGAAGGATTCCAGGGTGTCAGACATACCTATTGCTTCAGGTAGTGAGTTCCAGTCCGAAATAGTGCAAGGATAAAATGAAAATTTATAGAAATCTTTATTTGTTGATATTTGCCTAAATTTATGTTTCCCCCTAGTGCGTCTATCAGATATTGTTACAAATGTAAGTTGTCCTTAGGAACTTCAACTAACCCCCAATTTATTTTATACAACATAGTTAATCTAGCCTTTTTCCTTCTTAGTTCTAAATTTTCCCATTCCAATGATTTTATTAAATATGAAATTGCTCCAGGCGATCTGTCTTTATAATCATTGAAGACAAACCTGGCTGCCTTACGCTGTACCTGCTCAACCTGAGTAATGTGTTGTTTTTTGTACGGATCCCAGACAGACTATTTTTCTGCCTTTACTGGATATCAAAAACGTTTCCCTAATATTTTTTTACGCCATAACAGAAAATATATGACGCAAGTGGGGATAGCGATAAGGTGAATAATAACACATCATCTTTTCAGTTTTGCCAACTTCGGTCCTGAAGCCTGAGTGATGGTGTCAGGAGCATTTCTAATATAAATGATACTTTTGTGTAAACTTGAACATCTTTATTAATTGATAAAGTAGTATTTGACAAACGAAACAATCTTAATCGAACACATCGTCACATGTACAAAATAAATCAAAATATTCTATTTGAACCCATTGTAAAAAATTCCCCGGTAATTTTTTCTTGGAAAACCTTTTTTCTTACACTATATAAGGTGACAGTCGTTGTTTTCTCTATAAATGAATAAAGTTGTAATCTTCATTTACATATCAAGAGAAAAAATCTGTAACTTCGGTGGCTTTATGCTATTAACAGCTTGCTTTTGCTTGTGCATTTTGTTGGACAAAAATCATGTTATTGTTTTCCCGGAAGTAGTGTAAATATCAAAAAGGAAACCCGGAAGTCCAAAATCAAAGTAGAAACGCCAATCAAATTTAAAGATAATCAAAGTACTCTACAATTTGAGTATACTGTTTACCGATAATAAGTAAAATCGCAAAAATACTGCACCAATAGAGGAAAATCTATTCGGAAAGTCCATAATCACATGGCAAAATCAAATAACAAAACACATCAAAAACGAATGGACAAGAACTGTCATATTCCTGATATGGTATAGGCATTTTCAAATGTTTCCAGGAATGGAAGCCTAGGATAGTTAGGGCAGGCACTTGTCTCAAAAAAAATATTCCTATATGATTCCTATATACCTTAATATATATTATATTGTTATATTAAGGTTTAAAGGGGGGAAAAAAATTGAGACAAGTGCCTGTGGATAGTTAATATCCGTCGAATTTGAAATAAGGAAATATACCAAAGTTAAATATTCATCAAATTTATTCAAACCAAGGATTTGTAGTTAGAACTATACAAATCCTTGTTCAAACAAAGAAATCCTGTCCGAGATAGTAAGGGAAAACTACTATGTATCTATCAGTGGTTGCCAATGATGAGTTTGGATATCTTTTTTTTAAATATCTTTTGCCTTTCTACTCTTACCTAGTGATTGATATACATTTCGATTCTGTATCAACGCTTCGCTTGTTCAAGATTTGTACATATATTAGTCTGATCCATGTTCTTATTTTTGCAACTATATTATCTTTGGTATTCGAACATAATTCTACCGAAATTCATTAGTTCTGCCATTTATTTTTTTTTTAAATAACATCCCTGTAGATTCCTGAAAATCTTACTTTTTCTAGTCTAATTCCAATTGACTCAATGGAATATTAAGCTACCCTATGTCTACTTGTACATTAAATTCACAAAGTCAGTAAATAAAAGTAATACTTATGCAGAATTTGTAAGGTTTCTATAATTTTTTTTATATTCTGATATGTAGAAAAATAATGTATGTAAAAAGAGAATGTAAATAAACTTGAAATGATGAATGTTATTGTTGTCACCAGTGTAACCATTCTCATGTAGCAGTTACAAATCCTGATATGTTGATGTGAGGACACATTTCTAGACATATATGAGATGGTCAATGACTTTTATAGCTGATTATATGTGGTAAAAGTTTTAATCATAGCTGAAGACCGCATGGTACGGGACACCGAACGGGACTCTTCAAAACGGTGGTTTTGTACTTGAAATTCAATTTTGTACGGACAAAAGTGAGATTGTTCAATAAAAATGAGTTCAGTTTAACAAAATTTTTGTATCACAGACTTGACTTTTGTTACCTAATTTGAAAATTGGGTGACACAAGTCTATTTTGTATGCAAATTAGTTTAGTTTGGATTCTGTGAACTAATTTGCATACAAAATCGACTTTTGTGAGACAAAATTGACCTTTGTGAGACAAAATCGACTTTTGTGAGACACAATTGACTTTTTGGAGACAAAATCGACTTTTGTGAGACAAAATTGAAATCTTGTGAGACGAAATTAACAAAATTGAATTTTGTCTCACAAAATTGATTTTTGTCTCACAAAAGTCAATTTTGCCGTCACAAAATTGACTTATAAATGTGAGACAAAATTGATTTTTGTGGGACAAAATTGACAAAATTTAATTTTGTCTCACTAAATTAAATCTTTTCTCACTTAATTAAATCTTGTCTCACACAATTGTCTTTTGTGTTTTAATTTCCATATCAGGTAACAAAAGTCAATTTTGTATGCAAATAAGTTTATATTTGCATACCTTTTTTGACAAAATTGAATTCTCATGAAAAAGTCTGTATCAAATAGTTTTGTAAGACAAACATGATTTTGTTATGACAGAATTGAATTTTGTACAAAACCACAAGAGTCCCATTCGGCGCCCCGTACATGGTGACCTATAGTTGTTATTCCTGTGTTAGTAGGCCTCTTGTGGAGAATTGTCTCATTGGCAATCATACCAAATCTCCTATTTTTTTTTTTATATACATGATAAATCCTTTCAAAAATAGTGAAGAGTACATCAATACTTCATCAAATGGTAATATTTAGAGGATGTATTGTCATCTGAAAAGAGTGATGAAGCGTTAAAATTGCCCCACCTTTTTTTTTAACACGAGACAAGGATTCAAGAGCAAGTATCTTCAAGTCATGATTTGAACAAACTACATTTCATTACAAATAAAGAGATTTATTGTGAAATTTCATTTGCATAAATGTTCGTTCTTGGTATTTTACATCCAACTCTGATACACCGGTCTAATAAGTTCATCGATTGCCAACAGTTTTGAAATTAGTTATCACAGGTACCAGGCATATAATTTGATACACAAAACGCGCGTTTCGTCTACCGTCAGAAGACTCATTAGTGACGCTCAGATAAAAAAAAGTTACAAAGCCAAACAAGTATAAAATGTTGGAGCATTGAGGGCCCAAAATTCCCCCAAAATGTGCAAAATACGACCAAGGGAATATATGCCTTGGATAAGAACATCTTTATTATAATTCATTCTTTTGCAAACAATATAATTGATACCCTCGGGGACGAAACGTTCACCAACAGTGGCATCGACCCAGTCGTGGAAATAGTTATCTAAGGTACCAGGCTTATAATTTTATGTGCCAAACGCGCGTTTTGTCTACCCATAAGACTCATCTGTTAAGCTCAGATCTAAATAGTTCGAAAGCTATAATTTGAATGCACTAAATCATTCAGGAGATAAATGCATTGTATTTTAAGCTCCGACGTTATCAAAAGGTGATTTGGTGGTTGCAAATCAAGTTTTCCGGCGACTTGTTAGTGGAACATCCAGTAAACAGGTATGTGCGACCATCAGATCACCAATCATGCTTTTCCCTATATTTTTTTGGTTACCCCTATAGGAGGGAACTGTTTACATGCCTACATCAACATAATTTACGACCATGCGGTTTAAAACTTATAATCGAAAGTATAAGCCACTCTAGACTATAATAAATGGTTTCATATGAAAATTAAAGTGTTTTTTTAACTTAAAGGATGGAGACTACTCAATGAGATTATTCAGTGAGACGGGTTTACACCAGACCACTTTTCTTGTTTCCTAATCCCAATCATTCAATGAATCATTTTTAGATTTCTTGTGTATGTCTTTCCTTTTGTAGCATAATAATTCATAATAATACATAACAATTCTTTTGATAAAATATGGTTACATGTAAAAAGATTATTATAATAGTAAAATACATGGGGTTGCATGTGAGGAATTACGGTCATAAAATGCAACGAACTAAACACATATACATATGGTCGGCACTTAAAGTTAACCTGTTTACAGGTCGTAGGGATTTTAAGTTTGATTGTATGCATAGTTTTGGCAAGTTTATCCAACAAAAAAATAGGTAAAATACGTAAAAAATCATTATTTCACAAAATAAGAAAACTGAAGCAACCAACAATCTAGAAATTAAAAAAAAGAAAACTAAAAAAATATCGAGAAAAATACAAATTTGTTTTTCTTTCCATCAATTTAATGATGCGTAAACAACAAATATAATTAAAGACAACTCTAATCTTAAACAACACTTTGAAGTTTCTTCTTCTTCTGTGACTCATATATATGTACAATATGTATTGACGATAGTTTCTGAATTAGAGACTGTATTTATTTACCACAACATCCGATTAAAGTATTTTAAATGGTCATCATTTCCCGCTGATTGTTCCTAACTTTGTTTCCGCCCATCTGTAAACGTTAAAATGTAAAATTTCTACTTTGACTTTGTCCGTTGTGTAAACAAGAATGAAACAGAACTGAAAATTAGTTCAAAGTTCAAAGTAGGGGATCAACAACCAATGGAACGGAAAACTGACGATGACTTGGAACATTCTAGAGAACAAATGGGTCAGAATACTGCCGAACGGATGACACAGGCCAAACACATGGGAAGTGACTATAATGATGAAACGACACGAGATGTTCCTGGCTATACAGATCTTGCGAGAACAAGGTGGTCTGAACAGGACAATGTTGGATATGACACACTACAAGATCAAAATAATGGATATACAGAATTAAGGAAACCCATTTCCACAAAAGATCAATATGATACACTCGGGGAATGCTATGCATACGACTACAGTACTGTTTCAGATTCATCAACAAACACTAAAGCTATAAATGCAGATAGGAAAGACGACGTCGACTGTTCTACAGATCGCGAGAACATATCAGAAACATCTGGGCACAAATATATAGATATCGGTAAAAATATTCCGAAACACTATAATGAACAGCTGCACATTTCTACTGGAAACAAGCATAGCTTAGATGCTTCAGAATCTGGAATCAGAAAACAAAAATCCGTAGAAAGTATCAACGAACCCGATTACTCTTATGTAAGAGGATTTAAAGATCGTCAGAATGAAACCAAGCATGTTCAAGGTGTGGTTCAAAATTTAAACAGAGATTTCGATCCTCCAAGTCAAGATAATGATATTCACCAGGATATGCAGAGGGAAGATTTTGTTGGTGAAATGGCAAATAAAAGCAACATCACACCGGCTGTAATGCCAAGGGCTCGGCTTATTGGTGTAGCTATTGTCGTCCTTGCAGTGTTTGTTGCTTGTTTAGTCTTAGTTATATCTATACAGAAAGCACCGCAAAACAACTGTAACTCTTCAGATAAAGGTTCGTATAAATACTTATATGGCGTGTAAAAAATAAAAACAACACTATTTTAAAAAAACGTGTTTCATATTGATAAATGTTAGTAGTTTATTTTATATGAATTGCATATTCTCCTGCCGAAAACTTATATTCACCGCGCAAAACGTCGCATTCTTTTATTAGGTAAATAATTTTGGTAAAAAAAAGTTTGATGTACAATTGGTTTTGGTAAATAATTGCCATTAAATACATTTCTCTCGGAACATGGAATAAAACATTGAGAGAAAGCATACTAAAATGATACCAATGTCAAATAATATACAATTACTGTCTTTTTTTTCAGTAAATGTGTGGTTAAATTGACTTTTGAAAAACTGATATTCTGTGAGGTCTATAAAACCACATATCTACCTCATCAAAAGACAGCTATTCACCGCGCTGATCGTCACGCGCTTTTATACGATTATAACGTTATGGTAAAATGTTTGATATACAATTAATTTTGGTAAATATTTCACATCAAATACTTTGTTTTCTTTTGGAAAATGGAATAAAACGATAACTGGTCGACTTTTGTTTCGGTATATATGTGATTTGATTGACTTTGTAAAAACTGATGTTCACTTCGACCGCAGGTCTAGGGGAATATCAGTTTTTCAAAAGTCAATACATCCTCACCTCACCTAAAATTAACCTCCCTGAAAGAAAATTATTATATAGTATTCCATATTGATGACACTTTTGTGAGTTTTATAAATGAATTTGATTTAAATAAATAAGCATATTCACCTGCAGAAAGGTAAATTCACCGCGCCAAACGTCGTATGCTATCATTTTACGTGTATGATTATGTTAAAATCTTTTAATGTACATTGGTAAATAGTTCGTGTACCCAAAAATCTCACTACATCTCCCACATTCCTTAACTTGCAACTTGTTTCATTTGCAGTTTGAAATATCTAAACATTTTTTTTATAAGTTATCTACTCTTTCACCACTATTATTTTCTTTCATTTATTCAGGCTTTCACCCACCGTCGTTAACATTAACAGGTGAGCAGTATAGTTTTATCATATATATTGTGTTTCGATAACATGTGGAAATCATCTACAGATTCAGAGCATTTATACATAAAATGTCGAAAACATCTACAGATTCAAAGCATTTATACATAAAATGTCCAAAACATCTACAGATTCAGAGCATTTATACATAAAATGTCGAAAACATCTACAGATTCAGAGCATTTATACATAAAATGTCGAAAACATCTACAGATTCAGAGCATTTATACATAAAATGTCCAAAACATCTACAGATTCAGAGCATTTATACATAAAATGTCCAAAACATCTACAGATTCAGAGCATTTATACATAAAATGTCGAAAACATCTACAGATTCAGAGCATTTATACATAAAATGTCCAAAACATCTACAGATTCAAAGCATTTATACATAAAATGTCCAAAACATCTACAGATTCAGAGCATTTATACATAAAATGTCGAAAACATCTACAGATTCAGAGCATTTATACATAAAATGTCGAAAACATCTACAGATTCAGAGCATTTATACATAAAATGTCCAAAACATCTACAGAGTCAGAGCATTTATACATAAAATGTCCAAAACATCTACAGATTCAGAGCATTTATACATAAAATGTCCAAAACATCTACAGATTCAGAGCATTTATACATAAAATGTCCAAAACATCTACAGATTCAGAGCATTTATACATAAAATGTATGGCTATTTCAATGTTAGATTTACATAAAACATCTACAATATATCTATTATAATGTCTAACAATCAGGAATTCATGTTGATTAAAACTTTCCCCTGTGTTGTATGTAATTCTCTTTCTGTAATCTTTGAATAACTTAGGCCTTTGAGATCTAACCTCTTGTTGTAGATAATTAACCTGTTATAATATCTTACAACCAACCGCACATGTACCCTTAGACCTCTGAGATCTTCCCTCTATTAGACAATTGATCTGTTATAATCTCTGACTACTAACAACACATGTTTCCTTAGACCTCTGAGATCTTCCCTCTAATAGACAATTTACCTGTTATAATCTCTGACAACTAACAACACATGTTTCTACAATACATCTATTATAATGTTTCTACAATATATCTATCATAATGCCTAACAATCAGGAATTCATGTTGATTAAGACTTTTCCTTGTGTTGGATGTAATTCTCTTTCTATAATCTTTGAAAACTTAGGCCTTTGAAATCTAACCTCTTGTTGTAGATAATTTACCTGTTATAATATCTTACAACCAATCACACATGTTCCCTTAGACCTCTGAGATCTTCCTTGTAATAGAAAATTTACCTGTTATAATCTCTGACAACTAACAAAACATGTTCCCTTAGACCTCTGAGATCTTCTCTTTGGTAGACAATTTACCTGTTATAATCTCTGACAACCAACAGTACATGGTCCCTTAGACCTCTGAGATCTTCCCTTTGGCAGACAATTTACCTGCTATAATCTCTGACAACCAACAGTACATGTTCCCTTAGGCCTCTGAGATCTTCCATTTGGTAGACAATTTACCTGTTATAATATCTGACAACCAACAGTACATGTTCCCTTAGACCTCTGATATCTTCCCTTTGGTAGACACTTTACCTGCTATAATCTCTGAAAACCAACAGTACATGTTCCCTTAGACCTCTGAGATCTTCCCTTTGGCAGACAATTTACCTGCTATAATCTCTGACAACCAACAGTACATGTTCCCTTATGCCTCTGAGATCTTCCCTTTGGTAGACAATTTTCCTGTTATAATATCTGACAACCAACAGTACATGTTCCCTTAGACCTCTGAGATCTTCCCTTTGGTAGACAATTTACCTGCTATAATCTCTGTCAACCAACAGTACATGTTCCCTTAGGTCTCTGAGATCTTCCCTTTTGTAGACAATTTACCTGTTATAATCTCTGACAACCAACAGTACATGTTCCCTTAGACCTCTGAGATCTTCCCTCTGGCAGGCAATTTACCTGCTATAATCTCTGACAACCAACAGTACATGTTCCCTTAGGCCTCTGAGATCTTCCCTTTGGTAGACAATTTACCTGTTATAATATCTGACAACCAACAGTACATGTTCCCTTAGACCTCTGAGATCTTCCCTTTGGTAGACACTTATCCTGTTATAATCTCTGACAACCAACAGTACATGTTCCCTGAGACCTCTGAGATCTTCCCTTTGGCAGACAATTTACCTGCTATAATCTCTAACAACCAACAGTAC
Source organism: Mytilus trossulus (assembly GCF_036588685.1). Taxonomy (NCBI): domain Eukaryota; kingdom Metazoa; phylum Mollusca; class Bivalvia; order Mytilida; family Mytilidae; genus Mytilus; species Mytilus trossulus. The sequence continues at coordinate 20,019,771 of NC_086376.1, forward strand.
ATGTTCCCTTAGGTCTCTGAGATCTTCCCTTGTGTAGACAATTTACCTGTTATAATCTCTGACAACTAACAGTGCATGTTCCCTTAGACCTCTGAGATCTTCCCTCTAGTAGACAATTCACCATTATTTATTTTCTTTTATTTATTCAGGCTTTCACCCACAGCCGTTAACATTAACAGGTGAGCAGTAGTTTTATACATATATTGTATTTCGATAATATGTGGAAAACATCTACAGATTCCGAGCATTTATACATAAAATGTCGAAAACATTTACAGATTCGGAGCATTTATACATAAAATGTCCAAAACATCTACAGATTCAGAGAAATTATACATAAAATGGTTCTATTGACACAATGTTAGTTTGCAAAATGTTTTCAATAAACGTTTCAAATTATTGCGAACAAGCGCTGGTGAGTTTCAGAAGAAAGATAGATTTAAAAACAATTAGAAAACTTGGAGCAAGGTCCACTAAATGCTTCACTGAACATTAAGGTAGATCAAAACGCACCCAAACCAATAACGGAAAGCCCGGAAGGGTTTTTTCTTGCTTGCCTACATTTAAAAAAAATAGATATTCCTCGAATGCTTACAAAATAAATTGAATATGTGTTGTTTTGGTAAAATGGTTTTGTTTTAGAACAAAAGTTTGAAGTAGGAAAATTTATAGTTTAAAGGTTAAAAAAATGTTGCCTTTACAAAATAAAAGTGTCAATTTAAGAGGAACAATTGTGTATGGACTATACCACAGATTTGCGAACCAATTAAAAATGTTTGATTTTCCTGAATGTCAAAGCAAATGCCTCTTATTTACAGGGGATTGCTATCACACTACCAGCACCCAGTATTTTGGAACACTTAATTATACAGTAAGCGGTAGGGCTTGTCAGAATTGGAATAAAGACGCTCCTCATGTAAGAATATTTAGACCTGATAGAGACGAGGACAAGACCACAAACTATTGTAGGGACATCAGTCATTACAAACATGGTACACCCTGGTGTTATACAGAGGACCCTGATTTCCGCTGGGAATTTTGTCCCGTATTCAAATGTTCGTATTCAAATGCTTATTGATACATTTTGTTACGCTATACGAGTGTTTCATCTACATACAAGTCACCACGGGGGCTTGAATAACAAAACCATAAAACGAAATAAGACATGAAGTTTGAGAGCATTGCATGTAAAAATTCTGGCAAATAGAGCCAACCATGATCAAAGCTATATATTTAAGCCTTTTAAAAAAAACAGGTTTCGGATACTTCAATTTCTAAAGATAAGAAATTTACGGTAAATGATCAAGTCAATGGGTTGGTAATATGTCAACAATTTATGCTGTGTTGAGTTCTATATTAGTATTATCTTAAATTCATCTTTATGGACACTAGGGAAAATCTACATTTTGTTCTTAAAAATCCCTGTTTCCAATCAGACAATGGATATATAAAATATAAGTCATGGTTACAACCTTTTGATGATATTATCTGACATATTCTACACTGACTAAAGACACGCTTACACAGGCTTTTACTAACATTTAGTCTGTTAAAGAACTAAGACATCATAAGATAGCAGATCAAAAAATCTGCAAGGAAAATGATTTTTTAGACGCCATCAATATAGATCATACAAAATAATGTGCGAAATGTTTTTCTTTAACTCAATAAAGAATTTCTTTTCACAAAAAAACTTATGTGTTTTTTGCAGGTAATGCCTGTACGATGCCGCCAAAGGCCGAACCTGGAACAACAGTAAGTTATAATATAACATTTGGAGTTGTAGCTGCCACATACACATGCCAATCTTTTAAGCCAGGAGTTTCATTTCCTCATTGTCCGATATCTACATGTAGCAATGGTAACAAATGGCTGAAGTTCAACACATCTTGTTCTGGTACGTACAAATGGTAATACAAAATGTTATAACGAAAAAACCGAAATCCAACGTAAATCAAAAAAGGTGAAGTCCAAAAATAAAGGCAACAGAAGTATACCGCTGTTCGAAATTCATAAATCGAATGAGAAAAAAACAAATCTGGGTAACATACTAAAACTGAGGGAAACATAAAAGCAGACAAATCCAAACGTTGAACTCTACCTATTCGATTATGTTTCTTTGATTTATTCGAACTTCTAAAATGCATATTCTTATGAGATAAAAAAAAAACCAAAACAACAGTGATTAACATATCTTAAATCTGTGACATAAAAATCAAACAGATCTAGAATAAAACACAGTAAAGTACTTTTACACGTGCTTGTTTAAACAGGTGAACGGTTTAGATTGCTAAAATAAGAAGGTTCAATCCACCATATTTTACATAAGAAAATATTTGTACAAAGTCAGGAATATGACCGTGGATACATATTCGTTTGTTGTCCTTGAGCTTTTAATTTTGCCATTTGTTAATGGCTTACCTTTAAAAAAGGCACGAAAGTCTGAGTTCCGTATTATTGTTACTTTTGGCGCATTTATATTTACAGTTGCTCGACTAAATAAATCGAATGTGTGAAAAACAACTGTTATATTCCTGACTTCGTTCTGACGTTTTCCGAACGAAAGGGAGGCGGAATACATCAAAACATCATAAGTCGAAGGAAAAGTTACAACAGCATTGCAAAAAACAAAACAACCCGACATAAACACGTAAACACAAGCTATGATAGTTGTACAAATTTAAGGAATACGCATATATATATATTCGTGAAATATGAGACGTAATTGCACAAACTTATATCTAGTCAAACGAAAAAAAAATAAACGTCTAGCAGACCGGCTAGGGTTAGGATGAAACGCGACTGAAATACAATGGTTTATGTCCACCATAACGAATTGGTAAACATATGATTGTGATGCATCCGTGGATCAACACACGAGATACTAGTACATTTATACGTGGTCTGAAATCTTTTGATAAACCTAAGAAAAGTATTGTCAGATGTCAGATTTTTAAATGCGAACGAATTTATTTACTATCGTGATTTTGAATTAAATAAACTCATCATAGATACCAGAACTAAATTTTATATATACGCCAGACGCGCGTTTCGTCTACACAAGACTCATCAGTGACGCTCGAATAAAGAAAGTTTTAAAAAAGCCAAATAAAGTACGAAGTTGAAGAGCATTGATATCCCAAATTCTTAAAAGTGTTTCCAAATACAGCTAAGGTAATCTATGCCTGATGTAGAAAAGCCTTAGTATTTCAAAAAAAATCTAAATTTTGTAAACAGTTAATTTATTAATATAACAATATCAATGATAATTTATGTCGGCACAACAAGTGCTGACTACTGGGCTTGTGATACCCTAGGGGAAATAAATCTCCACCAGCAGTGGCATCAACCCAGTGGTTATAAATAAACTCATCATAGATACTAGGACTAAATTTTATATATACGCCAGACGCGCGTTTCGTCTACACAAGACTCACCAGTGACGCTCGAATAAAAAAAGTTTTAAAAAAGCCAAATAAAGTACGAAGTTGAAGAGCATTGAGATCCAAAATTCCTTAAAGTGTTGCCAAATACAGCTAAGGTAATCTATGCCTGAGGTAGTAAAGCCTTAGTATTTAAAAAAAATCAAAATTTTGTAAACAGTTAATTTATAAATATAACAATATCAATGATAATTTATGTCGGCACAAAAAGTGCTGACTACTGGGCTTGTGATACCCACGGGGAAATAAATCTCAACCAGCAGTGGCATCAACCCAGTGGTTATAAATAAACTCATCAAAGATACTAGGACTAAATTTTGTATATACGCCAGACGCGCGTTTCGTCTACACAAGACTCATCAGTGACGCTCGAATAAAAAAAGTTTTAAAAAAGCCAAATAAAGTACGAAGTTGAAGAGCATTGAGATTAAATATTCCTTAAAGTGTTGCCAAATACAGCTAAGGTAATCTATGCCTGATGTAGTAAAGCCTTAGTATTTATAAAAAATCAAAATTTTGTAAACATTTGATTTATAAATATAACAATATCAATGATAATTCATGTCGGCACAAAAAGTGCTGACTACTGGGCTTGTGATACCCTCGGGGAAATAAATCTCCACCAGCAGTGGCATCAACCCAGTGTTTATAAATAAACTCATCATAGATACTAGGACTAAATTTTATATATACGCCAGACGCGCGTTTCGTCTACAAAAAACTCATCAGTGACGCTCGAATAATTTTTTTTTTTAAAAGCCAAATAAAGTACGAAGTTAGAGAGCATTGAGATTCAAAATTCCTAAAAGTGTTGCCAAATACAGCTAAGGTAATCTATGCCTGAGGTAGAAAATCTTAGTATTTCAAAAAAATCAAAATGTTTTAAACAGTTAATTTATAGATATAACAATATCAATGATAATTCATGTCAGCAATGTATACATAGTAGAAGACTTATTTTCTCAACGCGGGATATACGTATTTTGAGCATCGTTAAACTAAATGAAAAAGTCTTTACACTTTGTTTGCGGCTGAGTCCTGTTCTGGATTTACCTTTACCTGGAAGGTTAAATTTGAACATTTAAAAGGCACAGAGTCGTAAAAACGCTGCAACGTTAGGAAAAAAATAATTAAAAAGGACACACACAGAAGAGTCATATCACGTACTTTCCACTTTGCCTGAATTATTGTTGCCATAGTTAAATATTTACATTTTGTCATGTTTAAGCGGAAGACAAAACTTTAGGTTAAAAAGTCACTATACATCTCTGTCGTTGATTTTAGTTGAAGATCGGTATCTTAATAGCACTGAATACAACGGGAAAGTGTCCTGTACAGTTAGTGGAACACCATGTAAGATTTGGAATATTCAACGTTCTCTTTTACCTATCAACTCCGATGATCATGTTACAAATTACTGCAGGGATCCAGACGGAAAAGGACAGCCATGGTGTTACGTAGATTATCACAAAACTGCTTCTAAAATATGGGAATTTTGTTATGTTCCAAGGAGATGAAGAAGAATATTACAAGAACATCAATATTCTTAAAAGTCTGTCATGCGCAAAAAGATGTGTTTACTAACTTAATCGGGTTTTGTTACCAGTTATTAAATTTTGTGGAATTAAAATTTCAAAAATAAATTTTTGTGATTAAAATGTTTTCAATAGTGTAAATGTAACCGTTAATATATATGTGAAATAAAGGCAACAGTAGTATACCGCTATTCAAAACTCATCAATCGATAGAAAAAATCAAATCCTGGTAACAAACTGAAACTGAGGGAAACGTATTAAATACAAGAGGATAACAACGGCACAACATTTAAATGTAACACACACGGACACGAAATAAGCATTAGACAAATAGTTATCAAAGGTACCAGGATTATGATTTAGTACGCCAGACGCGCGTTTCGTCTACATAAGACTCATCAGTGACGCTCATATCAAAATATTTACAAAGCCAAACAAGTACAAAGTTGAAGAGCATTAAGGATCCAAAATTCCAAAAAGTTGTGCCAATTCAAAACAAAGTAACAATGAATTAAAAGCAATGCAAACTGATTTTGATTTTGGTTAATAATGTCTCGCATAACCTTTAAGAATACCCAGGTGAATGTTCTTTATCCTTGTTTCTTTGGAGTTGTTTGGTGGATGAAATAGTTGAGTCAATTACGTGGCCTCTTCTATCATTGTCTCAATTAAGCAATTGAATAATCTTGCCATTAATATGTCTGTTTTTCGTGTGGACCCGTGGAAAAGTCATCTTCTCAAAATGACCTAGACGGACGGTGAAACTTAGTTGTCAATTTCTGTTGGTTTTTTTTTTCTTTCTCAATTGCAATCACAACACATCTTATTTACAATTTATTTATATTGAACTGTATGACTGAAAGCAGTTCAATGTCATCTATGGCGACCAATCTGTCATACATTTGTGATCAGTTTGGTCTGTTGTAAGTCTGAATCTTATTTTCAACCGGGATGTCTTGTTCACTGATGTTTTTTTTTAGATTCACATCCCTGCGTTAAAACGAAACCAATAGAGCTGAGTTTTTATGGCACTTAATGGTATTATTGCCAATTGAGGTTTGAAGATAAGGATTATAATTTAGTTTGACGAATATCTTGGTTTCAGACGATTAATGAACAACCTGAACTAGCTCTAAAAAAAGAACGAATTTATTATGACAGTATATGTTAGGTACCAACAAATTCCAATACCACAACAACAACAAAAAAACACCAATCTAGATGTCAATATCTCCAACTGATTACCGTGTTTTAAGGTCGCGTTGGACTCTTTTACTTGTCCTGAATTTAAATTAATTGTGCGAAAACTCGTATTCAAGCCATGAGATATGCACAGACTTTAGCACATAAACACTGTCTTGCTATGCCTTCTCCACATGACTAATAATTAAAAATAAATTATTTATGGTTGTCAAAGACTGCGTAAACAAAGAATATACGACCAACACTGACGTTGCAGTTTATCAAAAGATTCCAAGAAACAAAATTGAAGGTATGAACTATATAACAAATGCATCCAAAATATAATGCAACGTTAGTGCTAATATATATTCAGTTATAATTAGATTAGTAATGCATGCATATTTCTTTGTTTTTTGACATCCCGTTTGCCATAGGATAAGAACTGTGTATAATAGAAAAATTAAAAACGAATACAACTCCAAGTAATAATCCAGATTCATATGTCAATGCATAAAAGGAAAAATCATTTGTAACTGTTTGTACGTGTTTATTTACAACTAAAATAAAACAAAAAGTGCCTTCAACTAAATGTGCAAGTATTCACACTGTTTAACGACTATAACCCAAAAAATTAGCTAATTTAATATTTCTAATAATGAGGTTTTAATTTTTAAATATATATTATTCATTAATTTATTTCATATTAAATGCAAAACAAACCAATGACCTGGTTTTTTTTTTGTTAACTGTCAGCTGACTGGGGTTGACCTACTGATTTTTTTTCATAAAGAAAGCAACTTGTTATGCATTTGAAAAGTATATGAAACACTAATCGTTTTTCTCATCAAAGATGATCTATATTTTGTAACGTGGATTACTTGATGTGATACCCCCGATTTTCTAATTTTTTAAGGTTTAAGATAATCAAACGAGCGATCTTTATTGGCTTCTGCTACTGGTAATGTATCAATGGATTGAACAAAAATACAATTTATAACACCTAAACCCCCCTCTGAAATCCCCAAACCGCCAAAATCCGCCGGGATAAGAAAATCTAAGTATTTTATACTTTTGCAAACAGTAAATTTATAAAAATGACCATATATTGATATAAGTGAATTTAAATGTGCGCATTGTTATGCGTTTACTTTTCTACATTGGCTAGATTTATAGGGGGAGGGTTGAGATCTCATAAACATGTTTAACCCCGCCGCTTTTTTGCGCCTGTCCCAAGTCAGGAGTCTCTGGCCTTTGTTAGTCTTGTATTATTTTAATTTTAGTTTCTTGTGTACAATTTGGAAATTAGTATGGCGTTCATTATCACTGAACTAGTATATATTTGTTATGGGGCCAGCTAAAGGACGCCTCCGGGTGCGGGAATTTCTCGCTACATTGAAGACCTATTGGTGACCTTCTGCTGTTGTTTTTTCTGTGGTCGGGTTGTTGTCTCTTTGACACATTCCCTATTTCCAGTCTCAATTTTATTATAAGTGCTGACTACTGAGCTTGTGATACCCTCGCGGACGAAACGTCCACCAGTAGAGGCATCGACACAGTGGTGTAAATAGTTATCAAAGGTATCAGGCTTATAATTTGACACGCCAGACGCGCGTTTCGTCTTCATAACACTCAGCAGTGACGCTCAGGTTAAAATAGTTAGAAAGCCATACAAGTATTACGTTGAAGAGCAATGAAGATTAAAAATTTCCAAAAGGTGTGCCAAAAACGACAAAGGTAATCTATGACTGCGATAAGAAAATCTTTAGTATTTCGAATATGATATATGTCTGGATCAAAGAAGACGTTACTGAATTAAAAAAAAAAGTTTGATTCATTTGTCCTTTTGAATCCTTTATCTTTTTACTATATTGTTGTTTTTTTTTTACTGCAATCTGTCATAGCGCATTTGAACAAGTGAATGGATAAAAGCACTCGTAGTTGGTTACCTTGAATGCTTTTGTCATAAAATTAGACGAAAACTATTATATTTTAAACTGAAGTGCAATTGTGAAAATACTTAATCTGTTTCCGGAGAATTTTATCTGTGCATAAATAACATGTAAGCTATATTTATCACTGCAAATTTGTTCCTCATTCTGGTCGATAATCCAGTTTAAAATGGACGCCAATGAACAGGATGTTATTAAGGAAATGTTACCACGTATTGTTGAGGATTTTGATCCCCTTTATATTTTGCCGTGCTTATACAAGCTTTTGCCAACACAAGTTTGCTCAAAACTTAGAACATTGCGTAATAGACAAGAAAAAGTGTATTATTTTATAGAAAATGCTCTTAACTATCTGACTTTAGATGATGTTTACAAGGTTTTCTCGTATCAAGATGCGTACACATTTCTCATTGACGAAATACAAAGAAAAATTCAAAGAAGCAAGAAAGATGAGGTTCACTATGCCATTAAAATTAAACTTTTCACAAAAGATCGACGACAACTAGTGGAATTTAGACATCGGCTTAAAATATATTCTTTGACAGGGAACCAAATATCATTTAACAGAGAAGTAAACGATGTTGTAAGAAAATGGACAGACAAATCGTACAGCGAAAAATTAATGGGAAAAGAGCGAGTTAAGCTTGCAGATAGATATTTCTTTGTAAGGGATGCACAGTGCGAAAATATGAGATTGAAATATGAGCGAAATCTTCTTTGTACAGATGTTCTCTCCGAAATTAAAAAGGTGAATCCATTCACATCAAATCCAGTTCTGGTATCAATGATGTACTTAGCACGAAAAGGTTCTGCCATGATAATGTCAGATCCAGCTCTTCGAGAAAAAGTATATAAGAAATATATAGAAACAGCAGAACATTATGTTGACCATTTACCGGCTTGTCGTGAAACCGGACTTGTATTTTATATCAAGTATAACTTTTTGTGCTTAGAGTATGAGCAAACACGTGACAGTAGGTTAAAACCGATTTTGTTTGCTACTGCAGAAAAAGCTATTGATCATTTTTGTAGGGAGTATCAAAAAGTTGCATCAGATTTCCATAATATATTTTTTATCAAACTTGTTCATCTTCATTTAGGAATAGGTGTTTTGGGGAATAATATAGACGGTGCTTCAATAACTAGTAGAGACATTGAGAGTGCTGAAGAATTGTTATCCAAGCTAAATGATGTAGAACTTTCTGACCGTTGGAAATTGGGTCTCTATATTGCGAAATCAAAAATTTTCTTGATAAATAAAGACTTTCAAAATTCTCTAAAGTTTGCTTACAAGGCATTCAAACATGCTTTACAGGGGAGCTTTAAACGAGAAATTATGGTGACAGCAGAAACAATACACACATTAAGTTACAAAAAGTATTGGATAATTAATAATTTTGACGAAGTTAATGGTTATCATGATATTAATAGTGGATACTTTGTTTATGTTTTAGTTTGTGAAAACATTAACATCATGACATATTTTGTCTTTGTGATGTTAATGATCTTTTTCTTTATTTTCTGCGATTATTAGTTCTTTGTGAAGAAGGCATATTATATGGATCTGTGGAGAAAATTATTTTATTAGTTTTTTTTGTGTACAATTTCAAAAAATAAAACACCCGTTTAAGAGGTAAATTTGTGCTTGCAGTTTTCAGATAAAATATAGTTCAATAAGCTATCTGTATTGGATAACGTGTATGATCTTTTTGTTTTAACAACTCGTCAACATTTGCAATTTTCAAATATTCCAACCTCGAGAACCATTAAATAGACATTAATTCAATGTAATTGTTAAAATTTGCATCTAATTTTTTTATTATTAAAACCGTTAATGTAATAACATGTATGAATACTGTTGATTGATTCACAACACCTCTAAAATAAATATAATTCATAAACACCATGTTTTGGCATTATATGTTATGATATGTACCTCAAAATGTGTACTTAGAACGGTAGTTCCATTCGTTTGATGTATTTGAGCTTTTGATTTTGCCATTTGATTAGGTACTTGCCGTTTTGAATTTTCCTCGGAGTTCAATATTTTTGCTTATTTGTGCAAGTAGAACCTTGCCCAAGGGTTTGACACCTTTTACTCTTTTATTTTTAAATATAAATCGCAACAATCATGGAGTCGTTAAATCACGTACAATCATCAAATCGTTCTCAACAACACCGCTTTCAACCGCATATCAAAATGAATATTTAACCGATTTAAAAACAGGTTACTAATAAGAACGCACAACTCATTCTCAAATTTTACGGCTACTCACGATAGAGTTCGAATTGAAAGAAAATCTTGAAGAAAGGAAGGATTGGTTCATAGTTTTGTTTATCATTGTTTTAAATTTAAGGATTTAATGAAGAAATGTGTTAAATTCGGACGAGCATGACGAGGGAAATTGATTAACGAAAAAAGAAGATATTTCTCTTGCTGAAAACCATACGCATTAGTCAAGAAGCCCTGTTGTTCCAGTGTTTCGATATTCGTTTGAGCAATCTTTATACAATGGTTTCTGAAAATATAAAAGGGAAGCTAACACTTTAACAACTCAATGAATATCATGAAATATTATGAAATTTGTGTGCTTTTTAAATGAGTCCCAAAAGTAAGTTTATATGTCTAAGAAGACATATATGTTCCTTCAAATTGCATTTATTTTAGAAAAAAACACTTCAAACATCGCAGATCAAATTTATTCGTTCATTGTGTAATCATACGTTTTTTGATTGAGTTAAGTCTGCCAATTGATATTTTATCGTATGTTTTTCTATGTTGTGATGTTATGCTATTGTTTCAGAAAAAGGGAGAAGGTTCGGGCCCATTAAAACGTTTAATCCCGCTGCAAATGTTTGCACCTGTCCTAAGTCAGGAATCTGATGTACAGTAGTTGTCGTTTGTTTATGTAATATATACGTGTTTCTCGTTTCTCGTTTTGTTTATATAGATTAGACCGTTGGTTTTCCCGTTGGAATGGTTTTACACTAGTAATTTTGGGGCCCTTTATAGCTTGTTGTTCGGTGTGAGCCAAGGCTCCGTGTTGAAGGCCGTACTTTAACCTATAATGGTTTAATTTTTAAATTGTTATTTGGATGGAAAGTTGTCTCATTGGCACTCACACCACATCTTCCTATATCTATGTCTTTTTTTTGTTTCAGTCTTTTTTGTTTCATGTATTATTGAACAGCGGTCTTGGACTATTATACTATAGTATAATAGTCCCAGCAGCGGTTTACTACTATTGCCTTTACTTTTTTGTTTGTTTCTTCATTTTGTTCTCTTTATCATGTGTAACTCCGAGGCAACAGTTGTTTATAGATCTCCAAATCTAAAAATAATAATCAAGGTAAAACAAACAAAACACGAAATCGAGGAACGCACATGAACTGAACAGAGTCGACATGGTAAGCGTATATAAGACCGCGAAAGCATGTCGCTGGAGAATAGAAAGTAAAATTACAAAAATACTGAACTTAAAGGAAAATCAATTCGATAAGTCCATAATCACATGGCAAAATCAAATAACAAAACGCATCAAAAACGAATGGACAAGAACTGTCATATTCCTGACTTGGTGCAGGCATTTTCAAATGTAGAAAATGGTGGATCAAACCTGGTTTTATAGCGCTAACCCTGTATAGAGCCATACACATTGTATCGGTCAATGGTTAATGATAATTACCATAAAACCTATATACTTATGTAGTTTCGATTATAGTCATTGATCCTCATAACTCAGCATTTTGTCAAATATTCTACTTTGAAATCGTCAAACTGAGTCAATATCGATTAATAGATCATCATATATAGTAGACCCTCTAGTGTCGATAGCATCCAAAATCTTAATTTAAATAGAATATGACATGAAAGAACTCACTTAAATATGGGTTTGTGAGGCTTTGATACCATTAAAAAAATAGAGGTTTCTGAGGGGGAAATAAAGAATTGTGTACGATGTTTTGTTTGTGAAAGAGTCCTGTATACATTGTACATCAGATAAGGATAAGAGATCAAGTTGCACAGTATGGGTGCACATTAAGCATTCATTCAAATACCTAATGTTTGTAAATATACCAATCAACCAAACTTCACAAATATGCTGCTGATTAAAAGTCCAGCATTTTGGGCTTAGAACCTTCGGTTTATTTGCCATTTAATATAGTTCAGTGCTACAAAAACAAATTGCTTATGACCACATTGATTTGTATTTACGTATCTTATTTTAGTGGACAGCTTTAGCTCTGTACAATGTATAACGTATTCATTTGTTTTTAATTGAGATTCTAATATTTAATTAGTTGTAGAAAAATTGAAAGATTCAATATTACTTCAAATTGTTAGAGCTACTCATTTGTAAACAATGCAAAGACAATAACAATCAAAACTAAGGAGCAAACAAAGACTCACAAAACCAAAGGACACTTACATCAACTGTTATAAATAAGAAACAACACGAACTCCACTAAAAACCGGGAGTGAAATCAAGAGCGGAAGGGTTAGCATTTCCTGCACCGTATACGGCACCCGTAATTTTATTTCTTTGTACAGTTCGGTAATGATGGAAGGTTATTAAGACTGAGGAAGAATATCAGATATGATTTCTGACATATTTTGTCATTATGGCCAATCAGGTCAGGATGGCGACCGTAAAATGTCTTGAATTATTTACTTAATTTGATTGATTCATAGCCCTGTCTAAGCAACTTTTGAGAAAGCAGCATTCCTCGTTCAACAACATCAATGCTTTTTGAGCTAACGTATAATGTATAAATTGAGACATATATACTCCATAAGATGTTCAAAGATCTTGCAAAGATCTCCATTTACTATATGGCCAGCAGGATTTTCATGATGTTGACTACATTACTTAGTTTCTGAAAACGGTACAGGTATCCTTTCTAGGAGGAAAAACTCGTGCAAGTTATTTTTTCTGCAGATAAATGCAAGTTCACAATATCCACTATGACACTTTTTTATAGATTGGCATAGTCATAACTTTTTTGGGGTTAAATAAACACAATTAACAATGAAATTATTATCAAATCACAATTCTCCCAGTTTGCTCAAGGTACAACTTTATTTGATTTAGAAAATTAAATGTCAAGATTTTAAAGTTCGTTAAAAACATAACTTAATATATATCTCATTTCATATCAAGTAAATAGTGTACTGTTAACGAAGATTATACGTTTCATCGGTGTAGGATACTCTACAAACAATTCATATTTACGACACAAAAACGAAATGAATTTAACTACGCCATGTATTATACTGCGCTTGTCATTTGCATACTGAGTTTTACAATTGACGTGAAAATCGATATTAGAATTCTAATACAACTCATTCATGATTATAATTACTAAATTTTATGTTGATATATTTATTCGCACTTGCAATACCTTTTTATTTTCACTTGCAAAACCAGAAATAAACTTTTATCAAATTGATTTTCAATGAGACCAATATCCAAATATCAAGGATTCATGCAAATGTAGATCACCTTTAACAATAAGCAAAACCAATATTATGTTGTAAGTTTTCACATGCACCTAAGTCAAAATTTTTAAAACAATCCAAACAAAAGATTCTAAAAGCCTGATTTATGATTAACATAAAAACAAAGAATGAAAATACCAGGCAGCAATTAACGGCAGTCACGGACAAGTACACGCTCCTGACTTAGGACTTGCCGCAACACAGTTCGTACTACTTCACCAATCTAGGCCGATCGTAGCAACTACACCTCATGCAATTTTCCGCTGGGCAAGTGTTGGATCATTGCAATACTTTCCCTGCAAAAGATTGACAATAACTTTACATACCGTCATCTTCCGTCGTGTCTAAATTTTTCAACCATTTTAAGTTTTTTAAATATGTATGAATAGTGCCCGAAAATCTATTACATATGGTTTTCATATTTTCTCAGAAACTGAGTGATCTCTGGAATGCAAAAACAATATATTTTTTCTACTTTGGTTTCGTCTTGTCGACACACGTGTTATTTAAAAGATCTGGGTCAGGTAGTAGGGTTGAGATCTTATATTTTCTTACAGGGGTGCCGTTTCGGTAAAAAAAAAATATGTATTTCACTCATATATAGGACCAGCGTTAGCATTTTTGTTTCATATTTATGTTATGTAATACATGCAAATGGTTTATGGAGCAGAATGGAAGTGATCAGCACATTTGAATATACTTTATAACGATTATTTGATATTTAAGGTACAGTGATACGAAGATGAGTTTGTAACGCTTACCTAATTAAAAGAAGGTTTCTTAACTTTACAGGATAATCTTTTTCCAATTGACGTCGCCAATAATTCGGGATGAGCTTTTTAACCTACTAGGGGAGGTCTCCTCCATTACATTGAGGTGAAATACAGGCAGGAGAGATACTGACTATAAGACACTGGTATTAACGTGATTTTATGCAACTTTTGTCAGTTCAAAAGTATTAATTTTCATATATCATCATTATTAATATTATTATTATTATTATTATTATTATTATTATTATTATTATTATTATTATTATTAGGTCTTTCCACTTTTCTGTGGAAAGACCTATTGTTTTTCTTCTGATTATTTATTTATTTATTTTTTTCTTCCGCCTAATTTTGTTCTTGTGATAAACATTTGTTTCGCAATATGTCGCTTAGATATTTGGTATATGATATCAAACAGTTTATGCGCTTTTGAAATTTACCCTGCGTAAACGAATACTTTTCTTTGTAGGAGTTATCTCCCCAAACACTGTTTTCCTTGTTAGCGCATCTCCTTCGCAACCGTAAAAGATTATGACAAATTTATTTTACAAAATTGCTCGTTATATCCTTCGCATGATTTGTCCTATTTTGACCGAAGCGATATGACCGCTCCATATGAGAGTTATTTCCCCTTATGCATCTAATATAAGTGATATGAATTTCTATCTTATAAATCATAAGTGATAGAGACCTAGGATCTTTTGATTTGAGGTCCTTGGTCCCAAAAAATGAAAATTAGGTCAAGGTCAAAGGTCAAGGTCATATTCTAATATTTGAATTTGGCTTATTTTCACTTATATCCATAGACTGTATAAGATATCAACAAATTATTTTTACTAAATTGTTGGTTGCGACATGTCGTAAGATGTAAATTTTGATTGCAAGCGTACGTTGAATGTAAAAGGGAGTTTTCTCCCCTCTTGTATTTAAAAATACGCGTTTGGTGATATAACTCATTAACATAATATAATAAAGACCTATGGTCTTTTGATATAGGTCTTTTGATTTGAGGTCCTTGGTTTATGACCTTGAAATTGATTTCAAGGTCATAGCTTAATTTGACGTTCTAGATTTTGACCTTTGCTTTTATTCTATATGTATACATGATCAAGATATTCAACTTTTAGAAAAAGGTATTAAACCATTTAACCTTGTAAAAAACAACCGGAAGTGACCTTTTGTAAACCGGAAATAGCTATTTTTTTGTACTTTATCAATATAAAAGTATATAGAACCAGATATTTTTGGAATCAGTGTCAAGTAAATATTCAAATATAATCGGAAGTAACATTTTTCAAACTGGAAGTAACAAATTATCTCCCTTATTTAAAAAAAATGTATGGAAACAATATATTTTTGGAATCAGCTTACTAGGAGCTATCATTTGACGATTGAAATGACATTTTAAACTTAGTTTCACAACTTTTCATATCAAAATACATTGTTTTGATGGAAAGACCTTCAATTGTTCTCTGAACAATTGGTTTTTAATTATTATTATTATTATTATTATTATTATTATTATTATTTCCATCTTTCTTCGTGACATAATACACATTTATTACAAGGTTAAGTACTTAGAAATATAACATTATATCTACTCAACAGTGGCCTAATGTATTCAGCCAGACAATATACAGTTGAAAACCTTTGGTCTTGAATAGCCTGAATATTAATGTTTAATACCTCTAGTGTATACATAACCTAGTTCTTACAAGTTAACTGTGTTCGTTCGAACAGTGATGTGCTGTATTGGTATTTAATAGTCGCATTATCAATATAAGTGACAAAATGAAGCATTTCAGCAGCAAAGTAAGGATTAGAAATAATATTGCTCGAGAAACTTTAGCGGAATTTTTAGGGACTTTCACATTGATAGTAAGTATTATATAAATTATGAAAATAACACTTTTAAAATTGTATATAAGTTAGAAACGCTTTCTTTGATTTACCTCTATCGGGGACGCTCAAATCCCAAAAAAGTCAAGGATGAATATGGTAGCACTCTACAGTTAGAAAAAAAAATTAAGATTAGCCACAAAATGTTTTATCATCTTCTATTCCTGTATTTCTAATACATTAACCTAACTGTTTGTGTTATACATGTGCATATGTATGTAATCAGTATCTTCCATACTAGAATTTCAATGCCTTTGAGTGATACCTTTTTAGAAACTGCTTTAATCAATCATCCTAATGATGAAATAAAAAAATGGGTGTCTTTCGTCTAATTTTTTCGTAAAATTCAATCTCAAAATTCGTGCTATAAAAAGATGGAAAAAAACATTACAATAATTGCCGAACCAATGTATGGTATGGACATGCAAATACGGACATTCATACAAAAAACGGCCTATATTACATACATTACATAACCTTGATGTTCATATAAACCCAATACAAAGGCTATTTTAATACTCAGCTATCCAAAAATGAACTTTATTGCACACTAGCTCTCATATTTAAAAAAAAAACCACAGGTACCAAAATGCGAAACTACACACCTAACTGTGGAGTGCTACCTATACAAGTACCGAAACAAGTGAAGACCAAAATGTACAAAAGAGACCATGGCATGATATATATCCGGCCTCTGAAAGCTTCTTTTTTATGAAGTCCACGTGGTCGTTTGGTCTAGCGGGACGGCTACAGCGCATGCCTTTGGTGTCACGATATCTCAGTAGCATGGGATCAAATCCCGCATGGGAAGAACAACAAAATTGCGAAAGCAAATTTACAGATCTTACATTGTTGGGTTGATGTTTAAACGAGTTGTATGTAATATATATATACGAGTCTAAATTGAAAACTACCTTCAAACCTATGATTGCGTTCGATAAAAACCGCAATTTTTGTACGTGTGCATGTAAAACAAATTTCGTTGTAGAAGGGTCTAAATACAGCACAAACAACATTTTCAAAAGACCAAAAAAGTGAAACAGAATATTTAAACAAAACGCATTTGACTAAAAGCTCGAACAACTGGTGTTTTAAACCCTGCTGACTGCCATTGGCGATTGCCAAATGAAATCGATCACGAGATGTAACAAAATGGATCTTAATATAAATATAATATTAAACAGAAAACGATAAACTTGTGGCCAAGATGTTATGCAACAAACACAAGGTGTCAATATGTTGTTGTACACCAGATCCAGATTACGACAATAAATGTCTCTTCAGTGATGTTAGGGATCGAAACGGTATTTGGAAGGCCATATAATTTACCCTCAATTTCAGATAGACTCTTGAATTTTAAGAGTCAATATAGGATGAACGGATCATACAAACCGGAGGGAAAATATGATACAAGCCCAAACGAAAAAATATAAGTCTTAATTGAAAACTACGTTCAGACCTATGATTGCGTTGGACGTGTGCATGTAAAAGAAATTTCGTTGTAGAACGGTCCGAATACAGCACAAACAACATTTTCCAAAAGACCAAAAAAAGTGAAAAAGTATATTTAAACAAAACGTATTTGACTAACAGGTCGAACAACTGATGTTCTTTACCATATATATATATTTATTTATTTATTAAGAAATTACCCTTTTACAACGGGGGCACTTACAAGCAGGATATTTACAAATGCATAGATTTGTAAGAGTATACAATGAATAATGTACAATGAAATAAAATATACATATGACAATGTCAAAGATAATTTTTTTTTTTAAATAAGTCAACATTCATGCAAAACATAATAGTATTATATATTCATATAAAATCTTAGCTTAATTTTCTAAAATTGGGATCTGTAAGTGTACATTTTACTCAACATCTTTTTACTAAAAGTGTCAACATATTTACAAACATTTGGATCAATCTTTTAAAAATATTCACCTAGCCATATGTTCATCTTTTCGTAGGACGGTAACTCTGTGCAAAAGTCAGGGAAGTTAGTACTTAGGTACTCATTTATATCGGTAAAATAATTATTTCGTATAAGATAATATTCAGAACATTCGAGAACGAAGTGTTCCACGGACTCCTCACATTTGACAAATGGGGAGTCTCGCACATATTCATTTTATACAAAACTTGATTCATGTGTAAACAATTTGTTCGTGCTAACAATTATTACCTTGTAGACTTAAAATCGAGCAAGTTTGATAAATAAGGCTGTCTACCAGACGCAAGGTTAAATCTGTATAACGCATTTAGACTGCTTTTATTTCTTATAACTTGAAATTCTCTCATGAACAAACTTTTAAAAATCTGTTTGAAAATATTCAGGTTAAAAAAAGGCAACAGTAGTATACCGATATTCAAAACTCATAAATCCATTGACAAAAAACAAAATCGGGGTAACAAACCAAAACTGAGGGAAACGCATAAAATATAAGAGGAGAACAACGGCACAACATTAAAATGTAACACACACAGAAACAGACTAAGCATTAGACAAAATTCTATGAGAATAACAAATATAACATCAAAACCAAATACATGAATTAGGGATAGATATGTACCGTGACACGTCGTATAGTAGTGTGAATTCACACTCAAAAATAAGAGAAAACAAACGACACAAGGGAAACACAACGTTAAAATGTAACACACACAGAAACGAACTATCATATAACAAGGGCCATATTTCTGACTTGGTAAAAGACATTTTTAAAGGAAAAAATGGTGGGTTGAACCTGGTATTGTGGCAGGCCAAACCTCCCTCTTTAATGGCCATGTGAAAAAAAATTTGAAACAACACTTTGAATACATATTGCGACAGAATGCACATCAGAAACCACCTGTCCTAGAATCTTTCAAAGTAAAAAAAAACATAGCGGGAAACATACTTATCGTATTGAGTCATGTCAAAAGTCATAACATTTGTTTATTTTATCAAGAAATTGTTCTAATAAGTAATATTTACTATTCCTTGATTTTATAATGTTTATATCATGCATAGACTACAGACTTTACTGTCGAAAATACGCGCGAGTTCGAACCTTTCATCAGTTATTCCTTTTTGAGAAGAAAATATATCGTAGGTTAAAAGTTTAAAGTGATAAAATAAGTTATCTTAAGTTTACATGGTGGTCAGTGGATTCTTGAAAAATAATCCACTGATAGAACAATATACTGACGTCAGAGAAATGGGTTAAATCTATATGACACAGAACTATAAACAACTCTCACACAAGTGAGATGTTTGTCTGGCTATAAAACTAGGTTAAACTCTTCGCATTCTTCTAAAACTAGCTGTACCAAACAGTTTGACAACATTTGATTTTGGTCGTTTTTTACGGACTCCCCTTTAAGTTTAAACCTTAAGAGTCGTGAACTGTGAGGAAGATCCATGTTCCTTTACTTTATTTCAGAAAAGGGCGTATTTGAATAAAAATTCAAACTAATACTGCAACCCAATTTTCAATATTCAATATTCGATTTCAATATATTCAACATTGAATGATTTCCTTCTGTTTTCCACTATATCTATATACCCTCTTCCATATGGATTTCACTATATATCAAATTACACGGTCATTTATTGCATATAGTTATCAAATGTACAAGGCTTATAATTTTGTACGCCAGTCGCCCGTTTCGTCTTGATTGATCTCTGGAATACAAAAGTAAACTGTTTTTCGACTTCGGTTGCATAGGACAATGTTATGTACACATTGCGTTCGTATTGTGGACACATACGTCATTTAAAGAGGTATGTTGTCAGATACTACATTTGGGAACCTATCTTTGGTATAGGAGTGTCGTTAACAATGCAAAAACATACCCCAATTCATGTATGTGATCAGCGTCAACCTTTTATTCACCTAATTCATATCAATGGTTAAATATTGAAAAAAAATCACCACATCAGACTATGTTTCTGATATATACAGATAAGTCATCTGATATTAAATTATGAAGTAATACGAAATATGTTGTAAAAAATCACAAAAATACTGAACTTAGAGGAAAATCAATTCGGAAAGTCCATAATCACATGGCAAAAACGAATGGACAAGAACCGTCATACTCCTGACTTGGTACAGGCATTTTCAAATGTAGAAAATGGTGGAGTAAACCTGGTTTTATAGCGCTAACCCTCTCACTTTAATGATAGTATCATCAAATTCCGTTATATTTACATTAATGCTTTAAATAAACAGACACAATAAATAAAATAGTCAAAATACGGGCACATCAGTCATCATCGTATAACAGTTTTAAAAGGAACAATTTAACATAACACAAAAACATCTACTATCTACGAACACATTGATTGATTTGAGTGTCTGACTTCAGAATTTTTTTTATACGTCATGTAACACTAAAATAATTAAAAGAAGGTTACTTTCCTTTAATGGATAGTAACTTTCAAACTGACTTCGCCGACAAAGGATGGTCTTTCTTGTGCTACTAGTTAGCGGTAGGCCTGATTTATCCATTTTGGTTCGTGGCCCTAGCAGATTAAACTATTTTTTCTTAAAATATCCTGTTTATATTCTTACAAGTTTATTTGAGGAAAGTGCTCATTTAAAATAACCAATTTTCAATCGGTACTATTGTACAACTGTCAATTAATAGTTCTAACAATTATTGTGGTTTAATTATAAACAATATATGATTGAACTAATGATCTAATGGCCATGCCTCGCATGTATCAGAAATCTCTGATCTCTGATATGATCTTTCAAATTTAAGAAGCATTACGTTATGCATTTTTTTTATTTTAAGGTTCATCATAACAAATGGACAAATATGGCCGTATTTTCAACTCAAAAATTACTTTGTGTGCAGAATTACCTGTGCAGTTTGGAAAGTTTTAAGGCCTAGCATCCACTAGATATATAAAAGTTAAATGTATTTTGCATATCAGAAAAATTAAATCTTTTTTTTTTCATTTTACTGGGCATTTTTTCCGCTTCCTGTAGAAGGTGTAAAAATAAACTAAGTTGGGATATAACTATGAGATGCTCCCTCTCAGGTAAGAACTGGTTTGTCCTTGATTGGCACGAACAATAGGTATCTACACATTGACAGGTGAGTTAAAGAGGTTTTTTCTGAGTGGACAGTATCAAAATAATTCAGGTGTTTGTTTATTTTTACACCTTTGGCAGAAAGGGAAAAAAATGCCCATTAAAATCCAAAAATGATTTTTTTTCTTTTTGAAGCACAAACTTTTATAATCCTGGTACCTTTGGTAACTATTTACACCACTGGGTCGATGCCACTGCTGGTTGACGTTTCGATGACCGAGGGAATAGCCCAGTAGTCAACACTTCGGTGTTGACATGAATATCAATAATGAAGTCATTTTTGTAAATTTCCTGTTAACAAAATTTAGAATTTTAAAAAAAACTAAGGATTTTCTGATCCCAGTCATAGATTACCTTAGCTGTATTTGACATAACTTTTTGGAATTTCGGATCCTCAATGCTCTTCAACTCTGTACTTATTTGGTCTTATAAATATTTTGATATGAGCGTCACTGATAAGTCCTATGTAGACGAAACGCGCGTCTGGCGTACTAAATTAATCCTGGTACCTTTGATAACTATTTAAACCACTGGGTCGATGCCACTGCTGGTAAACGTTTCGTCAACGAGGGTATCACCAGCCCAGTAGTCAACACTTCGGTGTTGACATGAATATCAATAATGTTGTCATTTTTGTAAATTGCCTGTTTACAAAATTTTGAAAATTTCACTATATCTAGTGGATGCCAGCTCTGAAAACTTTCCAAACTTTACGGGTAAGTCTGTACACTGAATAGTTTTAGAGGTGAACATATGGCCATATTTGTCCATTTGTTATGATGAACCTTAAGTTAAGTTGAAAATGATTTAAGAAGAATAAGAGCAATACCAGAGGTTGATTTTGATTACCAACAGACGGACGAGATAAATATTTTGAAAAAGGAAATTCATAAAGGCAACACAAAACAAGACTTACAACGAGCATAATCAAATTATTGGATTTAGTGCTAAAAGAGAAAACCAAAAATCATGAAAAAGAGGCTGTGATATAAGTAATGGTAGTGTTAACAATCAATTGAAAGGCGATATTTGCCTCAAGAAACCATGTTGATGAGTGACATAATTATTGTGACTTAAATAAAATATGGTTATTTTTAATTGTCATTTGTTCTTTGTTTGTTTTTTGTTTACATGATGAAAACAATTGGGGTAATTAATAGTGTTTTTTTTTTTATTTCAGTGATTGAACTATCATTTACCTGTAAGAATCAGTTATGCTACCGTAAGCTGTCCAATATTTTTAAGAAAGAAGAGGGTTATTCTTAAAAATATCGGACAGCTAAAGTCTAACATAACAGTTTCTTACAGGTAAATGGTAGTCCAATCACTGAAATTAAGAACGGGTACAATAATAGAATGACGTCACAACAATGTTTTAATGTTTGTGAAAAAATATAAGACTCTAAAATATTTTTTTTTTAGTAAGATGTGACAAGTTTTGACCCTATGACTTAAACGACTAGCGGAGAAATTGGGCTAATTACTGTTTCATTAGAGATTATCGTGTTTTATATACTCCAAGACAACCAAAAACAAAGCATTGTGTCTGCCTTACTCACTGAATGATCTTTTAATCAATAACTCTGTATTTATTGATTTTTTTTAGGTATTTGGAGATGGTTCGGTCGCTCAAGCAGTTCTAAGTCGGAATGGCGTTGGTAACCATTCCTCTATACACTGGTCATGGGGACTGGCAGTGACAATGGGAGTTTACATATCTGGTGGTATCTCGGGTAAAACTATTATAAATAGAATACATTGTGACAGATTTGGTTTCTTTGGCTGTCCATTTGACACACGTACATTGATAATAAAAACAGTCAATACTGATATGTCTGTAAATAAAGGCAACAGTAGTATACCGCTGTTCGAAAGTCATAAATCGATTCAGAGAAAACTTATCCATGTTAATAACTTAGACTGAGGTAAACACATAACTATAAGAAGAAAACAACGAAACAACAAGAACACTGTATTGCAACAAAAAACCATAACGACAATGCACCACACACACATTAACGAACTATAACTAACAACTGCTATTGTTCTGACCTGGTACAGGTCATTTTAAGTAAAAATGGTGGGTTAACCCTAGTTTTGCAGCTAGCTAAACCCCGCGCTTAAATGGCAATGTTATATATAACCCTATAATGACAACATTTCATGACAGGATTACAGTACAAATAAATACAAGAACATTTAGAACAGAGAAAAACACAACAGGTCATTTCGACATGCTTATAGTTATCAAAGTTATCAGGCTTATAATTTGATGCACCAAATATGCGTTTCGTCCAGTCAGCACTTCAGTGTTGACATGAATATCAATTGTATGGTAATTTTTATAAATTTCCTGTTACAAAACTTTGAACTTTTCAAAAAACTAAGGATTTTCTTATCCCAGCATGGATTGCCTTAGCCGTATTTGGCGCTCCTTAATAAAATTTTGGTCCGTGATGTTCTTCCACTTTGTACTAGTTTGGCTTTATAACTATTTTGATCTGCGCGTCACTGATGAGTCTTATGAAGGCGAAACGCGCGTCTTGTTTATTAGATTATAATCCTTCTACCTTTGATAACTATCTACATAAGTCCCCACCAGTGACACTCAGATCAGAAAAGTTAAGAAAGCCAAATAAGTACAAAGTCGACGAGCATTGATTCTAAAAAGTTTTGCTAAATACGGCTTAGGTAATCTATGTTTCAAATGCCCATGTCAACACTGAAGAGGTGACTAACCACACAAAAAAACCAAGTAAAACAAAATGGGACAGCACATTAAACAGCACAAAAAAACATGAATTGTCACCGACTAGAAAAAGCTACAAAATGACATCTAAATTAAAGGTAAAAGTGACGTCACAGATAATTTTCGAAACGTTTACCATGGTTCGAAACCAGGTTTGTAATTATGATATTAAAATATTTAATAATTAATAATACAACAAATGCGCTGTAAAGAATAGGAAACGACTCGTTTTTCACCTTCATATGATATCCAAAGAGCAACATACAGTGTATGGACTACAATTATATGCACACCAGACCTAAGGATTGTTTTATGCATGCATCACCCTTCACACTATTCTATATTCGTCGGTAGCAGCAAGATTTAATAACTCACAAACATGTGATAGCAATAAATAGCATAACTTCTGCGACAGTAAACGACACAGTAAACCTATGTGTGTTAGGAAAGACATCAAAATTGATTGATTTTTTTTTTATTTGCAGGTGGTCATCTGAATCCAGCTGTGACTGTAGCCATGGCCTGCATCAAGAAAGTCCCATGGAAGAAAGTACCATTTTATATGTTAGGCCAATATTTAGGATCTTTTTTAGCATCAGCTGTTATTTATTTTGTATATTATGGTAGGTTTTATAAAATTATAATCCTGGTACTTTTGATAACTAATTAAATAAACATATTGTATGCAGATTTTGTATTATCAGTAAGTGAACAAACTCATCACAAATATTAGGATTAAAATTTTGTATTTGTCTACAAAAGACTCACCAGTGTCGCTATAAAAGTCAATAAAAGTTGAAAATGCCAAATTAGTACTAATTTGAAGAGTATCGAGGACTTTTTTTTTTAAATTAATTGCTGTCTCTTGTTCCATCTTTACCTTTTACAACAATTAAATAAAATAGACTTTTGAGGGTTGAGATTTGAAAATTCATGTTTAACCCCGCTGCATTTTGGCGCCTGTCCGAAGTCGATCAGGAGCCTTTGTTAATATTTTTTGTTTATTTAGTTTTAGTTCATTTGTAGGTTTTAGAGTTTTGTATGACGTCCATTTCACAGAACTATAGTACACATTTAGGGGCTAGCTGAAGCCCACCTCCGGGAGCCGGATTTACTCGCTGCGTTGACGTCCTATTTGTGGCCTTCAGTGAATCGGAATGTTGTCTCTTTCACATATTCCTCATTTTCATTCTCATTTGTGTTTTGAATATTTGGACGTATTTGCATTTCTGATGTTTTCAGCTAGTTGATCACATTGAAACATTATTATAAGTACTTTGTAATTTCAAGATTCATTTTAATGAACTGCTTTATTACTCGTTATATTATCTTGATGTACAAAGAGTATCTATTTTCAGATGCTTTAAACGAATATGACGGAGGGACCAGAATGGTATCTGGACCAAACGCAACAGCTGGTATCTGGTCAACTTATCCACAACATTTTGCTTCCGTAGCTACTTGTTTTGGAGACCAGGTACTGTAAACAATGAATTTGATCAAAATGATAGGTTTTTTTCAAAAAAAACAAAAACAATATAATTGTGTAAAGTGGTATGTATACATATTACAAAATACATAAATAATAAAATGAAATGTGTCGACATAAATATGAAAAGCCCTTTTAAACTTGATTTCAAAATTTCAGATAAGTTCATCCTTAACTTTTCAACTTTGTATAATAGCCCTTGTATAGACAAATTTAACTTTATGATAAATATAATTATTTATATTTATTGACAACAAAATCGAAAGACTCTCTAAAGGAGGAAGATGAGAGCACTTTGTGTAGTAAAAGAATGAAACTATTTACACATTAAGTATACTAGTATCAATTATGAAGTTTACACAAATAAATTGTACAACTTTCTTTGTATCTAGCTTCTCGCAACAGGCATGCTACTAATCTGTATATTAGCAATAACAGATGAAACAAACATGGAAACACCTAAAGGGTTGATGCCAATCGCCATTGGTTTAATAGTGACTTTGATTGGAATGACCTACCATTTCAACTGTGGATACGCCATCAATCCTGCACGTACTTTGGCGCCAAGAATATTCACGTCTATTGCTGGATGGGGAGTTGGAGTATTCAGGTATGACCATCAGCAGGATCGAGACCACTTTTATTTCGAAGTGCATTTCTTTTAGACAATAAGTGAAAATTTAAAAAAAAAATCCCACCTGCGCTTTCTCAATAAAATTTTTACAGTGTTTTGTACTACTTTTGGGACAAATTATATAAAAATTATAGAGAACTTCATCGGCTCTAACTCAAAATATGGACAATTGTATGTTAAAGGGGTCTTGAAATCTTTTGACAGGTTCCTTAATTCTTAACCTTTTTCAACTTGACCAAATCACAACTTTACTTTAAAATTCATGACCCAAATTTTTCGACAGTGTCATTTCATCCCTCGACTTGCTAATTGAGGCATAAAACATTGAGAAATACATTTGGAAGGGGTATAAAAAAAAATGGCAAGTAACACACTGCCCCACACTAGGGACTATATTCGACCAGCAGCGAATTTTTTTTAAACACTTTGGTTCATAAAAATTCAGCAAATGTTTCACGAACAAAAAAGATTTTACATACACGGCAATAGACCACTTTCGAGTTCATCCGTCACCGGCAAAAACTCGTCAATTATGCACGCCTTTATGACGTCATTTACCAGATAGAGGGGCTCGCCTGTATCCCTGCACTATTTACGTTCATCAAGCGTCTTAGTGATCGTCTTTGTGCAGGATAAACTAGAAATAATGGTTGCTCTGTAGGTACTTACTGACAAATCCCTAATGACAGCAGTGTTGATTGTCAATTTTGAGAATTCAATTTGCCGAATAATTCGTACAATATAGAAATAATAGTTTTCCAACCACTCGCTCAACTTTGGAAGGAAGTGACGACGCCCCTAAACGCACAAATGACGGTGATAAAGGCGCGTATAATTGACGAGTTTTTTCCGGTGACGGATGAACTCGAAAGTGGTCTATTAGAAAGCAACCATATACTACGAAAAAACAGAGACCATTCATGTTTCAAACCAGATGTTCAAATGACAAACTAGTGGATGTAAGCATGCAACTGTATGGCATCAAGAAGGAGTAAAACCATACCATATAGTTGTCGATATAAATTCCAAGAACACAAACGTTGTGCACGATGTTCCTACAACTTAACGTTACACTGAAAATGCGACGTCAAAGAGGATTTTTCGAAATTTTAACGTCGAATTTGTAAGTTTCATTCGGGTTGTTTTGTGTTGTTGGTTATTTTTGTCTATATTATTTTTTTTTTTAGAAGGGAAAATAAGACGGAAAGTTTTTCCATAAATAAATTAAAACAAAACTACATGTATATATGTACAAAACTTTTTAATCACATGCTGCTAAAATGTCATGGTGCATATCATCTGTCATTATAAATTTTCCATACCTTGATTCCACCCCAATACAAATATATATAACACTGTTCAAGTAAATTAAAGACTTTTTTCCCTTGATTAATTTGAACTGAATATTGTTTCCATTAACACATAATTTATCAAAATACAACCCTTCAATTAATTGAACCCCAGCTTGAAAAGTGTTTCCCCAGTCATCAAAAGTTGATTGGTTTAGTTTTTTAACGTCGGATAAACACTTTAAAATATAATAGTTCTCTCCTGGATCGTCCGTAAAAACAGCTAAAATAATTCCGGGTTGAATCAATTCAATGAAAGTATTTTCATTGCTATTTGCGATAAGTCTTTCGGTTAACTCTGTTTCATGACAAAGTTTATATTTACGAAAAATTCCGGCTTCGCTAGTACAAGCATTATATTCATCGGGACAGTTGGAACAGTCCTAGCAGGACAAGTCTCGAATTAAACCAGTTCGAGGACTTGTACTTCTGATTTGATGAATACACCTTACTGACGGAACGACTTTAAAAGATCTTGTTCTATTTCAGGGAACTTCCTCAACATATCTAAAAATTCGACGTTTGCATATAGCGGACTGCCTTGGAGTCTCTAAATTGTCCTTAAAAAAGTTATAAAAATCATTTGCATTTTGAATAAACAATTTTCCTCTCGCCACTGCAAAATCAGCTTGATTTTTTATTAACCCCCCTGCCGAATTTTGTACTCCTTTGGCATGTGATGTTTAAAAATAGTTTCTAACTATATTGAAACCAAAATCTTGTTTTGCATAGCTTATATCTCCGGAACAGTGCCTTGATTTATATGGTGTGGCACACCCGTCTGTACATTTGTGCATGGTTTTCATATCATAGTTAATCCTCTTTAGGTAATCCGCTATTTGCCGTTGCGCCTCATGTGAAAAATTATGATCATGAACTTGATCAGGACTTATAACAAAAACTGTTCTTCAACTAATCCAGCATTAACTTCAGGATCGGACGGACCGTCTAGATTTGCAATTGGATGCCTATAAATCACGGATACATGTATCGAAACTTCCGTTTTCTGAAAATAGCATGATTTAATTTCAATTTTATCTTTACACGAATAGTTTTCAGAAAATTCATGAATGCAAATAGCTTCTTTTTTTCAAGTTGCTCTTAATTGATTTCAGTTGTTCTGTTTGCCATTTTGCACGAAAAACGTGTGCTGAAAACTTTGATATCAATTCAAGAAAGTACTTGAACCTTTCTCCCGGTTTTGTGTTCACCTTCACAAGGCACAGCTCTTCCTTTTTCCGACTACCATCAATATCTTTTTTTTATAAATTTCAACACAGGATTTGTTTTCATTATCTGGAACATTTAATTGAAATTTTTTTAGCACAAACTTGTTACGTCGGAAATAAGCTTTTTCGGATTTTTGACGTTTTCCGACGTTGGGACAAAATGGCTACCGTTTTGTAAATGTTCGTATCATTTTATAACTTTTAGACTCAAATATGTAGTAAATAAAAAAAGATTCTTGTGATTTTGTTCTCTTCGTGTATCTAACTTTTGTTTTAATAAATTATAAACAACTTATTGAAATATCAGGTAAAAAAAACACATTTAGAGCTTTGACAAATGAAATATCAAGTGGGACAAAACGGCTACCGGTTGAAAAACGACTGCGTAGAGAAGATTTTTTAAAATCTACAATTTTTGAACTCACGAACAAGGAGGCAAATATTTGTTCTATCGGAAGATGTTATTATTATCTTACCTTTTTAAGACATTTTCTTCTATATATACTCATAGAATTCACTTTTTGTCGTTAAGTCAACGAAAAACGTCGTTGGACATATTTCTTGTTTAAGCTTAATCTGCTGTCACCGAGTCAAAAAAAAATTGGACAAAAAAACGGCTTTAATGTCACAAAGAACCAACACACGTCGTTGTTCCCGCCAAGTTTCGGGAAGATCAGAGAATAAGAAATAGCATCACTATACATAAAAGTTGTTTGAAAATGTAACGTTGGACATCCGTTTTTTTGCATAACTTTGTTGTTTAAATCGTCAAATATTTTAGATATAACTAAGTATATGACCAAGAGCTAAAACAATATAATTAAAAACATGTTCTGAATTTATTTTCATCTTGGAACGTGTTTGCTGACATTTTTTGTTTGTTTTGCGATGGAATTTCGAAGATTCTGTTTTAAATCCCAGAGGTTGTATGAACAGCAGTTCAGAAGAAACAACCACATCTTTCATATTCACTGTGCTTAAACGGTCGTGGGTAACTTAAGTTACTCACAGCCCAAGATGGCGGACTCTAAACTAGATGAGATGATAGTTGATACGAAATCTACTTTTTGCAACGTTTTTCATGATCTATGTAAATATTGATAGGATTTTTGAATAAAGAAATCACTTACCATCACTATAAATTTGTTAATTTTGACTTCACTTTAGTGCAAAGCCAACTTTTAAAAAATGCATAAGATGTCCGTAACTTTTAAGTCAAAAATAATCAGACTGTCCGTAACTTTATTTTCGGATGTGGGTAACGTTTTTTTCAATATTATAAGATTAACAATTTCAACGCCAATTTCAACACTCAAAGGACAATAAACACTATCAAACCCATTAATTATTACATAGATTTATACAATAACGATATTGTTCAAAATAAACAAGAGAAAAAGGCAAACCAGAGTGTAACGGATTTTCCGTTAATTTTTTTTTTAAATATTCCCGGGATAAAACGGGATCTGACGGTACGGCGAAATTTATCTAACATTTTCTAGCTTTATAGATTGTTCACTGATGAGTCCTTGGCCTGTGTAGCCGCAGAAAAAAAAATTTTATTTCCTTTAAATAATTTCTGAATTGTTAGCCAAAAAAGTATGGTCTCTTCGCTATATCTAGTGTGATGTGTTGTTGATTGTGAGAAAAAAAAATGCCAATTTCAAGGAGTAGATGGAAGGCTATATATATTGTTGAACTGGTGTCAATTTTTATTATAGCAATAAAGGTAGATTTAAAATTTTCTAAAAGTTTCATTGACCTCAGGGATTTAATAAGATCGGGTATCAAATCATGCATTTCTTCTTTGGAGGTTTGAACTATCGAATTCATCTATGTATTTCTGCTAATGATTGACCTCCAAACTTGTTCTCCTAACGTGATTTACATATGTTCACTATTAATGTAATTTCTACAGCTGGAAATGGTGAGATTTGTGACCTTAAGCAGTTAACAATCTATAAAGTCAGTTGAATGTAAGATACATTAATTTTGCCGTACAATTTTCTACATAAGAAAATGTCTGTACCAAGTCAGGGAAATGGCAGTTGTTATCCATTCGGTTGAGCTTTGGATTTTTCTATTTGATAAGGGACTTTCCTTTTTGAATTTTCTTCAGAGTTAAGTTTTTTTGTAATTTTACTTTTTAATGCCTGTACCAAGACAGGAATATGACCGTTGTTTTCCATTCGTGTGATGTGTTAAATTGAGCTTTTGGCTTTGCCATTCCATTAAGGACTTCCCGTTTGAATATTCCTAGGAGTTCGGTATTTTTGTTATTTATCATTTCTTTTTTAAGATAATTACATCCACAAATAAAGATTCTTTATAAGTTACTGACATCATGCTAAAGTTACGGACATCCCTTTTGGTACAAGGAAAAAAGTTACGGACAAGTTGTTTTGAAGTTACGGACATCATAAGTGTTTTGGCAAATCGTGCTGTAATCGTTTATTTTGTAGTAACAAACCACGTTTTACATTGCAGAGTTTCCCTAAAAGTTTTTAAAACTTTTTAATAACTGAACATTTCTTTTGAATTCATGGTATTGTAAGTATACAGGAGCAAACTTCCTAACCGAAGCCAGGCGGCTCCATCTTGGGCTGTGGGTAACTTAAGTTACCCACGGCCGTTTAAGTACAGTGATATTGTTATTACGACAACAAATACAACAAAAGACAACAGTGATAAACACAAAATACCGTATCAAACAAAAGCTCACATTTACAACAGAATGCATTGAGTGTGTAGGTAAAGGTAGAATCTTTGGTTAGTTTGCTTATAATGTGAAGTCATTATCAGGTAAGGTATACTATCCTCATCTCGGAGTAGTTTAGTCCTACAGACAGATAGATTGTTTATCTGTCGGACTAGTCTAGTACTCGTAAATGAGGTATGCCTGTCACAAGTCAGGAGCTTGTATATTCAGAGGTTGTCGTTTGTTTATGAGTTACATATTTGTTTTTCGTTCATTTTTTTACATAAGTAAGGCCGTTAGTTTTCTCGTTTGAATTGTTTTACATTGTCTTATCGGGGTCTTTTATAGCTGACTATGCGCTACGGGCTTTGTTGAAGGCCGTACGGTGACCTATAGTTGTTAATGTCTGTGTCATTTTGGTCTTTTGTGGATAGTTGTCTCATTGGCAATCATACCACATCTTCTTTTTTATATGTAATATATCTAACCTAATAATGACTTCACTATTCAGCCAGAGACACATAATACAATACATATCTCTGGTTCAGCTTAATGAAAGCAAGATCAGAGTTGAGTTAACTTTGAAATTGGTTTAATGCTTCCATTTTATAATAAAAAATAATACATAATGGATACATATTTTAATAATAATTGTGTTGTAAATATACGCGAAATAAAAAAAAGAAACATGAAAAAAACTATCAAATTAACACCGATTTTTTTTGTTGCGTTAATCGCTCTTTTTATATAACTTTGTTAAAACTGTCAAAAGACAATATTAACCATGATGACTCGTGGAATTATACAATTTCTGAACTGTCTTTAGTTAGATAAATTCACATCCGACAATGGAAATAAATGTCAAATACTGTATAGATTTGAACTAAACAGCATCAGTCGAATCAGTATCACAGAAAATCTTGGTGATTCAAAAAAAAATGTAAAGACGTTGTTTATGATCATAATCTGCCTGATATGTCCATCTTTAACAAAATACTTTAGATTGATTTACTCAGTACACAAACAATGATAAAAGCTTACAATAATATGAAAATGCTGATTGTTTAAGACCGTACCCGCGTACGGTGACCTATAGTTGTTAATGTCTTTGTCATTTGGTCTCTTGTGGAGAGTTGTCTTAATGGGCTGTCATACCACATCTTAGTTTTTTTTTAATATAATAATGTAAAAGTAAGGAGTTTTATGATTGACAATGAGAAAAATATCAACCAGAGTCCTAATAGCGTGTATGTCACCATTCAACCTTGAGCAATGAGCAAACCTCATATTATACAGTTCATTTATAGAAGAACCCTCCGTTACTAAATATGAATTAAATTGAGCGAGATAAAATAAGATACTAGTATATTGGATAGTTGTAAACCCGTTCCCAGAAAAATAACTATACTCCAATCTAAGAAATGATTTTAAAGCAATCGTAAAACTAAACGTCTGTAAAAATATTCAGCGCTGATAACATACATTGAAGTTCATTTAATTATTTTCAGTTACAATGATTACAAATATTTTTGGATTCCTGTTTTGGGTCCACACGTAGGAGCCATACTTGGGGCTTTTTTGTACCAGTTTTTGATAAGATTTCACTGGCCGGAAGTTGTTGAAATAAGTAGCGATATACAGATTCAAGAATTGAATGATAAATTCTCAGGTAAGATTGATCTCTCTCATCAGACCCGTGTTGTATCTATAAAACAATTAACTAAAACTTAAAGTCATAAGAAACCTCAAATTAAAAAAAATATTGCATATGTTTTTTTATAACTCAATGGTTAGTTTTCATTATAAAACTCATGTACATGTACTTTTTTCTAAAGAAATTCTTTAATATATTCGTATTTAGAAGAGATTTACTATACCACCACCCCCCCCCCCCCCCACCCCCCCCCCCCCCCCCCCCGACATTATTTTCCGTATGCACAGTGACCTCAGTGTGACCCATCTCGTAAATATCCGTGATCGCATTACGCGTGGATGTCCTTAAAATAAACTATAATTAACTGAATTTACATGTAAACACGTGCTCAATTTCCATGCTTTTTTGTTGATTTTTTGTTGATTGTTGACAAACAGGTGACAATCGTTAAACTTCGGCTTCAAAACACGAACTTAACGTACCTGCCATATTTTCACAACAACACTGACCGATTGAAAAAAAATTGACGATTATACGAAATGTATGCGAAAAAAATGATAAATTCGTGCACAGAAGACTAATTAAGTTTATGATGTTTGTATGCATTGGTTCAAGAATTGGAAGAACATTATTTTTCACCGGTCACTCGTTTCATATGACTTTAACGGGTTTTTTTTTTATTTTATGGTTCGTATAATGCAGTGACAGACAAAATATATACATGAATAGTGCAGTAAAAAATATCATTTACGTGCCAACGAAAACCCGTAAAACAAAACATTATTAACATTTACAATACCCCTGTAATTGAAAGGAAACGAAGTCTGATAAGATATGAGACAAATAGCCAACAAAGGCAAGCTCATGGAATTGTACATGTTGTATACAAAAATAAAAGTTATTTTTCAGGGTTGTTCCATAGGCACTTGTCTCATAAAAAAAATTCCTATATATCTTTTATCAAGGTAAATAAGGGGGTATTTTAAGACAAGTGCCTGTGTGTTGTTTGAAGATGATGTTTTATGTTATCATCATGGCTATATGTTTCTACTCTATCAAAGAAAATATTATTTCTATTATAGAAAAAGAGAAAGAAGTATACACCAACAGAGGCATTTCACAAGATTCATAAAGTACAATAATGTTCAGCATATTTAAACTATTATTACATAATGTATAATATCCACAAAATAAATCATGTAAATAAATGTATATACTTTAAGTGGTTATTTTTGTTATCTTTATATTTATATGTGTGTGCGAATTATCACTATTTATCACAAAATTAAAAAGTAGGTGCACTTGTTGTTAAAATTCTTAATTAATGCATCTTCGAATGACATTCAAAATGTGTTTTCGCTAAATGAAATGTAAGCAATTTGACAAGGCATCAATTGTGCTGTCAAGAACAGAAAGAAACCATATCATCCATAAGATCTGAGGGTGTTGTGAATGTGTCCTATATAAGGTCTTCTAATATTCAAAGATATTCTTCAGATGCTCTAAAAAGATTGCTGCAAACTATTGTAGTATTGTAGTCCGTGAGGAACTTTGAAATTGTAATAAAATAATAAGATGATATACATTACATTTCGGTAATCGCATTTTTTTTTTTTTTTTTTTTTTTGCCCCACCTACGATAGAAGGGGGCATTATGTTTTCTGGTCTGTGCCTCTGTTCGTCCGTCCGTTCGTTCTTCGTATCGTGCGTCCGTTCGTCCCACTTCAGGTTAAAGTTTTTGATCAAGGTAGTTTTTGATGAAGTTGTAGTCCAATCCACTTGAAACTTAGTACACATGTTCCCCATGGTGTGATCTTTCTAATTTTAATGCCAAATTATAGTTTTGACCCCAATTCCATTGTCCACTAAACATAGAAAATAAGAAGTGCGAAGTTCAGGTTAAAGTTTTTGGTCTAGGTAGTTTTTGATGAAGTTAA
Organism: Mytilus trossulus; assembly: GCF_036588685.1. NCBI lineage: Eukaryota > Metazoa > Mollusca > Bivalvia > Mytilida > Mytilidae > Mytilus > Mytilus trossulus. The sequence continues at coordinate 20,054,878 of NC_086376.1, forward strand.
AGTCACATCTACTTGAAACTTAGTACACATGTTCCCTATGATATGATCTTTATAATTTTAATTTCAAATTAAAGTTTTGACCCCAATTTCACGGCCCATTGAACATTGGAAAGTTATAGTGCGAGTGGGGCATCCGTGTACTATGGACACATTTCTTTAATTATTTTTTTTTTTTTTTTTTTTTTGTTGTTGTTTTTTTAAATTATTATTCATAACATTTACATTAATTCTGTCTTGAAATGTAGAATGATGAACCGAAAGAAGGCATTTTCCGTCCAATAGTCATCTTGTTATACCTTTTGTGCATAATTTATGTGAATAGTAACTATAGTAAATCTTATGAATGAATTTACAACGACAAGGTTAAGAACTTCACCTAGAGTAAAGATAACATAGGTCAACTTGATAAGTCTACTACTCGAAAGTGTGATTTTAGATTGGCTACCAGCTAAGATATGATTGAAAGCTTGTATATGTGTGTGAATAAAATGGTTTATTTTATCTCGTTTATGTATTTACATGACCCAGTTCTGGCGATATGATAAAGCCAGTGTAGTGCATGTGTAAAACTTCGAAACTGCAACAAAATGGAGGCATTTGCCAGTAAAGTTAGAATAAGAAATAATATTATTCGTGAAACGTTTGCTGAATTTTTAGGAACCTTCACTCTAATAGTAGGTAAAACCAATTAATCATTTTATATACAAAAAAAACGTATTACATGTATTGTTATACATGTTATAGTTTCTGATTAGTGTTTCTCCTCGTGAAGATGTTAATAAATGTTCCTGTTTCCTGTGATGTTGTCAGGTATGCAATGATTTCTAAATTTATTTCGACGGATAATACAACAAATAGTCGATATAACGACTGTTTGACGACACTTCAGTTATATGTATCTATTAATAGCTTTAGAAACTTTAAGGACTATACATAACCGTTCTCCAAACTTTATCGACTTACTATTGATATGAAATATAAGATGTGGTAAAACAACTGATGAGACAACTATCAACCAGAGTTCAATTGATTTGGATATATTTATGGAAATAAGCAATTATATATCATCGTACGGTTTGAAACGATTAGAAATCAAATACTATTTGTCTTCAAGGACTCGACAAAATATCACACGAGAACACTAACGAAATGAGGAGTATATGGAGTAGGCCGGGTAAGACCCTTTTTATAAGAATGTTGACATGAATATCAATTATATGGTCATTTTTATTAATTTCCTGTTACAAAACTTTGAATTTTACGAAAAACTAAGGATTTTCTTATCCAAGAATAGATTACCTTGGCCCTATTTGGAACAACTTTTTGGAATTTTGGGTACTCAATGCTCTTTAACTTTGTACTTGTTTGGCTTTTATATAACTATTTTGATTTGAGCGTCCCCGATGAGTCTTATATGTAGACGAAACGCGCATGCATCATTCAATCATGAAAACACACTGGTTTTCTGTCAATTACACATGTTACAGTGCGACTAATGAATAAAGATTAGTTCTACATTTCATCCGATAAATTGCTATTCGCCATTTTAATCTTTTATTCATACTATCAAAGAACTAATGCTTTTATTTGATTCTAGACTTCTGTGAAATGCATTTTAATCCATTACTAGACACCATTTCAATACATGCTTTAAGGGTGTATAAAAAGATTGATGGGTTCAAAATAAAACGATCACCTTCGGCTCAGGGAATGCAAAATGAAAGCCGGGAATGTCCCACTATATCTTGTCTAAGACATGAATAACATATAATGTTGCCGGGAAATGGCAGATGGTGACAAAAAATTGTTGGATGATTTCACGAAATCAGTAACAGGACTGTTTTGTAATTACCATAGAAACAGGGACAAATTAAAGTACTTCCTCAGAATTCAATTCGGTCGCTGTCCATGTCATTCTCGTTTTTTATATTGATTGGACCGTTGGTTTTCCTGTATGAATTATTTTATACTTGTCTTTTTTTAACCCTTTATAGCATGCTGTGTAGACCAAGGCTCCGTGTTAACGGCGGTACACTGATATTCAGTAGTTGATGTGGTTCATCATAAGTGTTTCTCGTTTTTTAAATAGATTAGACCGATGATTTTCCCATTTTAATTGTTTTACACTAGTTATTTTTAGAGCCCTTTATAGCTTGCTTTTTTGGTGTAAGCCAAGGCTCTGTGTTGATGACCATACTTTGACCTATAATTGTTTACTTTTACACATTGTTACTTGGATGGAGAGTTGTATCATTGAAACTCAATGCCCATCTTCCTGTTTCTATTATTACATTCCCAATTTTTGTCTCCATGATATGAAATATTTATAGAGATAATATCATACCACATCTACTTATTTTTATAACGTCATAAATAATAATATTATACAACTGCACATGTTTTCATTTACCACGTCATTTCTTGAGAACTTAGGCCCTGTTTGAAACATGATTATAATTATTGTATATTGATAGCAAATCGTGATACTATAATTAAGTAGGGTCTCCAAGTCCATGTAGTATAACCAAATGCCTTATCGTCATTCTGCTAATGATTTGTCAACAAACCAAGTTCTATAAAAACAACAACAACAAAAAAAGGACAATGTTAACTATATATATAATTATATGTTAACAAATAATTGCCCACCACGAATATTTTTTTCTGAATTCTTTATAATAAAATAAAGGGGATGTAAAAAAAACTACCACCACAGAAGAACAGCATTCTGATTTGGGACAACACATACAGAACGTGGCAGGGTAAAACGTGATAGCGGGCGACCCTCACCCTAACATTGCACAGTGATGTAACAGAACAACATAAGAACAAACTATAAAAGCTGTTGTTTCTTTTCAAAATTTAGATATTTGGAGATGGATCTGTTGCACAAGCTGTTTTAAGTCGGAATACGGTGGGAAATCACATGTCCATACATTGGTCATGGGGTATAGGAGTTACAATGGGAGTTTACATAGCTGGTGGCATATCAGGTAAAATAAGATCAACGTACTATTGCGTAGGTACAAATGCAAAGATATAGTGACGTGTCTTTCAAATACAATTTTGTTTTAAGTTTTTTTCATGTTTTAAAAAGTAAAAACACAAAAAAACTGAACTCCGAAAGCAAAGTCCAAAATCAAAAGGCAAAATCAAAAGTCCAAACGCATCAAACGAATGGATAACAACTGTCATATTCCTGACTTGGTACAGGCATTTTCTAATGTAGAAAATGGTGGATTGAACCTGGTTTTATAGCTAGCTAAACCTCTCACTTGTATGGCAGTCGTATCAAATTCTATTACATTGTCAACGATGCATGAACAAAACAAATAGGGATACAGCAGTCAATATAATTGTGTTATCATCTTAATCACTTTAAAAACAACAAATCTAACGAAGAAGGACAAAAAGGCATACATTAAATTTAACATACTCATTTTGCTTATCTTGTACGACTTTATTCATCGATGAGAAGTCTACCCGTAAAGGATGGAAGGTTTTCAGTACTGGTGTAAAAATGTGCGTTTAAAATTCGCACAGGTAGACATAAAATAATTTTGTTGTTCAAAGTATGACGGCTTACATAAATGCAGAGTCACGTAAAAGTAGATATAACAAAAAAAACAGACTTAACAGTAAAAGTAATAATTATAAATAAAATAATTGTGTGGTTCAAAGTATGACCTGATACATAAGTACAGTTTCACATATCATAAAAAACAGACTTAACAGAAAAAGTAGTATAATTGAATACTTATAAATATTTCTTTCTTTTAAAATCCTTTGAAGATGAAACAAAAAGAAGATGTGTATCGGAGATGACAAGCCGTCGACACAAAAAACGCATATAGTTTATCTACATGGTTGCTTCTAGAAAGCGATAATCTATATCATGTTTAAATATTAAACGATAGTCGTGGACTATTCTATGGGGCAAAAAAGATTTTTTTTCTGGGAGGATAGGTAAATGAATGTATTCGGGCTACGTACCCCACATCTTCTATAATTGTCGGTGTTTTAAGCCCACCGTTATATACAAGAACCAGATCAGTCAGTTAGTTCGAAATGAGTACATTTCATTTCAGGAGGACATTTAAATCCAGCTGTTACCGTGGCCCTAGCCTGTATCAAGAAAGTCCCATGGAAGAAGGTACCATTCTATATGTTAGGCCAGTACTTGGGAGCTTTCGTTGCCTCGGTAACGATATATTTTGTGTATTACGGTACGTAAAAAGTCATATACAGTTCTCAAAATTGGACTTTCTGAATAAAGTCATTTAGTTGAGGAATGAAACAAAATATTTGGAAAATAACCAAGGTGTCAGAATAGTATAAGTCTGGAGCTGGGATGTCAGTTAACTGCTAGGGGCCAGCTGAAGCTAGGACGCCTCCGGGTGCGGGAATTTCTCGCTACATTAAAGACTGTTGGTAGCCTTCTGCTGTTGTTTTTTTCTATGGTCGGGTTATTGTCTCTTTGACGCCATTCCCCATTTCCATTCTCGATTTTATTCTAACTTGACACCTGCACACGCAGAATGTACTGGGCTAAACATGTCTGCTGCCGCTAAATCCTCTCCCTAACTTTAAACAATGGTGTAACAGTACAACGTAAGAACAACTATAAAAATCCGTCGAAAGCGCTTTGAATCAATACAAAGCACATAAAAACCCAAACATAAACACACAAGACACAAAATAACATATCCGAGAGTATTCGCAGTTACTGATGCTAGTTCAAAGACATTAACAACAGTTGGACAACAATATTAACATGTCCCGACAGATTGCAGAATCGTGAATGAACAAATGTGTATTACAATAAATATTAAGTTTGATTTTTAATTTACTGATAACAAAATCAATATTTAACCGATAAAAACTTAAGGGTTATCGTTTACCTCTTTATGATCTTAAAATTGATTTTATATCCACTCTTAGTTTATGTTAAATAAAATTGAGAATGGAAATGGGGAATGTGTCAAAGAGACAACAACCCGACCAAAATAAAAAACACACAACAGCAGAAGGTCACCAACAGGTCTTCAATGTAGCGAGAAATTCCCGCACCCGGAGGCGTCCTTCAGCTGGCCCCTAAACAAATATATAAACGTTTTATGTATCTTTTTCAAGAGACTATGATAGACGATGATCTTTAATGCAAAATGTTTATGTTCCAGGTAAACGCGTTTTCAAGCGGCATTCACTATTGTCATTACAATTATCAATGGCGACCTGCTTTGAGAAGCTTCTTATCAATTTGATTGTGTAAGACATGAACATGAATGAAATTAGTTTGGCAACAATCAATCTGACAGTGTATTATATATTATATATAATTCACTATAATTTTAGATGCTCTAAATAGTTTTGATGGAGGAAACAGGATGGTAGCGGGACCAAATGGCACAGCGGGGATCTGGGCAACATATCCACAGGATTTTGCCTCAGTAGCTACATGTATAGGCGATCAGGTATTTAAACTCTTTATATTATCTTTTGGTTTTGATTGATAGCTAAAAGAGGGACGAAAGATACCAAAGGGACTGTCAAACTCATAAATCTAAAACAAACTGACAACTACATGGCTAAAAATGAAAAAGACAAACAGACAAACAATAGTTCACATGACACAACATAGAAAACTAAAGAATAATTAACACGAACTCCACCAAAACTAGGGGTGACCTCAGGTGCTCCGGAAGGATAAGCAGATCCTGCTCCCCCGTCGTGTGCCACATGTGGCACCCGTCGTGTTGCTTATGTGATAACAAATCCGGTAAATAGTCTAATTCGGTAGGTCACATTCATGAAAGGGAAGGGGATTGTAGTTACGACGTAAGCAACATATCCGATATTAGTTGTGAAACGGTTAAATTTCATAACGGTCAACCAACTCGTGATGGCGTACGTAAAATTTACGATGGGATGATTTCAACTTCACCATTTAGAACTCTTGGTTTAATAGCTTCCTTGTGAGCCGTAAATGTTTATTTAATTGACAATCATAGTTATATAATTTTGTACATATGTTTTAGCTTTATAAGTGTACGTGCAGACCTTGTGTACAATTTCAGTTAAACGTTATATCAACTAAAAACTATTCAAAATTTTAACTAAAATGTAAAAGCAGCATAATTATGATATATATTAAAACACAATCGGTGTAGTGAGATTCTTCAAATGTTATTCTTTGGTGTATCTGTGCTTATGTTCATAATTGAGCTTTCTTTACGTAAAATATTTCGTATTTCGTATTACCTGAATCTATAGTTTGTTTCTTCTAAACAAGTAAAAATAATAGACAAATCATAAAATTGAAATTGACTTACAAAAAACCACAACACAATAATTGCTCACACTTTTTTACCAGCTACTCGGAACAGCGATGCTTCTGTGTTGTGTACTTGCAGTGACAGATGACAGAAACATGGAAACACATAAAGGATTAATACCGTTCTCTATTGGGTTGATAGTTGTTGTCATAGGAATGACCTACCATCTTAACTGTGGATATGCCATTAATCCTGCACGTGATTTAGGTCCTAGAATATTTACTGCTATTGCAGGATGGGGTATTGAAGTATTTAGGTAAATATCAATGTTTCTTCTTTTTTTGTTTAATATTCTAGTCGATGGTATAAAACCGATTATCACCAAAATAGAAATAAGTTTTTTTCCGACTCGCTATCTAAAGAAAGGTATTTTAACTCTCTGAGTTATAACGTAGGTTCAGTAATCAACCATTTAACTAAATGTATCAGCAATGTATTCTCAAGCATTTTTAAACCTACTGAAAAAAGATATAATCCTACTTTTTAATATTTCGGGCGAAACAAAAGTTCGTATATACTATATGGTACGCTATTGAAACGTGATATATAGAATAGTGGCACTTTTGTTTTTGAAACTGACTCAGCAAGAATATGAATCGAGCGTATGTTGGATGAGCTGATATTTGAATTGATGAATGCAGTGACAAAAGTTCGTTTACGCGCCATACAATACACTGGAACAGTTGTTCCGTCTTATCAATAAAATCGCGTTCATTCATTGACAAATTGACACGGATTGAGATGAACACGTATTTATAAATATTTTTACTTATTGCAGCTACAATGATTACAAATATTTTTGGATACCGGTTTTGGGTCCACACGTAGGAGCCATATTGGGGGCCTTTTTATATCAGTTTTTGATAGGATTCCATTGGTCAGAAGTGGTTGAGATTACTGGTGATATACCAATCAAAGAGATTAAAAACACAGTTGTAGAAGGTAAGGTTATTTCTATAGAAAACCTTTTCATGCATAATCTTATTTAAAAAAAATGTTTTGAATCATATTCAATATAATTGTTTGTTTGGTTGAATATGTTCTCTATATATGTCTTTTATAGCCGTCTACATGGTACGATGTTTTTCCATTGTTGAAGGCCGTACGATTGCCTTTAAGTGCTTACATCCACTTTCTTTGAACTTTGGTGAATAATTGTCTCATTGGCAAGCCATTCGGCAATCCTAGGTAGAATCCGCTACTCTCCTTCTATCATGGTACGGAATCGGCCGAGTTGAGACGAATGATTGAGCATACCGCACCTCATTCATATAAGTATAGGTATAAGTAACTACGTATGATTTCATAATTTTCGGATGGAACTTACCGCTGAAAATACAATATTACGATCAAAAGAGTATGCTTGTTTATTTGAAGACACTATTATTGGCCAGATGACGCAACTATAGGTCAATGCATGACCTTCAACATTCCGCCATCAGCATCAGTGGTATTGATTTTATAGTATTAGGAATCAGTTGGAGGAATATAAAACAATGAAAGTTCGGTAAGCTGTCGGTTGGTGACAGAATATAAAAGAGGGACGAAAGATACCAAAGTGACAGTCAAACTCATAAATTTGAAACAAACTGACAACGCCATGGTTCAAATGAAAAAGACAAACTGACAAACAATAGTACACATGACACAACATAGAAAACCAAAGAATAAACAAAACGAACCCCACCAAAACTTGGGGTGATTTCAGAAGATTGATGTTGAAAAAAGAACAAACGACGAAACACAATGTTCTTTAACAAATTGGCTACGCTGATAGAAGTTTCAACGACAAACTAAGACATATTTAAACATAAAAATTCTAAATTATTAAAATGTTGACTACCTGTTTTCTGGTGTTTCTGAAAAGTGAAATTCAAAAGTGAGATCTACTTTTAAATTGAATTTTTTATCCAATATAAATTACTGTACTGCGTGACCAATAAAAAACGAGTTTAATTTAATTTAGAAAGCAGAGCAACTAAACCTTGACCAGATATGTGCTCACTGTTAAATGAAGTGAGACCAATTGTCCATTTACCAGTTCACTAAATTGTTTTTCTGATTCTTCATTAATTAATCATTTTTAATCAAAAATTTACAAATAAACAAAACGAACCCCACCAAAACTTGGGGTGATTTCAGGTGCTCCGGAATGGTATATATAAGCGTCTGTAATAAACGTCCGTAATAAGATTTCAATCTGTAAAATTATAACTTATCACTAAGCGGCATTAAATTGAAACCCATTTTTTTTTGTAGAAAAAACAGGACATACATACGACAACAGAAGTCTGTCTCCAGATTCCTAGCACACCACTTAATATCAGCAGAAATGTTCTGATTTCATGGTTTTAATACTGAACGATTATCATTCAAACTTATTTAAACATTTTATCATGTCACACGTTTTTTTCTACTTTTACATTAATTTTAATGCTTATTTAGAATTTATTTAATTAAAAAAATGAGATTGTGACATATTTTGATAACTACTATATCTGTACTTTAGCCCCAAAAAAACATAGTCTTAACACTTGAAAAATCTTACAATGCATTTATCTAATATTTGGCATAAGTTATGAGTGAAATAAAAGTATGTAGGTTGAGGGAACATACATTTGAGAGAAGAAATATAAAAAATATGAAAGGTCACCAATGGTTTTTGAAAAGGGAAGTTCATATATTCTGCAAGAGTTTTTTGGTAGATTTGATGTTTTATTATATCTGTCACAGTATATGCATAGATTACTTTAGCCGTATTTGGCACAACTGTTTGGAATTTTGGGTACTCACGTCTTTTCATCTTTGTACTTGTTTCGGCTTTCTAACTATTTTGATCTGAACGTCACTGGTATGTCTTATGTAGACGAAACGCGCGTATCAAATTCTAAGCCTGAGCCTTTGACAACTATTTTTATTGATGTACCAATTCTTTGCAATGTGTTCATGTCTGTCAGCTGATAGCTGAGGCGTTAACCTGACATCCACCTAATTTCATAACTCAATGATCAATGTTTTGTTTTCGTAAACAAGTCAGTACCTAAGACGCTATATGAAGAAGGTCAACTATATTAGGTGTCTTGAACGATTACAAGGTCTGAATGTCTTTCTGGCAGAGTAAATTTTACCTTGAATTTGGTCTCATTTTTTAAAAGTTAATTGCTCAATGCTAACTGGTTGCGTTTAAGTCCTTTTCTCTGAATTTAGAATCAATAGGTCAACTATCGTTGGTGAATTGAAAGGTGTATACGTCTGTCTGACAATGGTACTACAAGCATGATAAGCCTTTTCTGGTAACTTCAGCGTTTTAAGCTGTTACTAAATGTGCAACTGAAAATTGGCTTTCAAATTAAAAAGATCTCAATAACTTTCAAGAAGTTGCAACTCAACTTCACGTACTACCATGTTAGGTCATCGTATATGTTTTTGCTTAGCTTCTTTTGTTGTTATTACTTATATTTTACCCTCTTAATGAAAATTTAAATTTTGTGCATTATATAATTTGGTTTTACATTTAAAGTTCAATTAGTTTGCTACTCAGACTTTATAAAACGTCATAAGTGTCTGAACAGAACGACTCGTACTTTTTCCAAACAAACAAAAATCATCGGAAGATAACAATACCTTGTTGATAAACATTCCGTATCAACTTCATAATCAATACATGATGGTCTTGAAGTATAGATTCTCGGCACTGACCTTGTTTATCATCTTAATAACTTGTCTTGGTATGTTTTAATCTTTACTGCTCAGTCTATTTACAGTAAGTAAATATTCTTTTGGCGTGGCTCAGTATTTACATGTACACATTGCGCTTTTATGTTTTTGTGCTATGGTAATTTTTTTTTTTGCGTTCTTATCTTTAATTTTTGCTGGTGTGCTTTTTTAATACAACGTTTGTATACCCATTTGTTCTTTGTTGAAATATTTGTTTGTTTTTGTGGTGATTTCAATTATAAAACAACGTTTAAAAATTAAAAACAACACGTTTAATAATTTCTTGCGTCCGAAGCGCTTTTCTGGATTTATCTTCATCAGGAACGCTCAAAGCCAAACTTTTGAAATCTAAAGATATACAAGTAACAAAACCATTGACGATCTTTATGTCAAACATACCTAAAGTAAACAGCCAAATTCATCTAAAGCCAACTTTGCCTGAGGGAGTTGAAACCTTAGTTTCTTAATAATTTCAAATTTTATAAACAGACAATTTTAGTAAAGTTTGTTACCGAAGTACTGACTATTGGGCTGATGATACCCTCGGGGTCTGATAGTCCACTAGCAGAGGTATTGACCCAGTGATGTAAAAAAATGAAAACAACAGGTTTAATAATTTCTTGCGTCCAACTGTTGTACCCAAAAGATTTCATATTTTCATCTTTTATGTTTGTTTTGCTCATGTATTGTTGTAAGAATTATAAATTTTGAGCGACTGTCATACAAGTGAGAAGTTTATATACAGGCTATAAAAACATTTTCTACATAAGGAAATGTCTATATCAATTCCAGATTATATGACAGTTTTCCATTCGTTTGATGTTTGTGAGCTTTTGATTTCGCCATTTTATAAGGGACTGACCGTTTTGAATTTTCCTTGGAGTTCGTTATTTTTGCTATTTTACTTTTCTCATTCTACGGAATGTAAAATACATTATTTTTATTTACAATTGTTCCTCACTGCCTTTAAAATATAACAAGTCTGCTTCTGACGTGTTACGTGTGCCTCTTTTTCATACACCTTAAATAAGAAAGGACAGGCATATTAAACACGGTTGCAAAGCGTTTCTCAATGTATATGTATAAATATGTTTTGTTTCTTCATAAAACAAATACTTACGCTATATATATATGATAATTTTGTAAACAACCTATATTCAGTATAAATCTTTTGATTTTTATTTTACAAATGAAATTTGGCTAATGGTCAAATACAATATCTAATGATCAACTGATAGCATTATAATATAATATTATATATTGATATTGTATTGTAAGGAATACAAACAATTCATGAATATTTGATATCAATTCAAGCCCACAGGTTCCTTAATATTGCCTTATCTGTGTAACTACAATTAATTTGGTAAAATTGTATGGTTTTCATTCTAAAAAGACGTACTAAAGGGACGTCAATAGTTATAAGTTCAAATATTTAAGTAATGAAACTTACCAGTCAACAGATGACTAAACAATTAAAAGAGGGTCGAATAGTACCATAGGGACGATTAAACTCGTAGGGCGAAGATAAACTGACAACATTCAGGTTTTATATTACGTGTAAAAGTTCTGTTTTTTAATTAACAAACTTTTTGTTTTACAAATTTTCAACTATAACATGTTGGTCCTTTTGTTCCTTTGCATTCCGTACTCTGTCTTTCTAAGCTGATCAGATTGGAAAGAATCTTCGTATACAATTTATGACACTAGAGATGATATTTCGTTGCATAGACATGTACAGTACATAGGCGACCCATTAAGTTTCTTTTTCTGAGTTGTATCGAGGACCTCACATCTTTGACACTTTCATAAAGAGTGCATATGTCTTTATGTTCACGTGTTGGCTGTTGTCTGTCATAATGCATTAAAGAATTTATTTGTACTTTGAAGTTATGATTCCAGTGGAAGACTGGTGGAGTAAATAAATAACCTTTTGAATATTATATTTCGTACATAAATGGTGTTCATAATGTTATGATCAACAGTTATAGTTGCTTTGTTTGCAGTAAGGAGGTCTAAACTTGAAGTTGGTAATATTGACATTCTGTATACCGCGTTTTAGTTTTAAAAAAAATAAGATTCAATAGGTGTGGTTATGTGTTAGATATGATTGGAACAGACTAATCCTTAAAGAAAGGGCATATCTTATAATGGACTTATCAATGATAAAAGATTTTGGCTAAACGTATGGCTTCGACACCTTTATTTGCAAAGAAAAGCTTCGGAAAGATTTTCCCCATATTTTAATATTTCAAAGCCGACCGGATTTAATTCAAACGAAACAAGAAAATATAGATGAATGATTGGTGAGTGTTACAATGCATTTTGATGAAAGAATTTACGTTATTGCATCGTATATTAATAATATCTATATAAATAATGACTGTACTATTTTTTCTGTCTATGAAGGAATAACAGAACAAATGTGGTACACTGAATAACACGCCAATAGACAGAAAAAAAATATAACAGTCATTCCTTATAATTCAATTCTAAATTCTATGTTTAAGTCGGGTTATTTCTATGAGCTGATAGACAAAACACTGTCAGCCAATCAGAAGACGCGTTATATTCAAAATTAAATTATCTAGTTATACAAGAAATATATAATAAGAAAAGTGAATTATCGGTAAATTAAAAGTAATTGACCAATGTTTTGTATTATCTTAAGGGGATATATGAAGTTTCATGTTCTTGTTGAAACATTCTTGAATGTTTTATTTTCATGTTACAAAAAAGTTAAATCACAAAAATACTAAACTCCGAAGAAACTTCAAAACGGAAAGTCCCTGATCAAATTGCAAAATTACAAGCTCAATCACATCTATACAGCCATGTTCTTATGTAGTAAATGGTCGATTAAACCTGGTTTTAAAGCTAGCTAAACCTCAAGTGTATGACAGTAGCATAACATTACATTGTATTGACAACGATGTGTGAACAAAACAATCATACATAATAGGTAAAAATGTCAAAAATAGAGAAACAGCAGTCAGTATTGTGTTAATAATTTAATGTTTGCTTCATGTAACAGCATCATACCATTTAGGAAGTGTACACAATTATGTATTAACTCTTCATGTTATCACTTAATTAAATCACTTTAGTCTTACATAGTATGGTTCAATCAACTTTTTTTCAATTTCAGCAAGTGAATAACAAATAATTGGAAACGGCTTCTTCATTTATAAAAATTATAGCGTAATATACAACTGAAGGCGGTATAAAATACTTTGCAAGTAATTGTTATTCACTAGCTGAAATACAAGTAGCGTTGAGTGGACCGGTTTAATGAAGGGCAAATCCAATCAAGATTGTAAACCTTAAGTCTGCTGTTCATACTAATATATTTCAATTTGTGAAATGTTGTAGAAATGAAATTTACAACATTTCATAAATCCCAGTATAATTTAATAGTGTTTGCCGGAAATTTAACCTTGACCGAAATAAATGACTATTCTATGTTATATTTTTTTCTCAGGGACAATGACACGTCGGCTTTGTTCAAAAAGAACATTTTTTTGGTAAGCATCATATGACTTGAGACAATCATAATAAACCAGGTTTTAAAGTTGCTCTATTTGTAGGTAGATATTTGTATATTATAAAAAAAACAAAATGTTTTTACATTGTTCATATTTTGATTTAATGTGAAATTATTTTGCCCTTCATCAACGAAATTGAGCTATTGGTCAGATATTTATCGAAGTATCAGTTGGTGTCAATATATTGTATTATTACACATGATATAAATCTGTTATGAATACTACGAATTCATATAATCTTCTAAGTATTTCATCCCAACTGTATATTTTCTCATTTGTGAAATCATGCTTGAATTGCTGAAATTAATTGCTTTTAATGTTAAAATAAAGTACCAAAGGGACGTCGTTAGCCGTTATTTCAACTCTTTCAGAATTAAAGTTTATCCGTCAATGGTGGACAAAACAAGAAATTAACTTTTAGGTTTGATTTATAATACGTGTATGGATTTTTTATTTTAATGAATTTGTTTTCTATTTTCAAAACTGTTTAAAAGTGTAGTACTAAAACGATACTATTTTGGAAGGTTCGTTCTTTTGTCAATATAACCCTTTTTTTTCTTTTTTCTCTATTATTAGCAATTCAATTTGAATACAGTGTGTTCATGCAACACTTATAAGATTTCTTGCAACATTCAATTATTTTATTTTATTTGTTTTATTGGTTTGAAAGGCCGTTTCAGTTCCACCTGGTTTGTCGTAATGATACATACATGTACCTTCAAAAATTCGTTTCTTAAGGTCAGTCGCAAGATCTTTTACAAAAGCTTTGAAACTGAAGCTGTACGTATACTTAAATTAGATTGATTTTTTTTTTCTTTTGGCTAGTTTGCTATGTTCGTAACTTGAGTGACTTTAGTGACGTTTTAGATATTAGTGAATATAATAATATTGAAGGCCGTACTTTAACCTATAATGGTTTACTTTTTAAATTGTTATTTGGATGGAGAGTTGTCTCATTGGCACTCACACCACATCATCTTATATTTATATAATGTATGTATAATTGGTAAATCATCAAGTCATTGAGTTCGTTTTCGTTTTGCAGTTTGACAAGCATTTAGAGTGTTTGTTACAAACGCAACATCAAATAGATTTTTAAAGGTTTATTTAAAGAGCTCGATAATATGAAGACAATCCATGTGAACATGTTTATTTTTTTAATTTTATTCTTACACTACAGGTTATCAAACGTTGAAAAAACTTTATATATTATGTCTGTTTGTTTAATTCATCTTCGTTGTCAATTTTATGATATTTGATCCGACTGTCATACAAGTGAGAGGTTTAGATAGCTTTAAAACAAATGTTTAATCCACCATTTTGTACATACGAAAATTACTGTACCAAGTCAGAAATATGACTGACAGTGTTTATCCATTCGTTTGACGTGTTTGAGCCTGACTTTCCTTTTGAAAATATCACAAACGAAAGAAATTGACCAATTCATTCACCCAAAGAATATGAAAAAAAAACAAAAATATTCGTATTGTACAAATTGAATGCAAACAACTGGCGTTTTATGGAAGGTTTTATCAAGGTTATAACGAAAACATAAAAATGCACGGCATGTTTGTGTTAACAGGGGTCGAATTTAAGCTTTTTTGTGTACTGGCCAGCCGGACCAGTCGACTGAAAATCCACTGATCCGGCTCCAAATCTACTGGTCCTGCACAGATGAAATTCATTTGACAAACACTTATATAAATGACAGATGTTAACGTTTATTTTCATGATTTTCCCTTCCTTTTTTTCCTCCCCTTTATTCTCGTAGTTTTTTAGTGCTGTTCTGATTGTTCATTACATGCAGCAAGTACAGAATCTAACTTTAAATTTGAAGAACTCGTTACAAAAATACATTTCTTATCTAGGGATGTCATTGCAAATTGTTCACATGATATACATAATACAATTAACTAAATTGCAATCAAATATAATAAACCTTTCGCGTTTTTTACCTAAGATTTGATATTTACGTTTCTTTTTGTCAATTTCATAAACTTTATTCAGATCTATCATTTGAACTTGACTAAATTTTTTTGGTCCGTCGATTTGACTCATTCCAAAAAATTTCCTCATTTTGTGTTGTTGGGAAGGTCGCTCAACCTCAATATTAATAAAAACTTAATCAATTGTAATACTTAGTAACTCAAATACCGTGTAATTGAGTTCGCAGGTTAATTGTTTTGTAAAAAAGCCGAAATTGCGATTCAAGCAGGACTTTTATCGAAAAATTTCTACTGATCTGCCGGACTACCAAGTGACAAAATATACTGGTCCGACTCAAATTCTACTGGTCCAGGACCACCGGACCAGCACTATTCTACCCCCTGTTTGTGTATACCAAGGGTTGGCATGTTACACTGGCGGATATTTTTGGTGAAACTGAAGTACTAAATTTTAGTAGTACAGGAAGAACATTATAAAGGTGATGTTTCAATACATATTGAAAATATATTTCCCAACTCATTCGGCATTTTAGAGCATATCGCTTCTACCCAGACTTCATAAGCGTCATTAGTGTCTTAGCAGAAATATGATGAACTATGCTCATGTCAAAGAACGTAGTTTATCACGTGTTATAGTGTTCTTTTATTTGTGTTTGTAAATTATTTAACTTTACTGTTTAGTTCATTTTGTGGTATCTTTTAGGCGTGGTTTGGTACTTATGCATCCGATGCCAATGAGAAGTGATGTGATCATTCTAATGTGCTTTGTTTACATGTCATTTTTATTTTACTTGTTAACATATTTGATTGTTTATATTGAGATTATGAATATAACAAAATGATGTACCTTTCTTGTTGACTTTTATTTATCTTAGTGTGTCTGTTTGTTTTGTTCATACATTGTTGTCAATATACTTGAATTTATGAGACTGTCATACAAGTGAGAGGTTAAGCTAGCTCAAAATCCTGGTTTTATCAACTATTTTCTACATAAAGAAATGCATGCAAAATGTTAGGAAAAAAACAGTTGTTTTCTTATTCGTTTCATGTTTTTGAGCTTTTGATAAGGTGCTTTCTGATTGGATTTTTTCTTTGAGTATTGTATTTATGTTATTTTACATTTTGATGGGTTTCAAATTTGTCTTTTCATATTAAGATGAAACAACCAGACGATAACAATTTTGACTACCTTTTTAGAGCCTGTGTTGGTTTGTGCAAATAGATACACAATTGGTTAAGAATAAAATAAAATTATTAATATAAAAATCCACATTGTCTTCTAGTATCTCTAAGAAGTTCTTTGAACTGAGTTTCACTGTGCGTATTGGTGTGTGTTGTTGTCTCTTTGACACATTCCCCATTTCCATTCTCGATTTTATTACTTAGTAAAATAAAATTACTTTGATGTGTTGTGGTCAACATGTTCATGTCACAATATGTTCAAGAGAAAAGTTTCAATAGCAGATACAGATGTAGGATACTGGTAGTTAATATAGAAAGATATTTTACTCTCCAAAAACAAGACTAATTTTACCAAGAAACATACAATATTATTGAAATACAATAATTAGAAGGTAAAACAATTCAGAAGGTTATTTAAAATAAAATACATAATTATACATGTATAATAATATTATGTTAAATACAAAATAACGAAATTGGGGTTGACACAACACATGTTCAAGGGAAGACTTGTCTTTTATTGATATGCTTAAAAGATGACAGTAGATATGTTGAAATTTTTGTTACTACAATCCCGTCCCCTTTTCCCCAAATGTGACCTATTAAACGAGTTAGACTAATTACCGGGTTTGTACTAACATGACGGGTTCGTCTTACTCAGCCTATATTTTTTATCTTGTGTTTTGTCTACAGTACTGTTATTTGTTTGTTTGTCTTTTTTTAATTTTTTTAGCAACGGTGGTGCCAGTTCATTTTCGACATATGAGTCTGAATGTCCCTTGATATACATCATGAAGTCTCTTCATTCATATTTCCTAATGATGTCTCCCTTAAAAAAAGATACTCTGGTTAGTCCAAAACTATTTATTTGAGAGAACACAGTATTGGATTCAATATTCCTCCGTGAAAAACATTTAGAGTTTTTGACATCAAATTTAAAGATTTAAACAATATAAGAATTATTGCACAAAGTTATAATCATGTATAATATTAAAAAATATATCATGTACATGGTAATACGACAGAATTGCTAACACAGTTCTGTATGTGACCAGTTCATTCAACTTTTGATAGTTTACATAACGCATTTCTTCTACGCAGGTTCGCTTGGGTGGGGCTTGAAATTCTATTTAATGTCGAAGGTTTGAATTGACCAATGGCAGCAATTGTTTCCTAAAGAGTTGATTTAATAAATAAAATTGAAAATAGGAGTTTGTTTGACTGATAATGTCACATGGCATGGCCTTTCGGTCAGGTTATTCGTAGTTAAAAGTAAAATCATAAAATTGTGATCATCGAAAAGTCACAAATTGAAAGGTAAAATCAAAAGTTCAATCACATCAAACGGATGGATAACAACTGTCATATTTTTGACTTGGTTGATTAGGTCCAAAATGGTCGATAAACGTGTTGACTTGTACGCCAATTAAAATTGCTTAGATTTATAAGTACAAAATACCAAACCAACCACGTAAAAAAAACATTGAATGAATTAGCTACAATCTAAAGAGGATTAATGCCATCATTGAACATATCTATAGGGCTAACTTAATACTAATTTGACGATCTTTAATATTGGTTAATAATTTGGCAATAAAAGGTTAAAGGTTCGTTATCATTTAAACAAATAATCAAACTAGCTTTTGTATCTTTTGGTACGCTGGCGCCACATGTAGAGCAGGGTAGTTTTGGTGGGGTCTGTGTTGTTCTGTCTGTAGTTTTACATGTTATATTTTGGGTATTGTTGTATGCCTGTTGGTCCTTTTTATATGTTAGTGCTGTCGTTGTCATTTGACTCTTGAGTTTGACCTCTTTTTTTGGATATTTCACCTTTTTTTTCGAATATGGTGGGTTTTGCATCTAGTTAAGTCTTTACAATAATTAACACTAATATCCTAACAAATGTTTTCAAGATACAAAACAATATGATAATTTTCCTTTATTATTACTCTTCATATAAATTATATATCTTATTATTATATATCAGAAGACAAGCCACGGACTAGTAAGACATTTATTCCACATCAACATTCATTTTCACAATAACTTTTACACAGAAATATATCAAAATCATATGTTTCTGCCAAATTAACTGTTAATAAGAAAGAGTAAAAAAAATTTCATTAAAATATAAAGTTCTAGCAAATAATTTTTTTCAATAAAACTAACTGATCTAATAAATAACATTGACCTGTCAATCAGTGTCATTTAAGATTCAAGTTGGCAAAGGACTCTATTTCTACCTTTAAAGGAAGAAGGAGATATTATAATCGCCTTTGATTTTGAAGTATCTCAATTCTTTTCTTCTGCATACAACTATACTGAAGAAAAGTCACTATTCTGTGTTCCCCCATTGGCGTCCTTCGAATGTTTCCTGCCCTTTGGTCGGTTTGTTGTATCTTTGACACATTCCCTATTTCCATTCTAAGTTTGATAAATTACTAAGTGCTAACAGTTGTAGACACAAAGGTACAAATAAAATCCTTCAGTTATCGGCTTTGATACAGAAATTGAAAATGGTAAATTGAGCAAACTTTTAGAAAAATTTTTCTAGATGGTTCAGTTGAAGTATTACTTCGAACGTTGTACCAACGCATTCTTGATCGATTAAGCGTCTTGGAAATCGTGAATCACAGATTCACATGGATCTGTTTAATATGTAGTAAATACAATTGCGTTTTATTTTCTGAGATTATGATTTCATCGAATGCTATTTATCCCGGAAATTGGACTGGCCATTAGCTTCTTCACAAAGGGTACCACCAGTGAAAGAAGAACATTTTATCCCTCTCTGTTAGTTTTATCTTTTCGTCGTTTTTCTTCCGGTTATGACTTTTTATCTGATTATGATATATGATATTATAACAATGTGCTTTAGTTATCACAAAAGGATTTGTTTACTGCGTTTGATATTTTACTTGTTTTAATATGTGCTTGTGGTATATCTTTTTGATTTTTTTTTTGCGATCAAAACAAAATTAATATCAGTCAGGAGTGTAATGTTGTTTGGTTTGTTGCCGAATTAAAGGAAAAGAGATACTTTTTGCCACCTTTAAATTTGGATTTGTACAATTCCAAAACACGCTTGTTACAAATGTATGACATGAAAATAAATGTTCCCGTTAACAAATTACACATTGAAATTAAAACAGTGAACATTGATTCCGGGAATAAAGCTTCAATGAACTGTAATATCCAAGTACACCCAGTTATGGCAAACAACTTAAAGTATATCACCATGTTGTCTTTTTTGTCATGTGATACATTCTCTGACGACACGTGTGGAGAAGTACAAATGTTAAAGATTGCTGCGGCAAACATGAAAACATTTGTCATTAAGATAATACCAACTGGACATAAAAATGTGACAATTGCTGCCAATTTAAAAACAATAAAGCACAAATCACCTCCATATCCAATAGACTGATAATCATTGTAAATAAAAGTTACAAGAATATTGCTTGTAACTATGACAGCGGGAAATCCAAAAATGTAAGCCTTGTATTTGAATAAAACATGAATATTTGAGTTTGCTGTGGTTGAAAAACTTGTGGTGAAAACCCTGTAAATATGAAATGTACACACGTTAAATGATGTAAATACAGTCAAAAAGGAATAATGCTGAAGGACACCTATTGCCTGACATACATTTATGTTTTCTAAACTGTATAATCGAACATGGAAAAGAAGCTCGTTCAAAATCATACATAAGACTAGTGTCATATTATTTTGACCAGGAACTGTTCTCAAACTTTTGAATAACATATATGTTATAAATGTGAGAGTTAAACAAATAAGTGATACAACATTACAAATGACCCTGACAATAAACATAGAAATATTAATATTTTCATCTGGTACTTCGGAAATGAGCTGAAGGTACCTATCAGAACACACTCTAATAGAATTATTCTTTACTGTAAGATAGTCATTCCGCCCTAAGAGATGGCCACTGCTATGAAGCTTAATTTCCCGATTTCTTTGTTTTGCATATTCTTGTGTGGTGAATTCAACCTGAGTACACAGTAGTAGATTATTTACACGGTAATACATAGCAAGTTTGCCAGGAACATGTATTGAATACACGCTTTGATATGTGCACAAGTCTGCAACAGCTATATTTTCTACCAATGAAGGTACATCAAACGCCTCCGAATCCATTTCATATTTTACCCTTACTATAAGATCACTTTGATTAAGGGTTACTGTTGAATTTAGCAGGTGTAGCAAATTTGAATCAATGTCATGTCTTGATACTATTCCAAAAGTACAGAAATCGAAGTATAGGTACCCAGAAAATGAAGTTTTAATGTGAATGTTATTGCACGAGATGTTCGCAATTACATATTTCATATTAACATGTAATGGTGTATTTAACCTTGTATTCAAATCATCAAATGCTTCATCGGCTAGTTTTCCTATCAAATCAATACCCACTGTCTCACGGGCGTTTTCAGAAATTATAGCGTCAAAATGAACTGCAAAAATATAGCATAAATCTGCTGTCATTTGTAGAAGTGGAATACATGTGTTGTTTACTAAGACCTTTCCAGGTATACACTTCAAATTTCTACAAATATTCTGAAAAAAAGAAAGAAAATTATGATTAATGTTGATATACATAACATTTGAATATTAAGATTTTCTTTCGATTTAAAACCTACGAACATTTGTTTTATTCAATACACATCAGAGTTAACAAGAATGTGTCCATAGTACACGGATGGCCCACTCGCACTATCATTTTCTATGTTCAGTGGACCGTGATTTTGGGGTCAAAAATCTTATTTGGTAGTTAAATTAGAAAGATCATTTATAGAGATTTGTTTTAACATTATCATTTCGGGGCCTTTTATATCTGACTATGTGGTATGGGCTTTGCTCATTGTTGAAGGCCCGTACGGTGCCCTACAGTTGTTAATTTCTGTGTAACTTTTGGTGTCTTGTGGACAGTTGTCTCATTGGAAATAATACCACATCTTCTTTTTGATATTCATCAAAATCTACCTTGATAAAATTCTTTAACCTGAAAGTGGCACTATCCTTTTTTATGTTCAGTGGTCCGTGGAATTCGGGTCAAAAAATCTGGTTTGGCGTTTTAGTATAAACATCATATGATAGGGAACATAAGTTTCAAGTTGATTCGATTTCAACTTCATCAAAACTGTCTTGTAAAAACTATAACCTGAAGCGGACAGACGGACTTTCGAACGAATGGACGGACGAACAGACGAACACAGACAAGAAATCATAATGCCCTCAACTATCGTAGATGCGGTAAAATAAAACTAAATAATATTATTATCAAAATTGTTATTATAAAATCGAGTTGTATGGTTATAAGACAAAAACACACTTTAACATTTAAGCAAAAGTAATCGTTCAATTTGAACATTTTGTTTATATAATTCACTTTTGCTGTTGCAAACGATGTTATAAGAGTTTTAATTCTAAAGTTTAATTTTCAGAAAAGGCAGTTGTTTCTATTTGTACATTTCGTTTTTTTCATTTGTCTTGTATTGAACAAAAGATTTTTCATTAATTTGCATGACGATTTTTCAAGAATGAACAAAAAAAGTGAGTAAACAATTGCGATTTAAAAAAATCAGCGTAAAGTTATCATATTAGTTCTCATTATTGCGATACTTACCTAGTCACATTATTCGCATTGATTAAAACTTTTCAATAATTACCCTGCGTTTTCTGGTTTGCTCTAGATATTATTTGTTTTGAAATCTTAATATATTTAACAGAAACAAACTATTAAGGTCAGCACAAAACAGTGAAAACCATCTCGGAATAAACAACTATTTAGGGCGTTACAACTGAAGTTTTGTTACTATAGAACAATTCATAAAATACAATGAAAAATTGATATAGCTGGTCTTTACCTTTTCAATCATTGTAAATTTAATGTCTCAAATAAAGACAGATATAATTTCTTAATTAGTATACCCTCCAACTTTAACGCTGAATTCAATAATGTCGAAAAAATATTTTTTCACTGGAAATGCCATTATTATATATATTAATGTTTTCTGTAATAACGGTATGATTTAAATTTTTGCCCGTCAACATTATATTTTACTCACCAATGAGGAATCAAAGATTTGTTGACTTGAACAACTGTGAGATAATGAGCTACCTATAGATTGATCATATGATGATAACAATAACATTGAACGATATCCACCAGCTCTACCTGCACCTATCTGATCACTAGGGTAACACAAGTGACAATAAAGCAATTGGATGTTCCAGTTATAATGTGTAAAATTATAGCATTTTTCGTCTTTAATGTTAAACAGTGAAAGAAAGTATTCGTCTGTACATAAAAGACGTTCCTTGAACACAGATTCCAAGTTGCAAATGTAACAAAAAATATTATAATACCCTTTATATGCAACTAAATTATTATCTTCTAATGACAGGCATGCGGATTTCAAAATAACAAACGTTTCAGATGTATACAAAGGTTCACTGCATTCACGTATAAGTCGTGGCTTACTGACACATTGCATTTTGTACTTTGAAACTGGTTCAGCATTGTTGCATCCGCGTGATAAAGATTCCTGTATTATATCATTGGCACTGGAAAATATACTAAATATTTCCTGTCTTGGACAGGTTATCATATATTGCCACTGCCTTGTGAAAGGAATATCTTCATCTAAATTATGTACATCAGTAAAATTCATCTGTAGAGTGTCGACAACAACACCTGTTGTATTACCATACATCGCCATTTGTGACTGTCCGTTACAGTAGCGAGGTAGAACATAATAAACATGAACAAGACCTGAATGTTTATACAGTATATCGATGGCACTATTTAAAGACTGATTAAAATTGCACTGATAACAAAACTTATTTTTGTATGGATACAAGCTTGCATTAGGCAACGAATTGTTACATAGTTGAAAAAGACTGGTATTGTGATTGTTGGAAGGACATGACGTAATGATTTCTTTGTGAACAATCGGTGGATTGCAGATATAACAGAATACGTTTTTAAACATTCCAAACGGTTGATCTACTGATTGACATGCTTTAAGTATAGCATTGTCTCCATTTAACCAGGTACCAGTTTTGTTACATTCAGATATCATCCCTTTTGGATCATCTTCACATGAGTCGATGAAAGATTTGTGGTTATCCACAGGGCTTGTTATAATTGTACAGTTGTTTTGAATAGCCAGGTTAGCGATCTCATTAACTGAGCTAAGAATGTTAAAGTTAATTTTCATTTTACATTGGAAATCAAAATACCATGATTCCAAATTTTGCGCATCATTGTTACACTGAGCACAGTAAATATTGTCATACGTTAGATGTGTGTTAAGTGACGTCATAGGGGTTGTCATAATTCTCTCCGTGACGTCCCTTCTCTTCGTACACTTAATGTGGATATCAGCAGGAGAATAATGAGGACATTCTCTCACGGTTTTGTATTTGTTATATGTTTTTGCCTTGACATATTGCATAGCTGGGCGATAAATTATTCCATCAAAGCAAATTCTCTTTGGTTGATGAAGCATAATTTCTGGGCAACAGTTTGAATCCTTTATGCAATTGTTGTTACAGGAACAGTGTCCACAAATCATGGAAGAAGACTCATCGTCATTGAGAGTACCATTCGATAAACAGGAATGAGTCCCACATATATAATGATATTGTTCGAGCACATTCTCTATCTGTGAGTCTATCAGTATTTTTCCAAAAGTATTTTCACCAAACAAAAAGATAATGCTGAAATATTTCCACATTTTGTCTTTGTCAACTCTGTATCTAAATAATACAAGATAGCAGTAATATTATATCTTTATAACCTCTTTTATGTGGGAAACACCATGTAAGTGTCTTGTAACTTTTTCTAAAAACATTTAACGATTTGGGTAGACAGTGTCATCTTTATCGTAATTTAACTGTACAAGATAACTTTCTTAGTGAATTACTGAAAGAAGTGTTTTTGTAAAAGACGTATTAAGGATAGTTTAAATAATAGACTCAACAAATCTTTTTTACAAACCAAAGCTTATCCATTGTATCTACTATACATAATGACAAAAGACACCAGGTAACGATCTAAGTACAATGTAGTTACTGAAACCAAAATAGTCATAAATAAATCTTATTCTCTTTAACATAAAATTGAGAATGGAAATGGGGAATGTGTAAAGAGACAACAACCCGACCATAGAACAGACAACAGCAGAAGGTCACCAAAAGACAACATGAGTCAATCAGTATACATCTAACAGATTAAGTGTAAACACGTTATAATCAGTATGAAACAAGCATTCTGCAATATTAAAATATAAGTGAACAATATCGATAGGATGTATAGCATCATAAATTTTCATAGCTGTATTACAAAAAGTATTCATTTATTTTCTAATTAACAATAAAACTTAAAAACTAACACACATACATTTATTTTATTTATTTTATGAAAAAAATCATTTCTAATACAAAGCGATCAATGCTTTCACAAATGAGAAAAATGCGTATCTACTCAATTATATCGTGATTCATGAACAATTGAAAATCAGGATGTATCGTTTTCTTTACTTTAAAACGACAATTAATGTTTGAGTATAACAGTATTTAATTTACAGTAGACTAATATAGATTAAAATTCTAGAAATAGAGAATCATCTCTACAAGAATTTGTTTAACGTTCTTTAGTACAGTAAATTTTCAAACTATTGCAGCCTTGATATCTATTGAATTAATGATTTCACGAAGAGTTATAATTGGCCCTTAGATTTTTGATTTTTGTATAATCAAATCAAAATACTTCACATTTCACATAGAAATACTTGTGATAATACTATGAAGACAAAATTACATTATTTGGCATCTTCCTTGAATATTTGTGAAGCTATGGTCCTTAAATAAACATATGTATTGTAACGTCAATTTTTAGTATATTTTTCATAATTTCAATTAGTTTGACATACTTACCTTGGCAGCAATGAACGATAAAAAAAAACCTTTTATACTGATGAATTTTATAACTAAATTGAAATATTTTGGTTACAATTCATTTTGGATCGAAGGTCTGTGACAATGTTTTCCTTAAGCGCTTAACTTTGTAAATTGCACAAAATCATCATATTTTGACAAAATCATCAAAATGGGCTTATTTTGAAGCATATAATGTAATTAATTTTTTTTAAAAGAACAGATTTATTTAGCATTAACTCTTTTGAAATAGACCCATTTACGAACCAAATTGTGACCTTTAAGTGTTTAAGATAAAGTTGATATTTTATTTCATATTGTACCATAAATGAACCTTTTTCATTATAATGCGACTAAGTATCATGAAATATGAACTTACATTATGGTATCAGAAATATATACTTTGATCATTGACCAATGATAATCTGTTTATCGCTATTTTAACTATGACGACGATGTCAATTGCATGTCACGTCACGTGCCTCCTTAATTTCTAGCGATAATTTTCTATCTCAAGCAAGTAGCATGGTATGAAAATTATCACCAAAAAAAAGGATCAAAGGAAAAAAGCAAAGAATAGTGATGAATATATACACCTATTATAGAAAAGGGGCATCAGTAGTATTCCGCTGTTCGAAAGTCATAAATCGATTGAGAGAAAGCAGTTCCGGGTTACAAATATTTCCTGAAATCGCAATAATTAATCTCAAATTAGTGTTAGTCATATAAAAAAAAAAACCAAATGCTTGCAATAATATCTGAAAATGTACAGTAATTTGTAGTAACAAAATCATTGACTTAACTATAATTTGCCAATTAGTTTGAAAAAAGGTTTCTCGTTTGAATTGTTTTACATTGTCTTTTCGGGGCCTTTTATAGATGGCTATATGCAGTATGGGCTTTGCTCATTCTTGAAGGCCGTACGGTGACCTATAATTGTTAATGTTCGTGTCATTTTTGTCTTTTGTGGATAAATGTCTCATTGGCAATCATACCACATCTTCTTTTTTATATTAACACATTTATGAATAGTTTTTCACTGAAAAAAAAAAGAAATTAAATCGCGTTTTCATAAAACAAACCTGAAAGTTAACTATCCACTTGTTGTGTCCACTATTGACTGATAAGTTTTAATTATGATAGAGCTGAAATACTTGCTAACGACGTCCCTTTTGAACATTGTTTAAATGTGAAAAGCAACAGATTTTAGCACTACAATCGTTATTACACAGATAATGGGATATAATGGAACCCGTCGGCATGAAACACTTTAAAATATTCATTAATTCGTGATTTTCATTACGAACCTATAAAATATCAATATATGATAATACAATACATTAATGTTAGCTGATGCTGATTCGATAAAGAATTTGACCAATAGCTAAATTTCGTTCCATGTAGGGGAAAATATGTCCAAGTAAATTTAGAATATGAACAATAACACACAGAAAATTCCATTCATCCTTATTACATAAAACGTATGTTCAAATACAAATCGAGCAATAACATATTGCACAATTAATTTCGGAAAACAAAACTTTATTATATAGCAAATTATGAAAAGTTCTCTATTTGGATATTTCATTTGATATATACTTTTAACCGACAAACTAAATTAAAATTTGCGAAATTAAGTATTCTTGTAATCAACATATCCTAACTCACAGTAATGAGGTGGAAGTTTTGCAATCGGAATCAGATGTGGGAGTTCTAAAAAAAAGCAATAAAAAGGAAAACAAAAGCCACAGAAATGAATAATTAAAACAAGTAACTGCGAGCTACTGCTCACTGATGATACCCCCGCCGCAAGTGGATAATATTAATAGTGTAAAAATATGCAAATGTTCGGTAAACAGGAAGTTGTCGAGTGATGAATCTGAAAACGCATCACACGGTATAGCTAACTTATATAAATCCTGAAACCAAATTTCAGAAATCCTTGTATTGTAGTTCCTGAGAAAAATGTGACGAAAATTTTCAACTTGGCTATCATGTGAAAATTCATGCAAGTGTTCGGTAAACAGGAAGTTGTCAAGTGATCAATCTGAAAACGCATCACACGGTATAGCTGACTTAGATAAACCCAGAAACCAAATTTCAGAAATCCTTGTATTGTAGTCCTGAGAAAAATACGACGAAAAATATTCATGGGACGGACTGACAGACAGAGATAAACCAGTAGCCCCCCTTTTTTTTTTTAAAGCGGGGGTATAATAAATGACAAAAATGTGCTGTTCTTGGTAATGAGAACTGATGGGGCAATCAACCTCGGAAACATAGTATTATCAACAAACTATAATATGCTTCGTTTAACATTAAACTAAACGAATAGTAAACAACGGTCATATCCCCGACTATAGGTACAGACATTTCATTATGTAGAAATGGCGAATTAAACCTGGTTTTATAGCTAGCTAAACATCTCTCACTTATATATGGAATTCCATTATGCTGACAACAATGACTGAGCAAAACAAACAGACATAAGTGGTATAAATGACAAAAATTGTGGTACAGCAGTCAACATGGTAATATAAACTTAAACAGCAAATCTCTATTTCAACTAAGACAACAATATGGCATAAAGATAATCTTTAGACAAAGTACATAAGCAAAAAACGGAAGACAAAAATACAAAATTAACCATAGTACAATAACATATTAGCGGGATGTTTAAGTACCGAGCTATGACAAAAGTATATTACAAAAAAATAGACTAAGTAGTAAGGGTTATGAATGTACGAGGACATATAAAAATAATAGTGACACATAATTAGGATGATAAACAACTTCAGTACCTAGAATCTTTACTTCAAGACTATGATACATAATTTGTAAAGTTGATTCGAAATATTTACCAAAAAGGTCTTCATATCTTTCAATCGTAATTTAAAGGAAAAGAGTCGACTAGACTTTCTTTGACATAACCTTGGCTCACCAACTTTCTGCTCAGACACTGCTGACGTTGAATGAACTTCTGAGCTGCAAGCTCTTGAATATCGAATGAGTTAGGAAAGGTATATCCCATATGCAAACTATATGCAATAGTAGTATACCAATGATCAATAGTCATACATCGATTTAACTGAAACAACATATAGTATTGTTGCTAAGTTGGGGTGGATTTATACTTTCAAAATTAGATTCGTCTCATTATCTTGGATTGTCAGTGATAATGAGAGGACCACTCATGTCAATTTCGAGTCAAAAGTATAAATATGAGTATACTACTATTACATATAGTTTGCATATGGGATATACCTTTCCTAACTCATTCGATATTGAGAATGGAAATGGGAAATGTGTCAAAGCGTCAACATTCCTACCAAAGTTTCAAAGCTTCAGCCAGCCACTATACACAAATGTGTACAAGTTCAGTGATAATGGAGACCATACTAACTCAAAAACATATAAATGAAATAAAATTAAAAACCATACAAGAATAGCAAAGGCTAGAGGCTCCTGACTTGAAACACGCATGAAAATGCAGCGGGGTTAAACATATTTTGTGAGATTTCAACCCTCCTTTACCTCTAGCCAATGGTAGAAAAACAAACACACACCAATACATACTGTAATACTCGGTTTAAATTAAGTTCCAGTCCGAGGTCAGGAATAGGTAACTAAAGCAACTAAGCAAAATTTCAATAATATATTAATTTAGAAAGGACTACTAACAGTTATACATGTTAAATGTCATGCCAGCTCCAGACCTCAATTAAATTGATTGACAGATTGTGTCTTCATTGTATGAAAATAAAGCACAATCCCTCCCGTTAGTGGTTTGATATCATACCATCATAAAATATATTAGAAGAAAATAACCCGTATCCAGTCAACAACTAGTTTTAGAATAAGTGTGTTTAATTCCGATGCAAATACCCTATACGTGAATCAATATTAAGACCAAGATATGTCATCTTTAATAAGCTGAAAACAGTATATCGTAACTATACCCCTTCTAAATAAGTCCGTTTAAAGGTTTGGTTGGCTTTTGGTGTGAATGTCGACTGTTTTGTGCTTTGTAAAAAGTAAAATCTCAAAAATAATGAACTTAGAGGAATATAAATTCGGAAAGTCCATAATGACATGATGGCAAAATTAAAATACATAACGCATCAAAAACGAATGGACAAGAACTGTCATATTCATGACTTTGTACAGGCATTTTCAAATATAGAAACTGGTGGATTAAACCTGGTTCTCTAGCGCTAACCCTCTCACTTTGATGACAGTCTCATCAAATTCCGTTATATTTACAATGATGGGAGAATATTACCATAAATGATTCGATGTGAAATACCTGAACGTATATGATATGTCTACACAAGGATTTTTGTGTCCCTTTGGAAATGTTGGTTAGAAGGCGGATTATTCAAATTCAAGCTCTTATCCTATACAATATTTATCCATGTTATGCATATCATTCGAAAGGAAATAAACCATAGAAATCAATAACATAGATGATTTTGTGCTTGTCAATTTTTTAATGAAAAACTTTGCTCATTTCGATGCCTATAAAGTCATTTTACGGGTGTCCCGCTGTTACAATTTTGTTTTAAGTGCGTCTTTGAAATCCCAGTGCGGATTCATTAGTAAGTAGAATGGTTTAAAATTTTACATTTAAAGCCATAATAAACCTCAAATCCAAAAAAATAATGCATATGTTTTTTTATAACTCAATGGATAGTTTTCATTATAAAACTTATGTACATATACTTTTTTTTTAAAGAAAATTCTTTAATTTATTCATATTCTGTATTTTAATTGCTTCCTGTAAAAGAAGCAATTCCCCCGACATATATTCCGTGTGCAATGTGACCTCAGTGTGACCCATCTCGTAAAAACCCGGTGATCACAATACGCATGGATGTCCTTAAAATAAATTAGTATCTGAATTTACATGTTAAACACGTGCTCAATTTCCATGCTTTTTTGTTGATTTTTGTCGATTGTTGACAAACAGGTGACAATCGTTAAACTTCGGCTTTGCAACACGAACTTTAATTACCTATCATATTTTCACAACGACAATGACCGATTGAAAAAAAAATATATTTGCAACTGGACAATGAGCATTTCAGTCAAAAGTTAATTCATATATTACGGATAAAATTTGCAATTAAGATTATCAATTATCTGACAGGTTTGGCTATATCCAAGCAGGATCATCATCTGTGTCCATTTTTGTTCGCTTTGGGGATTCCGTATATCGTCAGGTTATCGGAATTCTAATGTGGACTAACTGTGCACCACTTACTGCGGACCTGTTTTTGTATTGCTATGAGTTACAGTTTATGACAAAAATAAGCAAAGACCCATCGAAACAACATCTGATACACAAATTTAATAATACTTTTAGATATTTGGATGATATTTTGGCTCTCAATAATGACGACTTCAGTATGTATATTAAAGAAATTTATCCTGTTGAACTTACTTTAAATAAAGCTAATACTAACAATGACCACTGCCCTTTTCTCGATCTTGATATCTATATATCACTAACGGAAAGCTGAATAATAAAATTTATGATAAAAGAGATGATTTTTCATTTCCTATCGTTAATTATCCATTATTAGATGGTGACGTTCCCTTGTCACCATCTTACGGTGTTTATATATCTCAACTTGTACGATTCGCTCGTGTATATAACAATGTTTTAGATTTTAACGGGAGAAATTTATTTATTACTGAAAATTATTACACCAGGGTTTTCGATATCACAAACTAGTCAACACATTTACTAAATTTTATCATCGGTATAAGGACATCGTTCGTAAATATAGCTCAACTTATGCAGACTTCTAATACGTTCAGGTATTTCACTTACAATTTTTTATGGAAATATTCTTTATAAAGCACAAAGGTGTCAGTATTCACCTCAAAAACTAACAAAACCTTTGAATAGACTTAATAAGAAGGGATATAGTTACGATACTGTTGTCAGGTCATTAAAGATTGTATATTTTGGCGTTAATATTGATTCACTTATAGGGTCTTTGCGTCGGAACTAAACAAATTTATCCAAAAACCAGTTGTTGGTATGCCACGGGTTATGTTCTTCTCATATATGTTATGATGGTATGATACTAAACTCCTAACGGAAAGGATTGTGCCTGATGTTCATATGATGAAATCATAATCTTTCAGTCAGTTTAATTGAAGTCTGGGGCTGGCATGTCAGTTAACTCCTAGTAGTCTGTTGTTATTTCTGCATTAATATTGTCATTTTGTTTATTTTCTTTGGTGACATCTTCTGACATCAGACTTGGACTTCTCTTGAACTGAATGTTAATGTGCGTATTGTTATGCGTTTACTTTTCTACATTGGCTAGAGGTATAGGGGGAGGGTTGAGATCTCACAAACATGATTAACCCCGCCGCATTTTTGTGCCTGTCCCAAGTAAGGAGCCTCTGGCCTTTGTTAGTCTTGTATTGTTTCAATTTTAGTTTCTTGTGTACAATTTGAAAATTAGTATGGCGTTCATTATCACTGAACTAGTATATATTTGTTTAGGGGTCAGCTGAAGGACGCCTCCGGGTGCGGGAATTGTTCGCTACATTGAAGACCTGTTGGTGACCTTCTGTTGTTGTTTTTGTCTACGGTCGGGTTGTTGTCTCTTTGACACATTCTCCATTTCCATTCTCAATTTTATCATAAAGTTTGCTTAAACAAAACAAAAAAATCTGCATTTTTTTTCCATTTGTAAAGGGGCATAACTCTAGAACAATTAAAGTGATGCCACCAAAACGCAAACATGTTACCATTTGAATGAGACAACATAAAGTTAGAGAACCTTCGGGAAACAAAAAAATAAGCAATATTTATACGACGAAAAAATAATTTGTGGTCGTATATTGGTATCACGTTGTCGTCGTCCGAATACAGTTTGTTTCCGGTCATTAACTTTAGTAAATAGAAATCTATGAAATTTATACGCAAGTTATATAACCGCGAAGGAAGGTTGGGATTGCTTATGGGAATTTGTATGGTCTCCATTATCACTAAACTTGAACACATTTGTGTATAGTGACTGGCTGAAGTACGCCTCCGGGTTCGGGATTTTCTCGCTGCGTTGATTTGTTTTTCGTTCAATTTTTGTACATAAATTAGGCCATTAGTTTTCTCGTTTGAATTGTTTTACGTTGTCATTTCGGGGCCTTTTATAGCCGACTATGCGTAATGGGCTTTGCTCATTGTTGAAGGCCTCAGGGTGACATATAGTTTTTAATTTCTGTGTTATTTTGGTCTATTGTGGAGAGTTGTCTCATTGGCAATCATACCAAATCTTCTTTTTTATATTTTAGTAGAATCCAGACAATACTGACTTGTGTTATGCCACCAGTTCCCATACCACAAAGGAATGGTTAAGAATGACTGTGGGAAAGGGGGGTGGGTATGGCTCAAACCATTTAGGAATTTTTGGGCAAAAAGGTGGACAAACAATACAATTATAAAGACAATTTAATAGCAGTGTAAGGGATGTAATTCAATCACATTTAAAGACAATGTATTTGAAAGGGTTATTGTGGTTGCAAACTCCATGAAATATGAATGAATTGAGATTGTAACCATATCTTGACAGAAAGCATTTATTTTGGAAAAGTGAAAAGTGTGGGAATATGAGGGGGGGAGAGGGGGTTTGATTGTTGAGTGCTTACTCGATTCTCACGTAACGAAATCAGTTAGATAATGGCCGGAAAATTTCGAAAACTTTAACTACAGTCATTGGACAAAAGTGAGTTCCCAGTCGAAAAAAGTCCTATCATTTCAACTAAGGGAGCCACCATTTGATTTTTATGGGGGTCTAGGATGAAATTTGAAAAAAATGTCAGGACAGGAGTTTTGAGTGAAAAAAGGCAGGATGAGACACTTGCAAAAAAAAAGCCGTCAGGACAACAATTTAGGTAAAAAAAAAAGTCAGGATAAACTAGAAAAAAAAAAAAGGCAGGACCGAAAAGAGTGAAAAATAAAAAGGCAGGACAGAGATTACAGCTAAAAAAAATGCAGGACAAAAAATTTCATCCTGGTTAGTGGAGTGCTCCTAATATAAACGGAGGTGCATTGTACATACCAGAACAGAACGTGTGGGATAGTTACTTCCCTTTCTGTTACTCTTTGGTAAAAAATTGCGGGAATTGTTAACTCAGCCAAAAAAAAATTAATGTGGTAAACATTGCAGTCACTGGTCTACTATCCTCAACAACAGCAACTTTCCAATACAGCAAGTGCATCGCAGTGGTAAACGGCGAACCCTTTATTAAATTTTGAATGTTAAAAGTACAACGTTCATCATAGAGGGTGGTAAAGGGGGGTGCAGACACGAAAAAAAAACAACGTGAACGTGAAATAATATCTGTAATGAACGTTGCACGATAAATAAATACTTTTATATGAACCTTTTGTGACTGAGTCACTGTCTTCTTTTACATATTAACTCTTAGTTTTACTTAATATTCCCGATTAAGTATACACATTTATGGGTGGGTCTTTTCACCACCGAACACCACCGCACACCACCGAACACCCCAAAAACCAACAACCACTAAGAAAAACTGTGATATTATACAATAAAACGATAAAATAAATTAAATTACATATAATATAATCAATTTTTAGATTTTGATGGGCATCATTTTTATGTTAAAATCGATAATCAATATAAGGAAAAACGTCTCCGGATTTATCACTTTCCGGATAACATTATACATGTGTGTAATAAAATTCAAGTATTTTCATAAATAGTAAACAATTCAAGTATCCTCGTTCTCTGTGCATGGGTTATATTTTGATATTTGTCTCTTTTCTTATTATTGGTACAACTATTTAAAAAAAATATGGAAAAACATATATTTGAGGTGTCCATGAGGGTCTGCAGAGTTCAAAAAGAGGGGTGTTATAGACTCTTCTTTTCTGTTATCGGTAGATATTTGGACTCTTAGTCTTCTAATTTGTTGAATTAATAACTTGAATATTATATTTAAGTACCATTAATAACGATAAAAGTCAAAATAATAAACTTTTGGGGTGTTCGGTGGTGTTCGACGGTGTGCGGTGGTGTTCGGTGGTGAAAAGACCTACCGCACATTTATGATATAATTGGCTTACAGCTTTAAAAAATGATTTCTTGACGATCCCTGCCAAGTGTTTGAATTTTATTTGAAAAATACCAAGCAGTCAAAATAAGACTTTGAAAATCAAGATGCACATACAATTAAATAAGCAGAACACGTTGAAAGAGGCACTCGTCTTGCACGACTGAACGTCAAATTAAAAAGGAAAAACATGTCGAACATGAAATAAAATACACCGATCCACAGGAGTTTGAAATCCTATCAATAAGGGGGTCAAAATTTACCAAAGTCAACTATCACAGTAGAGCTTCTCTTGATAGGATTTCAAACTCCTGTGAGCAATCATAGGAAGAAAATAACCCTTTACCACCCTCATCATAACAAATGAGCAAATTTTTAAAGCACAGGCACTTGTTGGTTGTATCCATGGGAAGACCCAATATCAACATTTATTAAATGATATGAGCAAATAAGCCCTAATACGTATAAATCAGCATGTGCAATACTAAAAACGTTCCACTGTCGATATAAATCAAGATTTAATATTGCTCTTCGAACAGGGCCAATACAGAAAAAAGCGGGGAAAAAAGCTGTATTAGCCACGTTCACTTCCGGTTTTCAATTTTCTTACGCCATTACTTAACTTTGGAAGTATCGTTATGCATAAAAACATTTGTATAATATTTTTTAAATTAAAGTCATAAAATAAACAGGTTAAATGATGTGCAATGTTTTGTAACGTCTTAAAGTTTTGAAACAGAAAAAACAGGGCCAATACAGAAAAAAGCGGGAAAAAAGCTGTATTGGCCCATGGGCTAATACAGGACGTTCACTTCCGGTTTTTAATTCTCTTGTTATCATTTAATAAAAGTGTTATGAACTGGCTGTTTCTGTATTGGCACTGGTATAGATTCTCGGTCAGCTGTATTGGCCCTCGACCCTACGGGTCTCGAGGCCAATACAACAAACCTTGAATCTATACCAGTGCCAATACAGAAACAGCCAGTTAATAACACTATAATATTAACAAGTATTACTGCTATAGATTCTTGGGGACAGGACAACCTCCATTTTTCCAAAATTTGTTTTTAAAAAAATCTTCTACAAATTTTAATTATTTTTACTTTTTTCTGTATAATGAGAACAAATGAATATACTACCAATAACTTGTATTTGCTGTTTACTGTCAATTCTGATCCAAGTTTACTATCCACAGCAGTCACTGATATATTGTATAGAGAGAAAGTATCTCACATCTAAACATTTTTTTTATGTGAATTCTTGAGAGAATCCCAAAACTGATTCATCAAATTTTCATTTACCTCCTAGTCAGTGGGTATGATTCATTTCTGCTTCCTTACTTCTTCATAAACTGCTTGCTCTTTTAAAGAAAGGAGTAGGTTCAGTAAGCTTTATTTTGGTAAAATGCTTCTGCCACATAAATATGAGCTGTTTTTAAACGACCGCAATAATTAAAAAAAAAATTGGTTGTATATTGGTATCACTTTGGCGTCATCGTCCGATTACTTTTAGTTTTCGCACTCTAACTTTAGTAAAAATGAATAGAAATCTATGAAATTTAAACACAAGGTTTATGATCACAAAAGGAAGGTTGGGAATGATATTTGGAGTTTTGGTCCCAACATTTTAGGAATTAGGGGCCAAAAAGGACCTAAATAAGCATTTTCTTGGTTTTTGCACTATAACTTTAGTTTCTAAAAGTGAATAGAAATCTATGAAATTTTTACACAATGTTTATGACCGAAAAAGGAAGGTTGGGATTGATTTTGGGAGTTTTTGTTCCAACAGTTTAGGAATTAGGGGCCAAAAAAGGGCCCAAGTAAGCATTATTCTTGGTTTTCGCACAATAACTTTGAAATAAGAAAATAGAAATCAATGAAATTTAAACACAAGGTTTATGACCACAAAAGGAAGGTTGGGATTGATTTTGGGAGTTGAGGTCCCAACAGTTTAGGTACTAAGGGCCAAAAAGGGGCCCAAATAAGCATTTTTCTTGGTTTTCGCACCATTTCTTTAGTATAAGTAAATAGAAATCTATGAAATTTAAACACAAGGTTTATGTCCATTAAAGAAAGGTTGGGATTGATTTTGGGAGTTTTGGTCCCAACAGTTAAGGAATAAGAAGCCCAAAGGGTCCAAAATTAAACTTTGTTTGATTTTATCAAAAAATGAATAATTGGGGTTCTTTGATATGCTGAATCTTATGGTGTATGTAGATTCTTAATTTTTGGTCCCGTTTTCAAATTGGTATACATTAAGTTTCATAGGGTCCAAAATTAAACTTAGTTTGATTTTAACAAAAATTGAGCCATTGGGGTTCTTTGATATGCTGAATCTAAAAATGTACTTAGATTTTTTATTATGGGCCCAGTTTTCAAGTTGGTCCAAATCAGGTTCCAAAAAAAAACTTTGTTTGATTTCATCAAAAATTGAATAATTAGGGTTCTTTGATATGCCAAGATTCTTAATTTTTGGTCCCGTTTTCAAATTGGTCTACATTAAAGTCCAAAGGGTCCAAAATCAAACTAAGTTTAATTTTTAACAAAAATTGAATTCTTGGGCTTCTTTGATATAGTGAATCTAAACATGTACTTAAGATTTTTGATTATGGGCCCAGTTTTTAAGTTTGTCCAAATCAGGATCCAAAATTATTAAACTTAAGTATTGTGCAATAAATAAAATTGGTGTATTTACTGTCTTCTGATTGGTTAAAAGTATTACTTTTATTTTCAATGTTGTCAATTTTTATGGCGACACGCCCACTCTGACGTTGTATATTCATACGCCAACATGTGTGTACGTTGTTTTTGTTAATATAAATAACATAAAATGTTCTTTGAGCCTTATTTTTGATAGAAATTTATTTATAATGAATGGCAATAATTTATTTTGAATTTATTGAATCATAAAATTAATTTTTGACTCTTCACATTTTACATAATCTGCTTCGCGGATCATTCAATGTGAAGAGCCAAAAATTAATTTTATGGTTCAATAAATTCAAAATAAATGATAGCCATTCATTAAATAGCAAGAAATTTTCAGTTGCACAGTATTCAGCAATAGCAAGAAATATTCATTGCACAGTATTGTGCAATAGCAAATATTTACAATTGCACAGTATTGCACAATAGCAAGAAATATCTAATTGCACAATATTGTGCAATAGCAAGAAATTTTCAATTGGAGTTATCTTTCTTTGTCCAGAATAGTAGTTGAATCAACTTAAATCATTGTTTTATACAATATACAATGTAAATTCACTTTTACTTCCAACTGATAAATTAAAACAATCTTTACCATTCAGTGATAACAAGCACTTTTTTTACATTTTTATATTTTATGCTGTATTTAAATGAGTAGTTATTGTTGCAAACTCCATTAGAAATTTGAATTGAGATCAGCTATGGAAAAAGGGAAAGGGGGATGTGAAAAAAAAAATTTGGGGGGGGGGCATTTTTCTTATTTCAGATTTCATAAATAAAAAGAAAATTTCTTCAAGCATTTTTTTGAGAGGATTAATATTAAACAGCATAGTGAATTGCTCAAAGGCAAAACACAAATTTTAAGTGCAATAGACCACATTCATTCTGTGTCAGAAACCTATGCTGTGTCATCTATTTAATCACAATCCAAATTTAGAGCTGAATCCAGCTTGAATGGTGTGTCCATACTTGCCCCAACCGTTCAGGGTTCAACCTCTGCGGTCATATAAAGCTGCGCCCTGCGGAGCATCTGGTTGACAATACAATGCACAAATATTGCTTTCTAGCAACATTCAGTCATGCTAAATTACTGAAATCTTCAAAAGGAGTAGGTTCAGTAAGACCCCTTTTTGGCCCCGAAATATAGCAGTTTTATAAAATTGTTAAAATGTAAACTATAAGTTATATATTGGACAGTAGAATGCTTCTGCTACATAGATATGGGCTGTTTTTGACAATACAATGCACATATATCGGGAACTAGCTCCATTAAGTCCTGCTAATCTACTGAAATCTTCACAATTCTAGCATTTTAGTTAAATTTCAGCCGGTTTCCGTTTAAAACGAAAGTGGCCCCATTCGTGTTCATCCTTAATATTGAAAAGTAAGTTGTATTTGATGATAATACATAACATATATAAAGGTTGAGGATGAACACGGATGCAGCCACTTTCATTTTTGACAAAAACCATCTGAAAAGTGACATTTTTCGGTATATTTGGTAGATTTTTCATATTTTAGCTTGAATCAGGTCGTATTTAATGACTGAATCAGTTAAAATCTTTCACATAAACTTATTGAATCAAATCAAATAGACACTTAAGTGTGTAAAATGTGGTCAAAATGTTTCGTCAGATGAACCCAAAATTTGAGGCCAAAATCTGTCCTTACCGGACCTACTCCTTTTAGCATTTTGGTTAATTTTAAGACGGTTTCTGTCTGAAATGAAAGTGACAGCATTTGTGTTCATTCATAATATTGAAATGTTAGTTGTATTTGATGATAATACAAAACATATATATAAAGGTTGAGGATGAACATGGATGAAGCCTCGTTCATTTTTGACAAACACCGTTTGAAAAGTGACGATTTTTGGCATATTTGACAGATTTTTCATATATATTTAAGCCTAAATCAGCGCGTTTTTAATGACTAAATCAGTTAAAATCTTTCACTCAAACAAATGGAATCAATTGAAATCAAGGCTTAACTCTAAATATGGTTCCCAGCACAAAATGTTACCAATGTTATTGAACAGCTGTATAAAGAGTAAATAAAATAAACCTACTAAAGTTGAACATCATACTAAACCCCAAACAATTTAAATGAACTAAAATTAAAAAACAT